>NW_026061101.1:301937-603874 GCF_929443795.1 Astur gentilis | reverse complement strand
ACAGGCACAACAGCACTGGGGATCTCTGCTTTCCCAGAGACTCAGCATGTCACACTGCTTGTTCGCGGCAGAAACTTTTTCTGAAAAGGCAAACGTCTGGCTCCTTCTCCCACAAGGAAGCTGCCAGCCCTGAAAGATCTTGCTGGTCTTCACTATTCCACTGCAGCCTATCCACAGGCACAACAGCACTGGGGATCTCTGCTTTCCCAGAGACTCAGCATGTCACACTGCTTGTTCGCAGCAGAAACTTTTTCTGAAAAGGCAAACGTCTGGCTCCTTCTCCCACAAGGAAGCTGGCAGCCCTGAAAGATCTTGCTGGTCTTCACTATCCCTCTGCAGTCTATCTTTAGCCGCAGCAGCAGTGGGGATCTCTGCTTTCCCAGAGACTCAGCATGTCACGGTGCTTGTTCGCAGCAGAAACTTTTTTTAAAAAGGCAAACGTCCGGCTCCTTCTCCCACAAGGAAGCTGCCAGCCCTGAAATCTCTTGCAGGTCTGCACTATCCCACTGCAGCCTATCCACAGGCACAACAGCACTGGGGATCTCTGCTTTCCCAGAGACTCAGCATGTCACACTGCTTGTTCGCGGCAGAAACTTTTTCTGAAAAGGCAAACGTCTGACTCCTTCTCCCACAAGGAAGCTGCCAGCCCTGAAAGACCTCGCTGGTCTGCACTATCCCTCTGCAGCCAATCTTTAGCCGCAGCAGCACTGGGGATCTCTGCTTTCCCAGAGACTCAGCATGTCACCGTGCTTGTTCGCGGCAGAAACTTTTTCTGAAAAGGCAAACGTCTGACTCCTTCTCCCACAAGGAAGCTGCCAGCCCTGAAAGACCTCGCTGGTCTTCACTATCCCTCTGCAGCCAATCTTTAGCCGCAGCAGCACTGGGGATCTCTGCTTTCCCAGAGACTCAGCATGTCACACTGCTTGTTCGCGGCAGAAACTTTTTCTGAATAGGCAAACGTCTGACTCCTTCTCCCACAAGGAAGCTGCCAGCCCTGAAATCTCTTGCAGGTCTGCACTATCCCTCTGCAGCCAATCTTTAGCCGCAGCAGCACTGGGGATCTCTGCTTCCCCAGAGACCCAGCATGTCACAGTGCTCCCTCTCGGCAGAAAATTTTTAAAAAGGCAAACGTCTGGCTCCTTCTCCCACAAGGAAGCTGCCAGCCCTGAAAGATCTTGCTGGTCTTCACTATCCCACTGCAGCCTATCCACAGGCACAACAGCACTGGGGATCTCTGCTTTCCCAGAGACTCAGCATGTCACACTGCTTGTTCACGGCAGAAACTTTTTTAAAAAGGCAAACGTCTGGCTCCTTCTCCCACAAGGAAGCTGCCAGCCCTGTAATCTCTAGCAGGTCTGCACTATCCCACTGCAGCCTATCCACAGGCACAACAGCACTGGGGATCTCTGCTTTCCCAGAGACTCAGCATGTCACACTGCTTGTTCGCGGCAGAAACTTTTTCTGAAAAGGCAAACGTCTGGCTCCTTCTCCCACAAGGAAGCTGCCAGCCCTGAAAGATCTTGCTGGTCTTCACTATTCCACTGCAGCCTATCCACAGGCACAACAGCACTGGGGATCTCTGCTTTCCCAGAGACTCAGCATGTCACACTGCTTGTTCGCAGCAGAAACATTTTCTGAAAAGGCAAACGTCTGGCTCCTTCTCCCACAAGGAAGCTGGCAGCCCTGAAAGATCTTGCTGGTCTTCACTATCCCTCTGCAGCCTATCTTTAGCCGCAGCAGCAGTGGGGATCTCTGCTTTCCCAGAGACTCAGCATGTCACGGTGCTTGTTCGCAGCAGAAACTTTTTTTAAAAAGGCAAACGTCTGGCTCCTTCTCCCACAAGGAAGCTGCCAGCCCTGAAAGATCTTGCTGGTCTTCACTATCCCACTGCAGCCTATCCACAGGCACAACAGCACTGGGGATCTCTGCTTTCCCAGAGACTCAGCATGTCACACTGCTTGTTCGCGGCAGAAACTTTTTCTGAAAAGGCAAACGTCTGACTCCTTCTCCCACAAGGAAGCTGCCAGCCCTGAAATCTCTTGCAGGTCTGCACTATCCCTCTGCAGCCAATCTTTAGCCGCAGCAGCACTGGGGATCTCTGCTTTCCCAGAGACCCAGCATGTCACAGTGCTCGCTCTCGGCAGAAACTTTTTTAAAAAGGCAAACGTCTGGCTCCTTCTCCCACAAGGAAGCTGCCAGCCCTGAAAGATCTTGCTGGTCTTCACTATCCCACTGCAGCCTATCCACAGGCACAACAGCACTGGGGATCTCTGCTTTCCCAGAGACTCAGCATGTCACGGTGCTTGTTCGCGGCAGAAACTTTTTCTGAAAAGGCAAATGTCTGGCTCCTTCTCCCACAAGGAAGCTGCCAGCCCTGAAATCTCTTGCAGGTCTGCACTATCCCTCTGCAGACAATCTTTAGCCGCAGCAGCACTGGGGATCTCTGCTTTCCCAGAGACCCAGCATGTCACAGTGCTCGCTCTCGGCAGAAACTTTTTTAAAAAGGCAAACGTCTGGCTCCTTCTCCCACAAGGAAGCTGCCAGCCCTGAAAGATCTTGCTGGTCTTCACTATCCCACTGCAGCCTATCCACAGGCACAACAGCACTGGGGATCTCTGCTTTCCCAGAGACCAGCATGTACACTGCTTGTTCGCAGCAGAAACTTTTTCTGAAAAGGCAAACGTCTGGCTCCTTCTCCCACAAGGAAGCTGCCAGCCCTGTAATCTCTAGCAGGTCTGCACTATCCCACTGCAGCCTATCCACAGGCACAACAGCACTGGGGATCTCTGCTTTCCCAGAGACTCAGCATGTCACACTGCTTGTTCGCAGCAGAAACTTTTTCTGAAAAGACAAACGTCCGGCTCCTTCCCCCACAAGGAAGCTGCCAGCCCTGAAAGATCTTGCTGGTCTTCACTATCCCTCTGCAGCCTATCTTTAGCCGCAGCAGCACTGGGGATCTCTGCTTTCCCAGAGACTCAGCATGTCACGGTGCTCGCTCTCGGCAGAAACTTTTTTAAAAGGCAAACGTCTGGCTCCTTCTCCCACAAGGAAGCTGCCAGCCCTGAAAGATCTGCTGGTCTGCACTATCCCACTGCAGCCTATCCACAGGCACAACACCACTGGGGATCTCTGCTTTCCCAGAGACCAGCATGTACACTGCTTGTTCGCAGCAGAAACTTTTTCTGAAAAGGCAAACGTCTGGCTCCTTCTCCCACAAGGAAGCTGCCAGCCCTGAAAGATCTTGCAGGTCTGCACTATCCCTCTGCAGCCAATCTTTAGCCGCAGCAGCACTGGGGATCTCTGCTTTCCCGGAGACCCAGCATGTCACGGTGCTCGCTCTCCGCAGAAACTTTTTCTGAAAAGGCAAACGTCCGGCTCCTTCTCCCACAAGGAAGCTGCCAGCCCTGAAATCTCTTGCAGGTCTGCACTATCCCACTGCAGCCTATCCACAGGCACAACAGCACTGGGGATCTCTGCTTTCCCAGAGACTCAGCATGTCACACTGCTTGTTCACGGCAGAAACTTTTTTAAAAAGGCAAACGTCTGGCTCCTTCTCCCACAAGGAAGCTGCCAGCCCTGTAATCTCTAGCAGGTCTGCACTATCCCACTGCAGCCTATCCACAGGCACAACAGCACTGGGTATCTCTTCTTTCGCAGAGACTCAGCATGTCACACTGCTTGTTCGCAGCAGAAACTTTTTCTGAAAAGACAAACGTCCGGCTCCTTCCCCCACAAGGAAGCTGCCAGCCCTGAAAGATCTTGCTGGTCTTCACTATCCCTCTGCAGCCTATGTTTAGCCGCAGCAGCACTGGGGATCTCTGCTTTCCCAGAGACTCAGCATGTCACGGTGCTCGCTCTCGGCAGAAACTTTTTTAAAAGGCAAACGTCTGGCTCCTTCTCCCACAAGGAAGCTGCCAGCCCTGAAAGATCTGCTGGTCTGCACTATCCCACTGCAGCCTATCCACAGGCACAACAGCACTGGGGATCTCTGCTTTCCCAGAGACTCAGCATGTCACACTACTTGTTCGCAGCAGAAACTTTTTCTGAAAAGGCAAACGTCTGGCTCTTTCTCCCACAAGGTAGGTGCCAGCCCTGAAATCTCTTGCAGGTCTGCACTATCCCACTGCAGCCTATCCACAGGCACAACAGCACTGGGGATCTCTGCTTTCCCAGAGACTCAGCATGTCACACTGCTTGTTCGCGGCAGAAACTTTTTCTGAAAAGGCAAACGTCTGGCTCCTTCTCCCACAAGGAAGCTGGCAGCCCTGAAAGATCTTGCTGGTCTTCACTATCCCTCTGCAGCCTATCTTTAGCCGCAGCAGCAGTGGGGATCTCTGCTTTCCCAGAGACTCAGCATGTCACGGTGCTTGTTCGCAGCAGAAACTTTTTTTAAAAAGGCAAACGTCTGGCTCCTTCTCCCACAAGGAAGCTGCCAGCCCTGAAAGATCTTGCTGGTCTTCACTATCCCACTGCAGCCTATCCACAGGCACAACAGCACTGGGGATCTCTGCTTTCCCAGAGACTCAGCATGTCACACTGCTTGTTCGCGGCAGAAACGTTTTCTGAAAAGGCAAACGTCTGACTCCTTCTCCCACAAGGAAGCTGCCAGCCCTGAAATCTCTTGCAGGTCTGCACTATCCCTCTGCAGCCAATCTTTAGCCGCAGCAGCACTGGGGATCTCTGCTTTCCCAGAGACCCAGCATGTCACAGTGCTCGCTCTCGGCAGAAACTTTTTTAAAAAGGCAAACGTCTGGCTCCTTCTCCCACAAGGAAGCTGCCAGCCCTGAAAGATCTTGCTGGTCTTCACTATCCCACTGCAGCCTATCCACAGGCACAACAGCACTGGGGATCTCTGCTTTCCCAGAGACTCAGCATGTCACGGTGCTTGTTCGCGGCAGAAACTTTTTCTGAAAAGGCAAATGTCTGGCTCCTTCTCCCACAAGGAAGCTGCCAGCCCTGAAATCTCTTGCAGGTCTGCACTATCCCTCTGCAGACAATCTTTAGCCGCAGCAGCACTGGGGATCTCTGCTTTCCCAGAGACCCAGCATGTCACAGTGCTCGCTCTCGGCAGAAACTTTTTTAAAAAGGCAAACGTCTGGCTCCTTCTCCCACAAGGAAGCTGCCAGCCCTGAAAGATCTTGCTGGTCTTCACTATCCCACTGCAGCCTATCCACAGGCACAACAGCACTGGGGATCTCTGCTTTCCCAGAGACCAGCATGTACACTGCTTGTTCGCAGCAGAAACTTTTTCTGAAAAGGCAAACGTCTGGCTCCTTCTC
This sequence comes from Astur gentilis, assembly GCF_929443795.1. Lineage (NCBI taxonomy): Eukaryota > Metazoa > Chordata > Aves > Accipitriformes > Accipitridae > Astur > Astur gentilis. Next base: position 598,595 of record NW_026061101.1, on the reverse strand, counting down.
CCACAAGGAAGCTGCCAGCCCTGAAAGATCTTGCTGGTCTGCACTATCCCACTGCAGCCTATCCACAGGCACAACAGCACTGGGGATCTCTGCTTTCCCAGAGACTCAGCATGTCACACTGCTTGTTCACGGCAGAAACTTTTTCTGAAAAGGCAAACGTCTGGCTCCTTCTCCCACAAGGAAGCTGCCAGCCCTGTAATCTCTAGCAGGTCTGCACTATCCCACTGCAGCCTATCCACAGGCACAACAGCACTGGGGATCTCTGCTTTCCCAGAGACTCAGCATGTCACACTGCTTGTTCGCGGCAGAAACTTTTTCTGAAAAGACAAACGTCCGGCTCCTTCCCCCACAAGGAAGCTGCCAGCCCTGAAATATCTTGCTGGTCTTCACTATCCCTCTGCAGCCTATCTTTAGCCGCAGCAGCACTGGGGATCTCTGCTTTCCCAGAGACTCAGCATGTCACGGTGCTCGCTCTCGGCAGAAACTTTTTTAAAAGGCAAACGTCTGGCTCCTTCTCCCACAAGGAAGCTGCCAGCCCTGAAAGATCTGCTGGTCTTCACAGCCCACTGCAGCCTATCCACAGGCACAACAGCACTGGGGATCTCTGCTTTCCCAGAGACTCAGCATGTCACACTGCTTGTTCGCGGCAGAAACTTTTTCTGAATAGGCAAACGTCTGGCTCCTTCTCCCACAAGGAAGCTGCCAGCCCTGAAATCCCTTGCAGGTCTGCACTATCCCTCTGCAGCCAATCTTTAGCCGCAGCAGCACTGGGGATCTCTGCTTCCCCAGAGACCCAGCATGTCACAGTGCTTGCTCTCGGCAGAAAATTTTTAAAAAGGCAAACGTCTGGCTCCTTCTCCCACAAGGAAGCTGCCAGCCCTGAAAGATCTTGCTGGTCTTCACTATCCCTCTGCAGCCTATCTTTAGCCGCAGCAGCACTGGGGATCTCTGCTTTCCCAGAGACTCAGCATGTCACACTGCTTGTTCACGGCAGAAACTTTTTCTGAAATGGCAAACGTCCGGCTCCTTCCCCCACAAGGAAGCTGCCAGCCCTGAAAGATCTTGCTGGTCTTCACTATCCCTCTGCAGCCTATCTTTAGCCGCAGCAGCACTGGGGATCTCTGCTTTCCCAGAGACCCAGCATGTCACGGTGCTCGCTCTCGGCAGAAACTTTTTTAAAAGGCAAACGTCTGGCTCCTTCTCCCACAAGGAAGCTGCCAGCCCTGAAAGATCTGCTGGTCTTCACTATCCCACTGCAGCCTATCCACAGGCACAACAGCACTGGGGATCTCTGCTTTCCCAGAGACTCAGCATGTCACACTGCTTGTTGCAGCAGAAACTTTTTCTGAAAAGGCAAACGTCTGGCTCCTTCTCCCACAAGGAAGCTGGCAGCCCTGAAAGATCTTGCTGGTCTTCACTATCCCACTGCAGCCTATCTTTAGCCGCAGCAGCAGTGGGGATCTCTGCTTTCCCAGAGACTCAGCATGTCACGGTGCTTGCTCGCAGCAGAAACTTTTTTTAAAAAGGCAAACGTCTGGCTCCTTCTCCCACAAGGAAGCTGCCAGCCCTGAAAGATCTTGCTGGTCTTCACTATCCCACTGCAGCCTATCCACAGGCACAACAGCACTGGGGATCTCTGCTTTCCCAGAGACTCAGCATGTCACACTGCTTGTTCGCGGCAGAAACTTTTTCTGAAAAGGCAAACGTCTGACTCCTTCTCCCACAAGGAAGCTGCCAGCCCTGAAATCTCTTGCAGGTCTGCACTATCCCTCTGCAGCCAATCTTTAGCCGCAGCAGCACTGGGGATCTCTGCTTTCCCAGAGACCCAGCATGTCACAGTGCTCGCTCTCGGCAGAAACTTTTTTAAAAAGGCAAACGTCTGGCTCCTTCTCCCACAAGGAAGCTGCCAGCCCTGAAAGATCTTGCTGGTCTTCACTATCCCACTGCAGCCTATCCACAGGCACAACAGCACTGGGGATCTCTGCTTTCCCAGAGACTCAGCATGTCACGGTGCTTGTTCGCGGCAGAAACTTTTTCTGAAAAGGCAAATGTCTGGCTCCTTCTCCCACAAGGAAGCTGCCAGCCCTGAAATCTCTTGCAGGTCTGCACTATCCCTCTGCAGACAATCTTTAGCCGCAGCAGCACTGGGGATCTCTGCTTTCCCAGAGACCCAGCATGTCACAGTGCTCGCTCTCGGCAGAAACTTTTTTAAAAAGGCAAACGTCTGGCTCCTTCTCCCACAAGGAAGCTGCCAGCCCTGAAAGATCTTGCTGGTCTTCACTATCCCACTGCAGCCTATCCACAGGCACAACAGCACTGGGGATCTCTGCTTTCCCAGAGACCAGCATGTACACTGCTTGTTCGCAGCAGAAACTTTTTCTGAAAAGGCAAACGTCTGGCTCCTTCTCCCACAAGGAAGCTGCCACCCCTGAAATCTTTTGTAGGTCTGCACTATCCCACTGCAGCCTATCCACAGGCACAACAGCACTGGGGATCTCTGCTTTCCCAGAGACTCAGCATGTCACACTGCTTGTTCGTGGCAGAAACTTTTTCTGAAAAGGCAAACGTCTGGCTCCTTCTCCCACAAGGAAGCTGCCAGCCCTGTAATCTCTAGCAGGTCTGCACTATCCCACTGCAGCCTATCCACAGGCACAACAGCACTGGGGATCTCTGCTTTCCCAGAGACTCAGCATGTCACACTGCTTGTTCGCAGCAGAAACTTTTTCTGAAAAGACAAACGTCCGGCTCCTTCCCCCACAAGGAAGCTGCCAGCCCTGAAATATCTTGCTGGTCTTCACTATCCCTCTGCAGCCTATCTTTAGCCGCAGCAGCACTGGGGATCTCTGCTTTCCCAGAGACTCAGCATGTCACGGTGCTCGCTCTCGGCAGAAACTTTTTTAAAAGGCAAACGTCTGGCTCCTTCTCCCACAAGGAAGCTGCCAGCCCTGAAAGATCTGCTGGTCTTCACTATCCCACTGCAGCCTATCCACAGGCACAACAGCACTGGGGATCTCTGCTTTCCCAGAGACTCAGCATGTCACACTACTTGTTCGCAGCAGAAACTTTTTCTGAAAAGGCAAACGTCTGGCTCTTTCTCCCACAAGGTAGGTGCCAGCCCTGAAATCTCTTGCAGGTCTGCACTATCCCACTGCAGCCTATCCACAGGCACAACAGCACTGGGGATCTCTGCTTTCCCAGAGACTCAGCATGTCACACTGCTTGTTCGCGGCAGAAACTTTTTCTGAAAAGGCAAACGTCTGGCTCCTTCTCCCACAAGGAAGCTGCCAGCCCTGAAAGATCTTGCTGGTCTTCACTATCCCACTGCAGCCTATCCACAGGCACAACAGCACTGGGGATCTCTGCTTTCCCAGAGACTCAGCATGTCACACTGCTTGTTCGCGGCAGAAACTTTTTCTGAAAAGGCAAACGTCTGACTCCTTCTCCCACAAGGAAGCTGCCAGCCCTGAAATCTCTTGCAGGTCTGCACTATCCCTCTGCAGCCAATCTTTAGCCGCAGCAGCACTGGGGATCTCTGCTTTCCCAAAGACTCAGCATGTCACACTGCTTGTTCGCGGCAGAAACTTTTTCTGAATAGGCAAACGTCTGACTCCTTTTCCCACAAGGAAGCTGCCAGCCCTGAAATCTCTTGCTGGTCTGCACTATCCCACTGCAGCCAATCTTTAGCAGCAGAAGCACTGGGGATCTCTGCTTTCCCAAAGACTCAGCATGTCACACTGCTTGTTCGCGGCAGAAACTTTTTCTGAATAGGCAAACGTCTGACTCCTTCTCCCGCAAGGAAGCTGCCAGCCCTGAAATCTCTTGCAGGTCTGCACTATCCCTCTGCAGCCAATCTTTAGCAGCAGAAGCACTGGGGATCTCTGCTTTCCCAAAGACTCAGCATGTCACGCTGCTTGTTCGCAGCAGAAAATTTTTAAAAAGGCAAACGTCTGGCTCCTTTTCCCACAAGGATGCTGCCAGCCCTGAAATCTCTTGCAGGTCTGCACTATCCCACTGCAGCCTATCCACAGGCACAACAGCACTGGGGATCTCTGCTTTCCCAGAGACTCAGCATGTCACACTGCTTGTTCGCGGCAGAAACATTTTCTCAAAAGACAAACGTCTGACTCCTTCTCCCACAAGGAAGCTGCCAGCCCTGAAAGACCTCGCTGGTCTTCACTATCCCTCTGCAGCCTATCTTTAGCCGCAGCAGCACTGGGGATCTCTGCTTTCCCAGAGACCCAGCATGTCACGGTGCTCGCTCTCGGCAGAAACTTTTTCTGAAAAGGCAAACGTCTGGCTCCTTCTCCCACAAGGAAGCTGCCAGCCCTGAAATCTCTTGCAGGTCTGCACTATCCCACTGCAGCCTATCCACAGGCACAACAGCACTGGGGATCTCTGCTTTCCCAGAGACTCAGCATGTCACACTGCTTGTTCGCGGCAGAAACTTTTTCTGAAAAGGCAAACGTCTGGCTCCTTCTCCCACAAGGAAGCTGCCAGCCCTGTAATCTCTAGCAGGTCTGCACTATCCCACTGCAGCCTATCCACAGGCACAACAGCACTGGGGATCTCTGCTTTCCCAGAGACTCAGCATGTCACACTGCTTGTTCGCAGCAGAAACTTTTTCTGAAAAGACAAACGTCCGGCTCCTTCCCCCACAAGGAAGCTGCCAGCCCTGAAAGATCTTGCTGGTCTTCACTATCCCTCTGCAGCCTATCTTTAGCCGCAGCAGCACTGGGGATCTCTGCTTTCCCAGAGACTCAGCATGTCACGGTGCTCGCTCTCGGCAGAAACTTTTTTAAAAGGCAAACGTCTGGCTCCTTCTCCCACAAGGAAGCTGCCAGCCCTGAAAGATCTGCTGGTCTTCACCGCCCACTGCAGCCTATCCACAGGCACAACAGCACTGGGGATCTCTGCTTTCCCAGAGACTCAGCATGTCACACTACTTGTTCGCAGCAGAAACTTTTTCTGAAAAGGCAAACGTCTGGCTCTTTCTCCCACAAGGTAGGTGCCAGCCCTGAAATCTCTTGCAGGTCTGCACTATCCCACTGCAGCCTATCCACAGGCACAACAGCACTGGGGATCTCTGCTTTCCCAGAGACTCAGCATGTCACACTGCTTGTTCGCAGCAGAAACTTTTTCTGAAAAGGCAAACGTCTGGCTCCTTCTCCCACAAGGAAGCTGCCAGCCCTGAAAGATCTTGCTGGTCTTCACTATTCCACTGCAGCCTATCCACAGGCACAACAGCACTGGGGATCTCTGCTTTCCCAGAGACTCAGCATGTCACACTGCTTGTTCGCAGCAGAAACTTTTTCTGAAAAGGCAAACGTCTGGCTCCTTCTCCCACAAGGAAGCTGGCAGCCCTGAAAGATCTTGCTGGTCTTCACTATCCCTCTGCAGCCTATCTTTAGCCGCAGCAGCAGTGGGGATCTCTGCTTTCCCAGAGACTCAGCATGTCACGGTGCTTGTTCGCAGCAGAAACTTTTTTTAAAAAGGCAAACGTCTGGCTCCTTCTCCCACAAGGAAGCTGCCAGCCCTGAAAGATCTTGCTGGTCTTCACTATCCCACTGCAGCCTATCCACAGGCACAACAGCACTGGGGATCTCTGCTTTCCCAGAGACTCAGCATGTCACACTGCTTGTTCGCGGCAGAAACTTTTTCTGAAAAGGCAAACGTCTGGCTCCTTCTCCCACAAGGAAGCTGCCAGCCCTGAAATCTCTTGCAGGTCTGCACTATCCCTCTGCAGCCAATCTTTAGCCGCAGCGGCACTGGGGATCTCTGCTTCCCCAGAGACCCAGCATGTCACGGTGCTCGCTCTCGGCAGAAACTTTTTTAAAAAGGCAAACGTCTGGCTCCTTCTCCCACAAGGAAGCTGCCAGCCCTGAAAGATCTTGCTGGTCTTCACTATCCCACTGCAGCCTATCCACAGGCACAACAGCACTGGGGATCTCTGCTTTCCCAGAGACTCAGCATGTCACACTACTTGTTCGCAGCAGAAACTTTCTCTGAAAAGGCAAACGTCTGGCTCTTTCTCCCACAAGGTAGGTGCCAGCCCTGAAATCTCTTGCAGGTCTGCACTATCCCACTGCAGCCTATCCACAGGCACAACAGCACTGGGGATCTCTGCTTTCCCAGAGACTCAGCATGTCACACTGCTTGTTCGGGGCAGAAACTTTTTCTGAAAAGGCAAACGTCTGGCTCCTTCTCCCACAAGGAAGCTGCCAGCCCTGTAATCTCTTGCAGGTCTTCACTAATCCCTCTGCAGCCTATCTTTAGCCGCAGCAGCACTGGGGATCTCTGCTTTCCCAGAGACTCAGCATGTCACGGTGCTTGTTCGCGGCAGAAACTTTTTTTAAAAAGGCAAACGTCTGGCTCCTTCTCCCACAAGGAAGCTGCCAGCCCTGAAAGGTCTTGCTGGTCTTCACTATCCCACTGCAGCCTATCCACAGGCACAACAGCACTGGGGATCTCTGCTTTCCCAGAGACTCAGCATGTCACACTGCTTGTTCGCGGCAGAAACTTTTTCTGAAAAGGCAAACGTCTGACTCCTTCTCCCACAAGGAAGCTGCCAGCCCTGAAATCTCTTGCAGGTCTGCACTATCCCTCTGCAGCCAATCTTTAGCCGCAGCAGCACTGGGGATCTCTGCTTTCCCAAAGACTCAGCATGTCACACTGCTTGTTCGCGGCAGAAAATTTTTCTCAAAAGGCAAACGTCTGACTCCTTTTCCCACAAGGAAGCTGCCAGCCCTGAAATCTCTTGCTGGTCTGCACTATCCCACTGCAGCCAATCTTTAGCAGCAGAAGCACTGGGGATCTCTGCTTTCCCAAAGACTCAGCATGTCACACTGCTTGTTCGCGGCAGAAACTTTTTCTGAATAGGCAAACGTCTGACTCCTTCTCCCGCAAGGAAGCTGCCAGCCCTGAAATCTCTTGCAGGTCTGCACTATCCCTCTGCAGCCAATCTTTAGCAGCAGAAGCACTGGGGATCTCTGCTTTCCCAAAGACTCAGCATGTCACGCTGCTTGTTCGCAGCAGAAAATTTTTAAAAAGGCAAACGTCTGGCTCCTTTTCCCACAAGGATGCTGCCAGCCCTGAAATCTCTTGCAGGTCTGCACTATCCCACTGCAGCCTATCCACAGGCACAACAGCACTGGGGATCTCTGCTTTCCCAGAGACTCAGCATGTCACACTGCTTGTTCGCGGCAGAAACATTTTCTCAAAAGACAAACGTCTGACTCCTTCTCCCACAAGGAAGCTGCCAGCCCTGAAAGACCTCGCTGGTCTTCACTATCCCTCTGCAGCCTATCTTTAGCCGCAGCAGCACTGGGGATCTCTGCTTTCCCAGAGACCCAGCATGTCACGGTGCTCGCTCTCGGCAGAAACTTTTTCTGAAAAGGCAAACGTCTGGCTCCTTCTCCCACAAGGAAGCTGCCAGCCCTGAAATCTCTTGCAGGTCTGCACTATCCCACTGCAGCCTATCCACAGGCACAACAGCACTGGGGATCTCTGCTTTCCCAGAGACTCAGCATGTCACACTGCTTGTTCGCGGCAGAAACTTTTTCTGAAAAGGCAAACGTCTGGCTCCTTCTCCCACAAGGAAGCTGCCAGCCCTGTAATCTCTAGCAGGTCTGCACTATCCCACTGCAGCCTATCCACAGGCACAACAGCACTGGGGATCTCTGCTTTCCCAGAGACTCAGCATGTCACACTGCTTGTTCGCAGCAGAAACTTTTTCTGAAAAGACAAACGTCCGGCTCCTTCCCCCACAAGGAAGCTGCCAGCCCTGAAAGATCTTGCTGGTCTTCACTATCCCTCTGCAGCCTATCTTTAGCCGCAGCAGCACTGGGGATCTCTGCTTTCCCAGAGACTCAGCATGTCACGGTGCTCGCTCTCGGCAGAAACTTTTTTAAAAGGCAAACGTCTGGCTCCTTCTCCCACAAGGAAGCTGCCAGCCCTGAAAGATCTGCTGGTCTTCACCGCCCACTGCAGCCTATCCACAGGCACAACAGCACTGGGGATCTCTGCTTTCCCAGAGACTCAGCATGTCACACTACTTGTTCGCAGCAGAAACTTTTTCTGAAAAGGCAAACGTCTGGCTCTTTCTCCCACAAGGTAGGTGCCAGCCCTGAAATCTCTTGCAGGTCTGCACTATCCCACTGCAGCCTATCCACAGGCACAACAGCACTGGGGATCTCTGCTTTCCCAGAGACTCAGCATGTCACACTGCTTGTTCGCAGCAGAAACTTTTTCTGAAAAGGCAAACGTCTGGCTCCTTCTCCCACAAGGAAGCTGCCAGCCCTGAAAGATCTTGCTGGTCTTCACTATTCCACTGCAGCCTATCCACAGGCACAACAGCACTGGGGATCTCTGCTTTCCCAGAGACTCAGCATGTCACACTGCTTGTTCGCAGCAGAAACTTTTTCTGAAAAGGCAAACGTCTGGCTCCTTCTCCCACAAGGAAGCTGGCAGCCCTGAAAGATCTTGCTGGTCTTCACTATCCCTCTGCAGCCTATCTTTAGCCGCAGCAGCAGTGGGGATCTCTGCTTTCCCAGAGACTCAGCATGTCACGGTGCTTGTTCGCAGCAGAAACTTTTTTTAAAAAGGCAAACGTCTGGCTCCTTCTCCCACAAGGAAGCTGCCAGCCCTGAAAGATCTTGCTGGTCTTCACTATCCCACTGCAGCCTATCCACAGGCACAACAGCACTGGGGATCTCTGCTTTCCCAGAGACTCAGCATGTCACACTGCTTGTTCGCGGCAGAAACTTTTTCTGAAAAGGCAAACGTCTGGCTCCTTCTCCCACAAGGAAGCTGCCAGCCCTGAAATCTCTTGCAGGTCTGCACTATCCCTCTGCAGCCAATCTTTAGCCGCAGCGGCACTGGGGATCTCTGCTTCCCCAGAGACCCAGCATGTCACGGTGCTCGCTCTCGGCAGAAACTTTTTTAAAAAGGCAAACGTCTGGCTCCTTCTCCCACAAGGAAGCTGCCAGCCCTGAAAGATCTTGCTGGTCTTCACTATCCCACTGCAGCCTATCCACAGGCACAACAGCACTGGGGATCTCTGCTTTCCCAGAGACTCAGCATGTCACACTACTTGTTCGCAGCAGAAACTTTCTCTGAAAAGGCAAACGTCTGGCTCTTTCTCCCACAAGGTAGGTGCCAGCCCTGAAATCTCTTGCAGGTCTGCACTATCCCACTGCAGCCTATCCACAGGCACAACAGCACTGGGGATCTCTGCTTTCCCAGAGACTCAGCATGTCACACTGCTTGTTCGGGGCAGAAACTTTTTCTGAAAAGGCAAACGTCTGGCTCCTTCTCCCACAAGGAAGCTGCCAGCCCTGTAATCTCTTGCAGGTCTTCACTAATCCCTCTGCAGCCTATCTTTAGCCGCAGCAGCACTGGGGATCTCTGCTTTCCCAGAGACTCAGCATGTCACGGTGCTTGTTCGCGGCAGAAACTTTTTTTAAAAAGGCAAACGTCTGGCTCCTTCTCCCACAAGGAAGCTGCCAGCCCTGAAAGGTCTTGCTGGTCTTCACTATCCCACTGCAGCCTATCCACAGGCACAACAGCACTGGGGATCTCTGCTTTCCCAGAGACTCAGCATGTCACACTGCTTGTTCGCGGCAGAAACTTTTTCTGAAAAGCCAAACGTCTGGCTCCTTCTCCCACAAGGAAGCTGCCAGCCCTGAAAGATCTTGCTGGTCTTCACTATCCCACTGCAGCCTATCCACAGGCACAACAGCACTGGGGATCTCTGCTTTCCCAGAGACTCAGCATGTCACACTGCTTGTTCGCGGCAGAAACTTTTTCTCAAAAGACAAACGTCTGACTCCTTTTCCCACAAGGAAGCTGCCAGCCCTGAAAGACCTCACTGGTCTTCACTATCCCTCTGCAGCCTATCTTTAGCCGCAGCAGCACTGGGGATCTCTGCTTTCCCAAAGACTCAGCATGTCACACTGCTTGTTCGCGGCAGAAAATTTTTCTCAAAAGGCAAACGTCTGGCTCCTTTTCCCACAAGGAAGCTGCCAGCCCTGAAATCTCTTGCTGGTCTGCACTATCCCACTGCAGCCAATCTTTAGCAGCAGAAGCACTGGGGATCTCTGCTTTCCCAAAGACTCAGCATGTCACACTGCTTGTTCGCGGCAGAAACTTTTTCTGAATAGGCAAACGTCTGACTCCTTCTCCCGCAAGGAAGCTGCCAGCCCTGAAATCTCTTGCAGGTCTGCACTATCCCTCTGCAGCCAATCTTTAGCAGCAGAAGCACTGGGGATCTCTGCTTTCCCAAAGACTCAGCATGTCACGCTGCTTGTTCGCAGCAGAAAATTTTTAAAAAGGCAAACGTCTGGCTCCTTTTCCCACAAGGATGCTGCCAGCCCTGAAATCTCTTGCAGGTCTGCACTATCCCACTGCAGCCTATCCACAGGCACAACAGCACTGGGGATCTCTGCTTTCCCAGAGACTCAGCATGTCACACTGCTTGTTCGCGGCAGAAACATTTTCTCAAAAGACAAACGTCTGACTCCTTCTCCCACAAGGAAGCTGCCAGCCCTGAAAGACCTCGCTGGTCTTCACTATCCCTCTGCAGCCTATCTTTAGCCGCAGCAGCACTGGGGATCTCTGCTTTCCCAGAGACCCAGCATGTCACGGTGCTCGCTCTCGGCAGAAACTTTTTCTGAAAAGGCAAACGTCTGACTCCTTCTCCCACAAGGATGCTGCCAGCCCTGAAAGATCTTGCTGGTCTTCACTATCCCACTGCAGCCTATCCACAGGCACAACAGCACTGGGGATCTCTGCTTTCCCAGAGACTCAGCATGTCACACTGCTTGTTCGCGGCAGAAACTTTTTCTGAATAGGCAAACGTCTGGCTCCTTCTCCCACAAGGAAGCTGCCAGCCCTGAAATCTCTTGCAGGTCTGCACTATCCCTCTGCAGCCAATCTTTAGCCGCAGCGGCACTGGGGATCTCTGCTTCCCCAGAGACCCAGCATGTCACAGTGGTCCCTCTCGGCAGAAAATTTTTAAAAAGGCAAACGTCTGGCTCCTTCTCCCACAAGGAAGCTGCCAGCCCTGAAAGATCTTGCTGGTCTTCACTATCCCACTGCAGCCTATCCACAGGCACAACAGCACTGGGGATCTCTGCTTTCCCAGAGACTCAGCATGTCACACTGCTTGTTCACGGCAGAAACTTTTTCTGAAAAGGCAAACGTCTGGCTCCTTCTCCCACAAGGAAGCTGCCAGCCCTGAAAGATCTTGCTGGTCTTCACTATCCCACTGCAGCCTATCCACAGGCACAACAGCAATGGGGATCTCTGCTTTCCCAGAGACTCAGCATGTCACACTGCTTGTTCGCAGCAGAAACTTTTTCTGAAAAGGCAAACGTCTGACTCCTTCTCCCAAAAGGAAGCTGCCAGCCCTGAAATCTCTTGCAGGTCTGCACTATCCCTCTGCAGCCAATCTTTAGCCGCAGCAGCACTGGGGATCTCTGCTTTCCCAGAGACCCAGCATGTCAGGGTGCTCGCTCTCGGCAGAAACTTTTTCTGAATAGGCAAACGTCCGGCTCCTTCTCCCACAAGGAAGGTGCCAGCCCTGAAATCTCTTGCAGGTCTGCACTATCCCACTGCAGCCTATCCACAGGCACAACAGCACTGGGGATCTCTGCTTTCCCAGAGACTCAGCATGTCACACTGCTTGTTCGCGGCAGAAACTTTTTCTGAAAAGGCAAACGTCTGGCTCCTTCTCCCACAAGGAAGCTGCCAGCCCTGAAAGATCTTGCTGGTCTTCACTATCCCACTGCAGCCTATCCACAGGCACAACAGCACTGGGGATCTCTGCTTTCCCAGAGACTCAGCATGTCACGGTGACTGTTCGCGGCAGAAACTTTTTTTAAAAAGGCAAACGTCTGGCTCCTTCTCCCACAAGGAAGCTGCCAGCCCTGAAAGATCTTGCAGGTCTGCACTATCCCTCTGCAGCCAATCTTTAGCCGCAGCAGCACTGGGGATCTCTGCTTTCCCAGAGACTCAGCATGTCACGGTGCTCGCTCTCGGCAGAAACTTTTTCTGAAAAGGCAAACGTCTGACTCATTCTCCCACAAGGAAGCTGCCAGCCCTGAAATCTCTTGCAGGTCTGCACTATCCCACTGCAGCCTATCCACAGGCACAACAGCACTGGGGATCTCTGCTTTCCCAGAGACTCAGCATGTCACACTGCTTGTTCGCGGCAGAAACTTTTTCTGAAAAGGCAAACGTCTGGCTCCTTCTCCCACAAGGAAGCTGCCAGCCCTGAAAGACCTCGCTGGTCTTCACTATCCCTCTGCAGCCAATCTTTAGCCGCAGCAGCACTGGGGATCTCTGCTTTCCCAGAGACTCAGCATGTCACCGTGCTTGTTCGCGGCAGAAACTTTTTCTGAAAAGGCAAACGTCTGACTCCTTCTCCCACAAGGATGCTGCCAGCCCTGAAAGATCTTGCTGGTCTTCACTATCCCACTGCAGCCTATCCACAGGCACAACAGCACTGGGGATCTCTGCTTTCCCAGAGACTCAGCATGTCACACTGCTTGTTCACGGCAGAAACTTTTTCTGAAAAGGCAAACGTCTGACTCCTTCTCCCACAAGGAAGCTGCCAGCCCTGTAATCTCTAGCAGGTCTGCACTATCCCACTGCAGCCTATCTACAGGCACAACAGCACTGGGGATCTCTGCTTTCCCAGAGACTCAGCATGTCACACTGCTTGTTCGCAGCAGAAACTTTTTCTGAAAAGGCAAACGTCTGGCTCTTTCTCCCACAAGGTAGGTGCCAGCCCTGAAATCTCTTGCAGGTCTGCACTATCCCACTGCAGCCTATCCACAGGCACAACAGCACTGGGGATCTCTGCTTTCCCAGAGACTCAGCATGTCACACTGCTTGTTCGCGGCAGAAACTTTTTCTGAAAAGGCAAACGTCTGGCTCCTTCTCCCACAAGGAAGCTGCCAGCCCTGAAAGATCTTGCTGGTCTTCACTATTCCACTGCAGCCTATCCACAGGCACAACAGCACTGGGGATCTCTGCTTTCCCAGAGACTCAGCATGTCACACTGCTTGTTCGCAGCAGAAACTTCTTCTGAAAAGGCAAACGTCTGGCTCCTTCTCCCACAAGGAAGCTGGCAGCCCTGAAAGATCTTGCTGGTCTTCACTATCCCTCTGCAGCCAATCTTTAGCCGCAGCAGCAGTGGGGATCTCTGCTTTCCCAGAGACTCAGCATGTCACGGTGCTTGTTCGCAGCAGAAACTTTTTTTAAAAAGGCAAACGTCTGGCTCCTTCTCCCACAAGGAAGCTGCCAGCCCTGAAAGATCTTGCTGGTCTTCACTATCCCACTGCAGCCTATCCACAGGCACAACAGCACTGGGGATCTCTGCTTTCCCAGAGACTCAGCATGTCACACTGCTTGTTCGCGGCAGAAACTTTTTCTGAATAGGCAAACGTCTGACTCCTTCTACCACAAGGAAGCTGCCAGCCCTGAAATCTCTTGCAGGTCTGCACTATCCCTCTGCAGCCAATCTTTAGCCGCAGCAGCACTGGGGATCTCTGCTTCCCCAGAGACCCAGCATGTCACAGTGCTCCCTCTCGGCAGAAAATTTTTAAAAAGGCAAACGTCTGGCTCCTTCTCCCACAAGGAAGCTGCCAGCCCTGAAAGATCTTGCTGGTCTTCACTATCCCACTGCAGCCTATCCACAGGCACAACAGCACTGGGGATCTCTGCTTTCCCAGAGACCAGCATGTACACTGCTTGTTCGCAGCAGAAACTTTTTCTGAAAAGGCAAACGTCTGGCTCCTTCTCCCACAAGGAAGCTGCCAGCCCTGAAAGATCTTGCTGGTCTTCACTATCCCACTGCAGCCTATCCACAGGCACAACAGCACTGGGGATCTCTGCTTTCCCAGAGACTCAGCATGTCACACTGCTTGTTCACGGCAGAAACTTTTTCTGAAAAGGCAAACGTCTGGCTCCTTCTCCCACAAGGAAGCTGCCAGCCCTGAAAGATCTTGCTGGTCTTCACTATCCCACTGCAGCCTATCCACAGGCACAACAGCAATGGGGATCTCTGCTTTCCCAGAGACTCAGCATGTCACATTGCTTGTTCGCGGCAGAAACTTTTTCTGAAAAGGCAAACGTCTGGCTCCTTCTCCCACAAGGAAGCTGCCAGCCCTGAAATCTCTTGCAGGTCTGCACTATCCCTCTGCAGCCAATCTTTAGCCGCAGCGGCACTGGGGATCTCTGCTTCCCCAGAGACCCAGCATGTCACGGTGCTCGCTCTCGGCAGAAACTTTTTTAAAAAGGCAAACGTCTGGCTCCTTCTCCCACAAGGAAGCTGCCAGCCCTGAAAGATCTTGCTGGTCTTCACTATCCCACTGCAGCCTATCCACAGGCACAACAGCACTGGGGATCTCTGCTTTCCCAGAGACTCAGCATGTCACACTACTTGTTCGCAGCAGAAACTTTCTCTGAAAAGGCAAACGTCTGGCTCTTTCTCCCACAAGGTAGGTGCCAGCCCTGAAATCTCTTGCAGGTCTGCACTATCCCACTGCAGCCTATCCACAGGCACAACAGCACTGGGGATCTCTGCTTTCCCAGAGACTCAGCATGTCACACTGCTTGTTCGGGGCAGAAACTTTTTCTGAAAAGGCAAACGTCTGGCTCCTTCTCCCACAAGGAAGCTGCCAGCCCTGTAATCTCTTGCAGGTCTTCACTAATCCCTCTGCAGCCTATCTTTAGCCGCAGCAGCACTGGGGATCTCTGCTTTCCCAGAGACTCAGCATGTCACGGTGCTTGTTCGCGGCAGAAACTTTTTTTAAAAAGGCAAACGTCTGGCTCCTTCTCCCACAAGGAAGCTGCCAGCCCTGAAAGGTCTTGCTGGTCTTCACTATCCCACTGCAGCCTATCCACAGGCACAACAGCACTGGGGATCTCTGCTTTCCCAGAGACTCAGCATGTCACACTGCTTGTTCGCAGCAGAAACTTTTTCTGAAAAGCCAAACGTCTGGCTCCTTCTCCCACAAGGAAGCTGCCAGCCCTGAAAGATCTTGCTGGTCTTCACTATCCCACTGCAGCCTATCCACAGGCACAACAGCACTGGGGATCTCTGCTTTCCCAGAGACTCAGCATGTCACACTGCTTGTTCGCGGCAGAAACTTTTTCTCAAAAGACAAACGTCTGACTCCTTTTCCCACAAGGAAGCTGCCAGCCCTGAAAGACCTCACTGGTCTTCACTATCCCTCTGCAGCCTATCTTTAGCCGCAGCAGCACTGGGGATCTCTGCTTTCCCAAAGACTCAGCATGTCACACTGCTTGTTCGCGGCAGAAAATTTTTCTCAAAAGGCAAACGTCTGGCTCCTTTTCCCACAAGGAAGCTGCCAGCCCTGAAATCTCTTGCTGGTCTGCACTATCCCACTGCAGCCAATCTTTAGCAGCAGAAGCACTGGGGATCTCTGCTTTCCCAAAGACTCAGCATGTCACACTGCTTGTTCGCGGCAGAAACTTTTTCTGAATAGGCAAACGTCTGACTCCTTCTCCCGCAAGGAAGCTGCCAGCCCTGAAATCTCTTGCAGGTCTGCACTATCCCTCTGCAGCCAATCTTTAGCAGCAGAAGCACTGGGGATCTCTGCTTTCCCAAAGACTCAGCATGTCACGCTGCTTGTTCGCAGCAGAAAATTTTTAAAAAGGCAAACGTCTGGCTCCTTTTCCCACAAGGATGCTGCCAGCCCTGAAATCTCTTGCAGGTCTGCACTATCCCACTGCAGCCTATCCACAGGCACAACAGCACTGGGGATCTCTGCTTTCCCAGAGACTCAGCATGTCACACTGCTTGTTCGCGGCAGAAACATTTTCTCAAAAGACAAACGTCTGACTCCTTCTCCCACAAGGAAGCTGCCAGCCCTGAAAGACCTCGCTGGTCTTCACTATCCCTCTGCAGCCTATCTTTAGCCGCAGCAGCACTGGGGATCTCTGCTTTCCCAGAGACCCAGCATGTCACGGTGCTCGCTCTCGGCAGAAACTTTTTCTGAAAAGGCAAACGTCTGACTCCTTCTCCCACAAGGATGCTGCCAGCCCTGAAAGATCTTGCTGGTCTTCACTATCCCACTGCAGCCTATCCACAGGCACAACAGCACTGGGGATCTCTGCTTTCCCAGAGACTCAGCATGTCACCGTGCTTGTTCGCGGCAGAAACTTTTTCTGAATAGGCAAACGTCTGGCTCCTTCTCCCACAAGGAAGCTGCCAGCCCTGAAATCTCTTGCAGGTCTGCACTATCCCTCTGCAGCCAATCTTTAGCCGCAGCGGCACTGGGGATCTCTGCTTCCCCAGAGACCCAGCATGTCACAGTGGTCCCTCTCGGCAGAAAATTTTTAAAAAGGCAAACGTCTGGCTCCTTCTCCCACAAGGAAGCTGCCAGCCCTGAAAGATCTTGCTGGTCTTCACTATCCCACTGCAGCCTATCCACAGGCACAACAGCACTGGGGATCTCTGCTTTCCCAGAGACTCAGCATGTCACACTGCTTGTTCACGGCAGAAACTTTTTCTGAAAAGGCAAACGTCTGGCTCCTTCTCCCACAAGGAAGCTGCCAGCCCTGAAAGATCTTGCTGGTCTTCACTATCCCACTGCAGCCTATCCACAGGCACAACAGCAATGGGGATCTCTGCTTTCCCAGAGACTCAGCATGTCACACTGCTTGTTCGCAGCAGAAACTTTTTCTGAAAAGGCAAACGTCTGACTCCTTCTCCCAAAAGGAAGCTGCCAGCCCTGAAATCTCTTGCAGGTCTGCACTATCCCTCTGCAGCCAATCTTTAGCCGCAGCAGCACTGGGGATCTCTGCTTTCCCAGAGACCCAGCATGTCAGGGTGCTCGCTCTCGGCAGAAACTTTTTCTGAATAGGCAAACGTCCGGCTCCTTCTCCCACAAGGAAGGTGCCAGCCCTGAAATCTCTTGCAGGTCTGCACTATCCCACTGCAGCCTATCCACAGGCACAACAGCACTGGGGATCTCTGCTTTCCCAGAGACTCAGCATGTCACACTGCTTGTTCGCGGCAGAAACTTTTTCTGAAAAGGCAAACGTCTGGCTCCTTCTCCCACAAGGAAGCTGCCAGCCCTGAAAGATCTTGCTGGTCTTCACTATCCCACTGCAGCCTATCCACAGGCACAACAGCACTGGGGATCTCTGCTTTCCCAGAGACTCAGCATGTCACGGTGACTGTTCGCGGCAGAAACTTTTTTTAAAAAGGCAAACGTCTGGCTCCTTCTCCCACAAGGAAGCTGCCAGCCCTGAAAGATCTTGCAGGTCTGCACTATCCCTCTGCAGCCAATCTTTAGCCGCAGCAGCACTGGGGATCTCTGCTTTCCCAGAGACTCAGCATGTCACGGTGCTCGCTCTCGGCAGAAACTTTTTCTGAAAAGGCAAACGTCTGACTCATTCTCCCACAAGGAAGCTGCCAGCCCTGAAATCTCTTGCAGGTCTGCACTATCCCACTGCAGCCTATCCACAGGCACAACAGCACTGGGGATCTCTGCTTTCCCAGAGACTCAGCATGTCACACTGCTTGTTCGCGGCAGAAACTTTTTCTGAAAAGGCAAACGTCTGGCTCCTTCTCCCACAAGGAAGCTGCCAGCCCTGAAAGAACTCGCTGGTCTTCACTATCCCTCTGCAGCCAATCTTTAGCCGCAGCAGCACTGGGGATCTCTGCTTTCCCAGAGACTCAGCATGTCACCGTGCTTGTTCGCGGCAGAAACTTTTTCTGAAAAGGCAAACGTCTGACTCCTTCTCCCACAAGGATGCTGCCAGCCCTGAAAGATCTTGCTGGTCTTCACTATCCCACTGCAGCCTATCCACAGGCACAACAGCACTGGGGATCTCTGCTTTCCCAGAGACTCAGCATGTCACACTGCTTGTTCACGGCAGAAACTTTTTCTGAAAAGGCAAACGTCTGACTCCTTCTCCCACAAGGAAGCTGCCAGCCCTGTAATCTCTAGCAGGTCTGCACTATCCCACTGCAGCCTATCTACAGGCACAACAGCACTGGGGATCTCTGCTTTCCCAGAGACTCAGCATGTCACACTGCTTGTTCGCAGCAGAAACTTTTTCTGAAAAGGCAAACGTCTGGCTCTTTCTCCCACAAGGTAGGTGCCAGCCCTGAAATCTCTTGCAGGTCTGCACTATCCCACTGCAGCCTATCCACAGGCACAACAGCACTGGGGATCTCTGCTTTCCCAGAGACTCAGCATGTCACACTGCTTGTTCGCGGCAGAAACTTTTTCTGAAAAGGCAAACGTCTGGCTCCTTCTCCCACAAGGAAGCTGCCAGCCCTGAAAGATCTTGCTGGTCTTCACTATTCCACTGCAGCCTATCCACAGGCACAACAGCACTGGGGATCTCTGCTTTCCCAGAGACTCAGCATGTCACACTGCTTGTTCGCAGCAGAAACTTCTTCTGAAAAGGCAAACGTCTGGCTCCTTCTCCCACAAGGAAGCTGGCAGCCCTGAAAGATCTTGCTGGTCTTCACTATCCCTCTGCAGCCTATCTTTAGCCGCAGCAGCAGTGGGGATCTCTGCTTTCCCAGAGACTCAGCATGTCACGGTGCTTGTTCGCAGCAGAAACTTTTTTTAAAAAGGCAAACGTCTGGCTCCTTCTCCCACAAGGAAGCTGCCAGCCCTGAAAGATCTTGCTGGTCTTCACTATCCCACTGCAGCCTATCCACAGGCACAACAGCACTGGGGATCTCTGCTTTCCCAGAGACTCAGCATGTCACACTGCTTGTTCGCGGCAGAAACTTTTTCTGAATAGGCAAACGTCTGACTCCTTCTACCACAAGGAAGCTGCCAGCCCTGAAATCTCTTGCAGGTCTGCACTATCCCTCTGCAGCCAATCTTTAGCCGCAGCAGCACTGGGGATCTCTGCTTCCCCAGAGACCCAGCATGTCACAGTGCTCCCTCTCGGCAGAAAATTTTTAAAAAGGCAAACGTCTGGCTCCTTCTCCCACAAGGAAGCTGCCAGCCCTGAAAGATCTTGCTGGTCTTCACTATCCCACTGCAGCCTATCCACAGGCACAACAGCACTGGGGATCTCTGCTTTCCCAGAGACCAGCATGTACACTGTTTGTTCGCAGCAGAAACTTTTTCTGAAAAGGCAAACGTCTGGCTCCTTCTCCCACAAGGAAGCTGCCAGCCCTGAAAGATCTTGCTGGTCTTCACTATCCCACTGCAGCCTATCCACAGGCACAACAGCACTGGGGATCTCTGCTTTCCCAGAGACTCAGCATGTCACACTGCTTGTTCACGGCAGAAACTTTTTCTGAAAAGGCAAACGTCTGGCTCCTTCTCCCACAAGGAAGCTGCCAGCCCTGAAAGATCTTGCTGGTCTTCACTATCCCACTGCAGCCTATCCACAGGCACAACAGCACTGGGGATCTCTGCTTTCCCAGAGACTCAGCATGTCACACTGCTTGTTCACGGCAGAAACTTTTTCTGAAAAGGCAAACGTCTGGCTCCTTCTCCCACAAGGAAGCTGCCAGCCCTGAAAGATCTTGCTGGTCTTCACTATACCACTGCAGCCTATCCACAGGCACAACAGCAATGGGGATCTCTGCTTTCCCAGAGACTCAGCATGTCACACTACTTGTTCGCAGCAGAAACTTATTCTGAAAAGACAAACGTCTGGCTCTTTCTCCCACAAGGTAGGTGCCAGCCCTGAAATCTCTTGCAGGTCTGCACTATCCCACTGCAGCCTATCCACAGGCACAACAGCACTGGGGATCTCTGCTTTCCCAGAGACTCAGCATGTCACGGTGCTTGTTCGCGGCAGAAACTTTTTCTGAAAAGGCAAACGTCTGACCCCTTCTCCCACAAGGAAGCTGCCAGCCCTGAAAGATCTTGCTGGTCTTCACTATTCCACTGCAGCCTATCCACAGGCACAACAGCACTGGGGATCTCTGCTTTCCCAGAGACTCAGCATGTCACACTGCTTGTTCGCAGCAGAAACTTTTTCTGAAAAGGCAAACGTCTGGCTCCTTCTCCCACAAGGAAGCTGGCAGCCCTGAAAGATCTTGCTGGTCTTCACTATCCCTCTGCAGCCTATCTTTAGCCGCAGCAGCAGTGGGGATCTCTGCTTTCCCAGAGACTCAGCATGTCACGGTGCTTGTTCGCAGCAGAACCTTTTTTTAAAAAGGCAAACGTCTGGCTCCTTCTCCCACAAGGAAGCTGCCAGCCCTGAAAGATCTTGCTGGTCTTCACTATCCCACTGCAGCCTATCCACAGGCACAACAGCACTGGGGATCTCTGCTTTCCCAGAGACTCAGCATGTCACACTGCTTGTTCGCGGCAGAAACTTTTTCTGAATAGGCAAACGTCTGACTCCTTCTCCCACAAGGAAGCTGCCAGCCCTGAAATCTCTTGCAGGTCTGCACTATCCCTCTGCAGCCAATCTTTAGCCGCAGCAGCACTGGGGATCTCTGCTTCCCCAGAGACCCAGCATGTCACAGTGCTCCCTCTCGGCAGAAAATTTTTAAAAAGGCAAACGTCTGGCTCCTTCTCCCACAAGGAAGCTGCCAGCCCTGAAAGATCTTGCTGGTCTTCACTATCCCACTGCAGCCTATCCACAGGCACAACAGCACTGGGGATCTCTGCTTTCCCAGAGACTCAGCACGTCACACTGCTTGTTCACGGCAGAAACTTTTTCTGAAAAGGCAAACGTCTGGCTCCTTCTCCCACAAGGAAGCTGCCAGCCCTGTAATCTCTAGCAGGTCTGCACTATCCCACTGCAGCCTATCCACAGGCACAACAGCACTGGGGATCTCTGCTTTCCCAGAGACTCAGCATGTCACACTGCTTGTTCGCAGCAGAAACTTTTTCTGAAAAGACAAACGTCCGGCTCCTTCCCCCACAAGGAAGCTGCCAGCCCTGAAAGATCTTGCTGGTCTTCACTATCCCTCTGCAGCCTATCTTTAGCCGCAGCAGCACTGGGGATCTCTGCTTTCCCAGAGACTCAGCATGTCACGGTGCTCGCTCTCGGCAGAAACTTTTTTAAAAGGCAAACGTCTGGCTCCTTCTCCCACAAGGAAGCTGCCAGCCCTGAAAGATCTGCTGGTCTTCACCGCCCACTGCAGCCTATCCACAGGCACAACAGCACTGGGGATCTCTGCTTTCCCAGAGACTCAGCATGTCACACTACTTGTTCGCAGCAGAAACTTTTTCTGAAAAGGCAAACGTCTGGCTCTTTCTCCCACAAGGTAGGTGCCAGCCCTGAAATCTCTTGCAGGTCTGCACTATCCCACTGCAGCCTATCCACAGGCACAACAGCACTGGGGATCTCTGCTTTCCCAGAGACTCAGCATGTCACACTGCTTGTTCGCGGCAGAAACTTTTTCTGAAAAGGCAAACGTCTGGCTCCTTCTCCCACAAGGAAGCTGCCAGCCCTGAAAGATCTTGCTGGTCTTCACTATTCCACTGCAGCCTATCCACAGGCACAACAGCACTGGGGATTTCTGCTTTCCCAGAGACTCAGCATGTCACACTGCTTGTTCGCAGCAGAAACTTTTTCTGAAAAGGCAAACGTCTGGCTCCTTCTCCCACAAGGAAGCTGGCAGCCCTGAAAGATCTTGCTGGTCTTCACTATCCCTCTGCAGCCTATCTTTAGCCGCAGCAGCAGTGGGGATCTCTGCTTTCCCAGAGACTCAGCATGTCACGGTGCTTGTTTGCAGCAGAACCTTTTTTTAAAAAGGCAAACGTCTGGCTCCTTCTCCCACAAGGAAGCTGCCAGCCCTGAAAGATCTTGCTGGTCTTCACTATCCCACTGCAGCCTATCCACAGGCACAACAGCACTGGGGATCTCTGCTTTCCCAGAGACTCAGCATGTCACACTGCTTGTTCGCGGCAGAAACTTTTTCTGAATAGGCAAACGTCCGACTCCTTCTCCCACAAGGAAGCTGCCAGCCCTGAAATCTCTTGCAGGTCTGCACTATCCCTCTGCAGCCAATCTTTAGCCGCAGCAGCACTGGGGATCTCTGCTTTCCCAGAGACCCAGCATGTCACAGTGCTCGCTCTCGGCAGAAACTTTTTTAAAAAGGCAAACGTCTGGCTCCTTCTCCCACAAGGAAGCTGCCAGCCCTGAAAGATCTTGCTGGTCTTCACTATCCCACTGCAGCCTATCCACAGGCACAACAGCACTGGGGATCTCTGCTTTCCCAGAGACTCAGCATGTCACGGTGACTGTTCGCGGCAGAAACTTTTTTTAAAAAGGCAAACGTCTGGCTCCTTCTCCCACAAGGAAGCTGCCAGCCCTGAAAGATCTTGCAGGTCTGCACTATCCCTCTGCAGCCAATCTTTAGCCGCAGCAGCACTGGGGATCTCTGCTTTCCCAGAGACTCAGCATGTCACGGTGCTCGCTCTCGGCAGAAACTTTTTCTGAAAAGGCAAACGTCTGACTCCTTCTCCCACAAGGAAGCTGCCAGCCCTGAAATCTCTTGCAGGTCTGCACTATCCCACTGCAGCCTATCCACAGGCACAACAGCACTGGGGATCTCTGCTTTCCCAGAGACTCAGCATGTCACACTGCTTGTTCGCGGCAGAAACTTTTTCTGAAAAGGCAAACGTCTGGCTCCTTCTCCCACAAGGAAGCTGCCAGCCCTGAAAGACCTCGCTGGTCTTCACTATCCCTCTGCAGCCAATCTTTAGCCGCAGCAGCACTGGGGATCTCTGCTTTCCCAGAGACTCAGCATGTCACCGTGCTTGTTCGCGGCAGAAACCTTTTCTGAAAAGGCAAACGTCTGACTCCTTCTCCCACAAGGATGCTGCCAGCCCTGAAAGATCTTGCTGGTCTTCACTATCCCACTGCAGCCTATCCACAGGCACAACAGCACTGGGGATCTCTGCTTTCCCAGAGACTCAGCATGTCACACTGCTTGTTCGCGGCAGAAACTTTTTCTGAATAGGCAAACGTCTGACTCCTTCTCCCACAAGGAAGCTGCCAGCCCTGAAATCTCTTGCAGGTCTGCACTATCCCTCTGCAGCCAATCTTTAGCCGCAGCAGCACTGGGGATCTCTGCTTCCCCAGAGACCCAGCATGTCACAGTGCTCCCTCTCGGCAGAAAATTTTTAAAAAGGCAAACGTCTGGCTCCTTCTCCCACAAGGAAGCTGCCAGCCCTGAAAGATCTTGCTGGTCTTCACTATCCCACTGCAGCCTATCCACAGGCACAACAGCACTGGGGATCTCTGCTTTCCCAGAGACTCAGCATGTCACACTGCTTGTTCACGGCAGAAACTTTTTCTGAAAAGGCAAACGTCTGACTCCTTCTCCCACAAGGAAGCTGCCAGCCCTGTAATCTCTAGCAGGTCTGCACTATCCCACTGCAGCCTATCTACAGGCACAACAGCACTGGGGATCTCTGCTTTCCCAGAGACTCAGCATGTCACACTGCTTGTTCGCAGCAGAAACTTTTTCTGAAAAGGCAAACGTCTGGCTCTTTCTCCCACAAGGTAGGTGCCAGCCCTGAAATCTCTTGCAGGTCTGCACTATCCCACTGCAGCCTATCCACAGGCACAACAGCACTGGGGATCTCTGCTTTCCCAGAGACTCAGCATGTCACACTGCTTGTTCGCGGCAGAAACTTTTTCTGAAAAGGCAAACGTCTGGCTCCTTCTCCCACAAGGAAGCTGCCAGCCCTGAAAGATCTTGCTGGTCTTCACTATTCCACTGCAGCCTATCCACAGGCACAACAGCACTGGGGATCTCTGCTTTCCCAGAGACTCAGCATGTCACACTGCTTGTTCGCAGCAGAAACTTTTTCTGAAAAGGCAAACGTCTGGCTCCTTCTCCCACAAGGAAGCTGGCAGCCCTGAAAGATCTTGCTGGTCTTCACTATCCCTCTGCAGCCAATCTTTAGCCGCAGCAGCAGTGGGGATCTCTGCTTTCCCAGAGACTCAGCATGTCACGGTGCTTGTTCGCAGCAGAAACTTTTTTTAAAAAGGCAAACGTCTGGCTCCTTCTCCCACAAGGAAGCTGCCAGCCCTGAAAGATCTTGCTGGTCTTCACTATCCCACTGTAGCCTATCCACAGGCACAACAGCACTGGGGATCTCTGCTTTCCCAGAGACTCAGCATGTCACACTGCTTGTTCGCGGCAGAAACTTTTTCTGAATAGGCAAACGTCTGACTCCTTCTCCCACAAGGAAGCTGCCAGCCCTGAAATCTATTGCAGGTCTGCACTATCCCTCTGCAGCCAATCTTTAGCCGCAGCAGCACTGGGGATCTCTGCTTTCCCAGAGACCCAGCATGTCACAGTGCTCGCTCTCGGCAGAAACTTTTTTAAAAAGGCAAACGTCTGGCTCCTTCTCCCACAAGGAAGCTGCCAGCCCTGAAAGATCTTGCTGGTCTTCACTATCCCACTGCAGCCTATCCACAGGCACAACAGCACTGGGGATCTCTGCTTTCCCAGAGACTCAGCATGTCACGGTGCTTGTTCGCGGCAGAAACTTTTTTTAAAAAGGCAAACGTCTGGCTCCTTCTCCCACAAGGAAGCTGCCAGCCCTGAAAGATCTTGCAGGTCTGCACTATCCCTCTGCAGCCAATCTTTAGCCGCAGCAGCACTGGGGATCTCTGCTTTCCCAGAGACCCAGCATGTCACAGTGCTCGCTCTCGGCAGAAACTTTTTCTGAAAAGGCAAACGTCCGGCTCCTTCTCCCACAAGGAAGCTGCCAGCCCTGAAAGATCTTGCTGGTCTTCACTATCCCTCTGCAGCCTATGTTTAGCCGCAGCAGCACTGGGGATCTCTGCTTTCCCAGAGACTCAGCATGTCACGGTGCTCGCTCTCGGCAGAAACTTTTTTAAAAGGCAAACGTCTGGCTCCTTCTCCCACAAGGAAGCTGCCAGCCCTGAAAGATCTGCTGGTCTGCACTATCCCACTGCAGCCTATCCACAGGCACAACAGCACTGGGGATCTCTGCTTTCCCAGAGACCAGCATGTACACTGCTTGTTCGCAGCAGAAACTTTTTCTGAAAAGGCAAACGTCTGGCTCCTTCTCCCACAAGGAAGCTGCCAGCCCTGAAATCATTGCAGGTCTGCACTATCCCACTGCAGCCTATCCACAGGCACAACAGCACTGGGGATCTCTGCTTTCCCAGAGACTCAGCATGTCACACTGCTTGTTCGCGGCAGAAACTTTTTCTGAAAAGGCAAACGTCTGGCTCCTTCTCCCACAAGGAAGCTGCCAGCCCTGAAAGATCTTGCAGGTCTGCACTATCCCTCTGCAGCCAATCTTTAGCCGCAGCAGCACTGGGGATCTCTGCTTTCCCAGAGACCCAGCATGTCACGGTGCTCGCTCTCCGCAGAAAATTTTTCTGAAAAGGCAAACGTCCGGCTCCTTCTCCCACAAGGAAGCTGCCAGCCCTGAAATCTCTTGCAGGTCTGCACTATCCCACTGCAGCCAATCTTTAGCCACAGCAGCACTGGGGATCTCTGCTTTCCCAGAGACCCAGCATGTCACAGTGCTCGCTCTCGGCAGAAACTTTTTTAAAAAGGCAAACGTCTGGCTCCTTCTCCCACAAGGAAGCTGCCAGCCCTGAAAGATCTTGCTGGTCTTCACTATCCCACTGCAGCCTATCCACAGGCACAACAGCACTGGGGATCTCTGCTTTCCCAGAGACTCAGCATGTCACACTGCTTGTTCGCAGCAGAAACTTTTTCTGAAAAGGCAAACGTCTGACTCCTTCTCCCACAAGGAAGCTGCCAGCCCTGAAATCTCTTGCAGGTCTGCACTATCCCTCTGCAGCCTATCTTTAGCCGCAGCAGCACTGGGGATCTCTGCTTTCCCAGAGACCCAGCATGTCACAGTGCTCGCTCTCGGCAGAATCTTTTTTAAAAAGGCAAACGTCTGGCTCCTTCTCCCACAAGGAAGCTGCCAGCCCTGAAAGATCTTGCTGGTCTTCACTATCCCACTGCAGCCTATCCACAGGCACAACAGCACTGGGGATCTCTGCTTACCCAGAGACAAGCATGTACACTGCTTGTTCGCAGCAGAAACTTTTTCTGAAAAGGCAAACGTCTGGCTCCTTCTCCCACAAGGAAGCTGCCAGCCCTGAAAGATCTTGCTGGTCTGCACTATCCCACTGCAGCCTATCCACAGGCACAACAGCACTGGGGATCTCTGCTTTCCCAGAGACCAGCATGTCACACTGCTTGTTCGCAGCAGAAACTTTTTCTGAAAAGGCAAACGTCTGGCTCCTTCTCCCACAAGGAAGCTGCCAGCCCTGAAATCATTGCAGGTCTGCACTATCCCACTGCAGCCTATCCACAGGCACAACAGCACTGGGGATCTCTGCTTTCCCAGAGACTCAGCATGTCACACTACTTGTTCGCAGCAGAAACTTTTTTTAAAAAGGCAAACGTCTGGCTCTTTCTCCCACAAGGTAGGTGCCAGCCCTGAAATCTCTTGCAGGTCTGCACTATCCCACTGCAGCCTATCCACAGGCACAACAGCACTGGGGATCTCTGCTTTCCCAGAGACTCAGCATGTCACGGTGCTTGTTCGCGGCAGAAACTTTTTCTGAAAAGGCAAACGTCTGACTCCTTCTCCCACAAGGAAGCTGCCAGCCCTGAAAGATCTTGCTGGTCTTCACTATTCCACTGCAGCCTATCCACAGGCACAACAGCACTGGGGATCTCTGCTTTCCCAGAGACTCAGCATGTCACACTGCTTGTTCGCAGCAGAAACTTTTTCTGAAAAGGCAAACGTCTGGCTCCTTCTCCCACAAGGAAGCTGGCAGCCCTGAAAGATCTTGCTGGTCTTCACTATCCCTCTGCAGCCTATCTTTAGCCGCAGCAGCAGTGGGGATCTCTGCTTTCCCAGAGACTCAGCATGTCACGGTGCTTGTTCGCAGCAGAACCTTTTTTTAAAAAGGCAAACGTCTGGCTCCTTCTCCCACAAGGAAGCTGCCAGCCCTGAAAGATCTTGCTGGTCTTCACTATCCCACTGCAGCCTATCCACAGGCACAACAGCACTGGGGATCTCTGCTTTCCCAGAGACTCAGCATGTCACGGTGCTTGTTCGCGGCAGAAACTTTTTTTAAAAAGGCAAACGTCTGGCTCCTTCTCCCACAAGGAAGCTGCCAGCCCTGAAAGATCTTGCAGGTCTGCACTATCCCTCTGCAGCCAATCTTTAGCCGCAGCAGCACTGGGGATCTCTGCTTTCCCAGAGACCCAGCATGTCACAGTGCTCGCTCTCGGCAGAAACTTTTTCTGAAAAGGCAAACGTCCGGCTCCTTCTCCCACAAGGAAGCTGCCAGCCCTGAAAGATCTTGCTGGTCTTCACTATCCCTCTGCAGCCTATCTTTAGCCGCAGCAGCACTGGGGATCTCTGCTTTCCCAGAGACTCAGCATGTCACGGTGCTCGCTCTCGGCAGAAACTTTTTTAAAAGGCAAACGTCTGGCTCCTTCTCCCACAAGGAAGCTGCCAGCCCTGAAAGATCTGCTGGTCTGCACTATCCCACTGCAGCCTATCCACAGGCACAACAGCACTGGGGATCTCTGCTTTCCCAGAGACCAGCATGTACACTGCTTGTTCGCAGCAGAAACTTTTTCTGAAAAGGCAAACGTCTGGCTCCTTCTCCCACAAGGAAGCTGCCAGCCCTGAAATCATTGCAGGTCTGCACTATCCCACTGCAGCCTATCCACAGGCACAACAGCACTGGGGATCTCTGCTTTCCCAGAGACTCAGCATGTCACACTGCTTGTTCGCGGCAGAAACTTTTTCTGAAAAGGCAAACGTCTGGCTCCTTCTCCCACAAGGAAGCTGCCAGCCCTGAAAGATCTTGCAGGTCTGCACTATCCCTCTGCAGCCAATCTTTAGCCGCAGCAGCACTGGGGATCTCTGCTTTCCCAGAGACCCAGCATGTCACGGTGCTCGCTCTCCGCAGAAAATTTTTCTGAAAAGGCAAACGTCCGGCTCCTTCTCCCACAAGGAAGCTGCCAGCCCTGAAATCTCTTGCAGGTCTGCACTATCCCACTGCAGCCAATCTTTAGCCACAGCAGCACTGGGGATCTCTGCTTTCCCAGAGACCCAGCATGTCACAGTGCTCGCTCTCGGCAGAAACTTTTTTAAAAAGGCAAACGTCTGGCTCCTTCTCCCACAAGGAAGCTGCCAGCCCTGAAAGATCTTGCTGGTCTTCACTATCCCACTGCAGCCTATCCACAGGCACAACAGCACTGGGGATCTCTGCTTTCCCAGAGACTCAGCATGTCACACTGCTTGTTCGCAGCAGAAACTTTTTCTGAAAAGGCAAACGTCTGACTCCTTCTCCCACAAGGAAGCTGCCAGCCCTGAAATCTCTTGCAGGTCTGCACTATCCCACTGCAGCCTATCCACAGGCACAACAGCACTGGGGATCTCTGCTTTCCCAGAGACTCAGCATGTCACACTGTTTGTTCGCGGCAGAAACTTTTTCTGAAAAGGCAAACGTCTGGCTCCTTCTCCCACAAGGAAGCTGCCAGCCCTGAAATCTCTTGCAGGTCTGCACTATCCCTCTGCAGCCTATCTTTAGCCGCAGCAGCACTGGGGATCTCTGCTTTCCCAGAGACCCAGCATGTCACAGTGCTCGCTCTCGGCAGAATCTTTTTTAAAAAGGCAAACGTCTGGCTCCTTCTCCCACAAGGAAGCTGCCAGCCCTGAAAGATCTTGCTGGTCTTCACTATCCCACTGCAGCCTATCCACAGGCACAACAGCACTGGGGATCTCTGCTTTCCCAGAGACCAGCATGTACACTGCTTGTTCGCAGCAGAAACTTTTTCTGAAAAGGCAAACGTCTGGCTCCTTCTCCCACAAGGAAGCTGCCAGCCCTGAAAGATCTTGCTGGTCTGCACTATCCCACTGCAGCCTATCCACAGGCACAACAGCACTGGGGATCTCTGCTTTCCCAGAGACCAGCATGTACACTGCTTGTTCGCAGCAGAAACTTTTTCTGAAAAGGCAAACGTCTGGCTCCTTCTCCCACAAGGAAGCTGCCAGCCCTGAAATCATTGCAGGTCTGCACTATCCCACTGCAGCCTATCCACAGGCACAACAGCACTGGGGATCTCTGCTTTCCCAGAGACTCAGCATGTCACACAACTTGTTCGCAGCAGAAACTTTTTCTGAAAAGGCAAACGTCTGGCTCTTTCTCCCACAAGGTAGGTGCCAGCCCTGAAATCTCTTGCAGGTCTGCACTATCCCACTGCAGCCTATCCACAGGCACAACAGCACTGGGGATCTCTGCTTTCCCAGAGACTCAGCATGTCACGGTGCTTGTTCGCGGCAGAAACTTTTTCTGAAAAGGCAAACGTCTGACTCCTTCTCCCACAAGGAAGCTGCCAGCCCTGAAAGATCTTGCTGGTCTTCACTATTCCACTGCAGCCTATCCACAGGCACAACAGCACTGGGGATCTCTGCTTTCCCAGAGACTCAGCATGTCACACTGCTTGTTCGCGGCAGAAACTTGTTCTGAAAAGGCAAACGTCTGGCTCCTTCTCCCACAAGGAAGCTGGCAGCCCTGAAAGATCTTGCTGGTCTTCACTATCCCTCTGCAGCCTATCTTTAGCCGCAGCAGCAGTGGGGATCTCTGCTTTCCCAGAGACTCAGCATGTCACGGTGCTTGTTCGCAGCAGAACCTTTTTTTAAAAAGGCAAACGTCTGGCTCCTTCTCCCACAAGGAAGCTGCCAGCCCTGAAAGATCTTGCTAGTCTTCACTATCCCACTGCAGCCTATCCACAGGCACAACAGCACTGGGGATCTCTGCTTTCCCAGAGACTCAGCATGTCACACTGCTTGTTCGCGGCAGAAACTTTTTCTGAATAGGCAAACGTCTGACTCCTTCTCCCACAAGGAAGCTGCCAGCCCTGAAATCTCTTGCAGGTCTGCACTATCCCTCTGCAGCCAATCTTTAGCCGCAGCAGCACTGGGGATCTCTGCTTCCCCAGAGACCCAGCATGTCACAGTGCTCCCTCTCGGCAGAAAATTTTTAAAAAGGCAAACGTCTGGCTCCTTCTCCCACAAGGAAGCTGCCAGCCCTGAAAGATCTTGCTGGTCTTCACTATCCCACTGCAGCCTATCCACAGGCACAACAGCACTGGGGATCTCTGCTTTCCCAGAGACTCAGCACGTCACACTGCTTGTTCACGGCAGAAACTTTTTCTGAAAAGGCAAACGTCTGGCTCCTTCTCCCACAAGGAAGCTGCCAGCCCTGTAATCTCTAGCAGGTCTGCACTATCCCACTGCAGCCTATCCACAGGCACAACAGCACTGGGGATCTCTGCTTTCCCAGAGACTCAGCATGTCACACTGCTTGTTCGCAGCAGAAACTTTTTCTGAAAAGACAAACGTCCGGCTCCTTCCCCCACAAGGAAGCTGCCAGCCCTGAAAGATCTTGCTGGTCTTCACTATCCCTCTGCAGCCTATCTTTAGCCGCAGCAGCACTGGGGATCTCTGCTTTCCCAGAGACTCAGCATGTCACGGTGCTCGCTCTCGGCAGAAACTTTTTTAAAAGGCAAACGTCTGGCTCCTTCTCCCACAAGGAAGCTGCCAGCCCTGAAAGATCTGCTGGTCTTCACCGCCCACTGCAGCCTATCCACAGGCACAACAGCACTGGGGATCTCTGCTTTCCCAGAGACTCAGCATGTCACACTACTTGTTCGCAGCAGAAACTTTTTCTGAAAAGGCAAACGTCTGGCTCTTTCTCCCACAAGGTAGGTGCCAGCCCTGAAATCTCTTGCAGGTCTGCACTATCCCACTGCAGCCTATCCACAGGCACAACAGCACTGGGGATCTCTGCTTTCCCAGAGACTCAGCATGTCACACTGCTTGTTCGCGGCAGAAACTTTTTCTGAAAAGGCAAACGTCTGGCTCCTTCTCCCACAAGGAAGCTGCCAGCCCTGAAAGATCTTGCTGGTCTTCACTATTCCACTGCAGCCTATCCACAGGCACAACAGCACTGGGGATCTCTGCTTTCCCAGAGACTCAGCATGTCACACTGCTTGTTCGCAGCAGAAACTTTTTCTGAAAAGGCAAACGTCTGGCTCCTTCTCCCACAAGGAAGCTGGCAGCCCTGAAAGATCTTGCTGGTCTTCACTATCCCTCTGCAGCCTATCTTTAGCCGCAGCAGCAGTGGGGATCTCTGCTTTCCCAGAGACTCAGCATGTCACGGTGCTTGTTCGCAGCAGAACCTTTTTTTAAAAAGGCAAACGTCTGGCTCCTTCTCCCACAAGGAAGCTGCCAGCCCTGAAAGATCTTGCTGGTCTTCACTATCCCACTGCAGCCTATCCACAGGCACAACAGCACTGGGGATCTCTGCTTTCCCAGAGACTCAGCATGTCACACTGCTTGTTCGCGGCAGAAACTTTTTCTGAATAGGCAAACGTCTGACTCCTTCTCCCACAAGGAAGCTGCCAGCCCTGAAATCTATTGCAGGTCTTCACTATCCCTCTGCAGCCAATCTTTAGCCGCAGCAGCACTGGGGATCTCTGCTTTCCCAGAGACTCAGCATGTCACGGTGCTTGTTCGCGGCAGAAACTTTTTTTAAAAAGGCAAACGTCTGGCTCCTTCTCCCACAAGGAAGCTGCCAGCCCTGAAAGATCTTGCAGGTCTGCACTATCCCTCTGCAGCCAATCTTTAGCCGCAGCAGCACTGGGGATCTCTGCTTTCCCAGAGACCCAGCATGTCACAGTGCTCGCTCTCGGCAGAAACTTTTTCTGAAAAGGCAAACGTCCGGCTCCTTCTCCCACAAGGAAGCTGCCAGCCCTGAAAGATCTTGCTGGTCTTCACTATCCCTCTGCAGCCTATGTTTAGCCGCAGCAGCACTGGGGATCTCTGCTTTCCCAGAGACTCAGCATGTCACGGTGCTCGCTCTCGGCAGAAACTTTTTTAAAAGGCAAACGTCTGGCTCCTTCTCCCACAAGGAAGCTGCCAGCCCTGAAAGATCTGCTGGTCTGCACTATCCCACTGCAGCCTATCCACAGGCACAACAGCACTGGGGATCTCTGCTTTCCCAGAGACCAGCATGTACACTGCTTGTTCGCAGCAGAAACTTTTTCTGAAAAGGCAAACGTCTGGCTCCTTCTCCCACAAGGAAGCTGCCAGCCCTGAAATCATTGCAGGTCTGCACTATCCCACTGCAGCCTATCCACAGGCACAACAGCACTGGGGATCTCTGCTTTCCCAGAGACTCAGCATGTCACACTGCTTGTTCGCGGCAGAAACTTTTTCTGAAAAGGCAAACGTCTGGCTCCTTCTCCCACAAGGAAGCTGCCAGCCCTGAAAGATCTTGCAGGTCTGCACTATCCCTCTGCAGCCAATCTTTAGCCGCAGCAGCACTGGGGATCTCTGCTTTCCCAGAGACCCAGCATGTCACGGTGCTCGCTCTCCGCAGAAAATTTTTCTGAAAAGGCAAACGTCCGGCTCCTTCTCCCACAAGGAAGCTGCCAGCCCTGAAATCTCTTGCAGGTCTGCACTATCCCACTGCAGCCAATCTTTA
Source organism: Astur gentilis (assembly GCF_929443795.1). NCBI lineage: Eukaryota > Metazoa > Chordata > Aves > Accipitriformes > Accipitridae > Astur > Astur gentilis. Next base: position 566,096 of record NW_026061101.1, on the reverse strand, counting down.
GCCACAGCAGCACTGGGGATCTCTGCATTCCCAGAGACCCAGTATGTCACAGTGCTCGCTCTCGGCAGAAACTTTTTTAAAAAGGCAAACGTCTGGCTCCTTCTCCCACAAGGAAGCTGCCAGCCCTGAAAGATCTTGCTGGTCTTCACTATCCCACTGCAGCCTATCCACAGGCACAACAGCACTGGGGATCTCTGCTTTCCCAGAGACTCAGCATGTCACACTGCTTGTTCGCAGCAGAAACTTTTTCTGAAAAGGCAAACGTCTGACTCCTTCTCCCACAAGGAAGCTGCCAGCCCTGAAATCTCTTGCAGGTCTGCACTATCCCTCTGCAGCCTATCTTTAGCCGCAGCAGCACTGGGGATCTCTGCTTTCCCAGAGACCCAGCATGTCACAGTGCTCGCTCTCGGCAGAATCTTTTTTAAAAAGGCAAACGTCTGGCTCCTTCTCCCACAAGGAAGCTGCCAGCCCTGAAAGATCTTGCTGGTCTGCACTATCCCACTGCAGCCTATCCACAGGCACAACAGCACTGGGGATCTCTGCTTTCCCAGAGACCAGCATGTACACTGCTTGTTCGCAGCAGAAACTTTTTCTGAAAAGGCAAACGTCTGGCTCCTTCTCCCACAAGGAAGCTGCCAGCCCTGAAATCATTGCAGGTCTGCACTATCCCACTGCAGCCTATCCACAGGCACAACAGCACTGGGGATCTCTGCTTTCCCAGAGACTCAGCATGTCACACTACTTGTTCGCAGCAGAAACTTTTTCTGAAAAGGCAAACGTCTGGCTCTTTCTCCCACAAGGTAGGTGCCAGCCCTGAAATCTCTTGCAGGTCTGCACTATCCCACTGCAGCCTATCCACAGGCACAACAGCACTGGGGATCTCTGCTTTCCCAGAGACTCAGCATGTCACGGTGCTTGTTCGCGGCAGAAACTTTTTCTGAAAAGGCAAACGTCTGACTCCTTCTCCCACAAGGAAGCTGCCAGCCCTGAAAGATCTTGCTGGTCTTCACTATTCCACTGCAGCCTATCCACAGGCACAACAGCACTGGGGATCTCTGCTTTCCCAGAGACTCAGCATGTCACACTGCTTGTTCGCAGCAGAAACTTTTTCTGAAAAGGCAAACGTCTGGCTCCTTCTCCCACAAGGAAGCTGGCAGCCCTGAAAGATCTTGCTGGTCTTCACTATCCCTCTGCAGCCTATCTTTAGCCGCAGCAGCAGTGGGGATCTCTGCTTTCCCAGAGACTCAGCATGTCACGGTGCTTGTTCGCAGCAGAACCTTTTTTTAAAAAGGCAAACGTCTGGCTCCTTCTCCCACAAGGAAGCTGCCAGCCCTGAAAGATCTTGCTGGTCTTCACTATCCCACTGCAGCCTATCCACAGGCACAACAGCACTGGGGATCTCTGCTTTCCCAGAGACTCAGCATGTCACACTGCTTGTTCGCGGCAGAAACTTTTTTTAAAAAGGCAAACGTCTGGCTCCTTCTCCCACAAGGAAGCTGCCAGCCCTGAAAGATCTTGCAGGTCTGCACTATCCCTCTGCAGCCAATCTTTAGCCGCAGCAGCACTGGGGATCTCTGCTTTCCCAGAGACCCAGCATGTCACAGTGCTCGCTCTCGGCAGAAACTTTTTCTGAAAAGGCAAACGTCCGGCTCCTTCTCCCACAAGGAAGCTGCCAGCCCTGAAAGATCTTGCTGGTCTTCACTATCCCTCTGCAGCCTATCTTTAGCCGCAGCAGCACTGGGGATCTCTGCTTTCCCAGAGACTCAGCATGTCACGGTGCTCGCTCTCGGCAGAAACTTTTTTAAAAGGCAAACGTCTGGCTCCTTCTCCCACAAGGAAGCTGCCAGCCCTGAAAGATCTGCTGGTCTGCACTATCCCACTGCAGCCTATCCACAGGCACAACAGCACTGGGGATCTCTGCTTTCCCAGAGACCAGCATGTACACTGCTTGTTCGCAGCAGAAACTTTTTCTGAAAAGGCAAACGTCTGGCTCCTTCTCCCACAAGGAAGCTGCCAGCCCTGAAATCATTGCAGGTCTGCACTATCCCACTGCAGCCTATCCACAGGCACAACAGCACTGGGGATCTCTGCTTTCCCAGAGACTCAGCATGTCACACTGCTTGTTCGCGGCAGAAACTTTTTCTGAAAAGGCAAACGTCTGGCTCCTTCTCCCACAAGGAAGCTGCCAGCCCTGAAAGATCTTGCAGGTCTGCACTATCCCTCTGCAGCCAATCTTTAGCCGCAGCAGCACTGGGGATCTCTGCTTTCCCAGAGACCCAGCATGTCACGGTGCTCGCTCTCCGCAGAAAATTTTTCTGAAAAGGCAAACGTCCGGCTCCTTCTCCCACAAGGAAGCTGCCAGCCCTGAAATCTCTTGCAGGTCTGCACTATCCCACTGCAGCCAATCTTTAGCCACAGCAGCACTGGGGATCTCTGCTTTCCCAGAGACCCAGCATGTCACAGTGCTCGCTCTCGGCAGAAACTTTTTTAAAAAGGCAAACGTCTGGCTCCTTCTCCCACAAGGAAGCTGCCAGCCCTGAAAGATCTTGCTGGTCTTCACTATCCCACTGCAGCCTATCCACAGGCACAACAGCACTGGGGATCTCTGCTTTCCCAGAGACTCAGCATGTCACACTGCTTGTTCGCAGCAGAAACTTTTTCTGAAAAGGCAAACGTCTGACTCCTTCTCCCACAAGGAAGCTGCCAGCCCTGAAATCTCTTGCAGGTCTGCACTATCCCACTGCAGCCTATCCACAGGCACAACAGCACTGGGGATCTCTGCTTTCCCAGAGACTCAGCATGTCACACTGTTTGTTCGCGGCAGAAACTTTTTCTGAAAAGGCAAACGTCTGGCTCCTTCTCCCACAAGGAAGCTGCCAGCCCTGAAATCTCTTGCAGGTCTGCACTATCCCTCTGCAGCCTATCTTTAGCCGCAGCAGCACTGGGGATCTCTGCTTTCCCAGAGACCCAGCATGTCACAGTGCTCGCTCTCGGCAGAATCTTTTTTAAAAAGGCAAACGTCTGGCTCCTTCTCCCACAAGGAAGCTGCCAGCCCTGAAAGATCTTGCTGGTCTTCACTATCCCACTGCAGCCTATCCACAGGCACAACAGCACTGGGGATCTCTGCTTTCCCAGAGACCAGCATGTACACTGCTTGTTCGCAGCAGAAACTTTTTCTGAAAAGGCAAACGTCTGGCTCCTTCTCCCACAAGGAAGCTGCCAGCCCTGAAAGATCTTGCTGGTCTTCACTATCCCACTGCAGCCTATCCACAGGCACAACAGCACTGGGGATCTCTGCTTTCCCAGAGACTCAGCATGTCACACTGCTTGTTCGCGGCAGAAACTTTTTCTGAATAGGCAAACGTCTGACTCCTTCTCCCACAAGGAAGCTGCCAGCCCTGAAATCTATTGCAGGTCTTCACTATCCCTCTGCAGCCAATCTTTAGCCGCAGCAGCACTGGGGATCTCTGCTTTCCCAGAGACCCAGCATGTCACGGTGCTCGCTCTCCGCAGAAAATTTTTCTGAAAAGGCAAACGTCCGGCTCCTTCTCCCACAAGGAAGCTGCCAGCCCTGAAATCTCTTGCAGGTCTGCACTATCCCACTGCAGCCAATCTTTAGCCACAGCAGCACTGGGGATCTCTGCATTCCCAGAGACCCAGTATGTCACAGTGCTCGCTCTCGGCAGAAACTTTTTTAAAAAGGCAAACGTCTGGCTCCTTCTCCCACAAGGAAGCTGCCAGCCCTGAAAGATCTTGCTGGTCTTCACTATCCCACTGCAGCCTATCCACAGGCACAACAGCACTGGGGATCTCTGCTTTCCCAGAGACTCAGCATGTCACACTGCTTGTTCGCAGCAGAAACTTTTTCTGAAAAGGCAAACGTCTGACTCCTTCTCCCACAAGGAAGCTGCCAGCCCTGAAATCTCTTGCAGGTCTGCACTATCCCTCTGCAGCCTATCTTTAGCCGCAGCAGCACTGGGGATCTCTGCTTTCCCAGAGACCCAGCATGTCACAGTGCTCGCTCTCGGCAGAATCTTTTTTAAAAAGGCAAACGTCTGGCTCCTTCTCCCACAAGGAAGCTGCCAGCCCTGAAAGATCTTGCTGGTCTGCACTATCCCACTGCAGCCTATCCACAGGCACAACAGCACTGGGGATCTCTGCTTTCCCAGAGACCAGCATGTACACTGCTTGTTCGCAGCAGAAACTTTTTCTGAAAAGGCAAACGTCTGGCTCCTTCTCCCACAAGGAAGCTGCCAGCCCTGAAATCATTGCAGGTCTGCACTATCCCACTGCAGCCAATCCACAGGCACAACAGCACTGGGGATCTCTGCTTTCCCAGAGACTCAGCATGTCACACTACTTGTTCGCAGCAGAAACTTTTTCTGAAAAGGCAAACGTCTGGCTCTTTCTCCCACAAGGTAGGTGCCAGCCCTGAAATCTCTTGCAGGTCTGCACTATCCCACTGCAGCCTATCCACAGGCACAACAGCACTGGGGATCTCTGCTTTCCCAGAGACTCAGCATGTCACGGTGCTTGTTCGCGGCAGAAACTTTTTCTGAAAAGGCAAACGTCTGACTCCTTCTCCCACAAGGAAGCTGCCAGCCCTGAAAGATCTTGCTGGTCTTCACTATTCCACTGCAGCCTATCCACAGGCACAACAGCACTGGGGATCTCTGCTTTCCCAGAGACTCAGCATGTCACACTGCTTGTTCGCAGCAGAAACTTTTTCTGAAAAGGCAAACGTCTGGCTCCTTCTCCCACAAGGAAGCTGGCAGCCCTGAAAGATCTTGCTGGTCTTCACTATCCCTCTGCAGCCTATCTTTAGCCGCAGCAGCAGTGGGGATCTCTGCTTTCCCAGAGACTCAGCATGTCACGGTGCTTGTTCGCAGCAGAACCTTTTTTTAAAAAGGCAAACGTCTGGCTCCTTCTCCCACAAGGAAGCTGCCAGCCCTGAAAGATCTTGCTGGTCTTCACTATCCCACTGCAGCCTATCCACAGGCACAACAGCACTGGGGATCTCTGCTTTCCCAGAGACTCAGCATGTCACACTGCTTGTTCGCGGCAGAAACTTTTTTTAAAAAGGCAAACGTCTGGCTCCTTCTCCCACAAGGAAGCTGCCAGCCCTGAAAGATCTTGCAGGTCTGCACTATCCCTCTGCAGCCAATCTTTAGCCGCAGCAGCACTGGGGATCTCTGCTTTCCCAGAGACCCAGCATGTCACAGTGCTCGCTCTCGGCAGAAACTTTTTCTGAAAAGGCAAACGTCCGGCTCCTTCTCCCACAAGGAAGCTGCCAGCCCTGAAAGATCTTGCTGGTCTTCACTATCCCTCTGCAGCCTATCTTTAGCCGCAGCAGCACTGGGGATCTCTGCTTTCCCAGAGACTCAGCATGTCACGGTGCTCGCTCTCGGCAGAAACTTTTTTAAAAGGCAAACGTCTGGCTCCTTCTCCCACAAGGAAGCTGCCAGCCCTGAAAGATCTGCTGGTCTGCACTATCCCACTGCAGCCTATCCACAGGCACAACAGCACTGGGGATCTCTGCTTTCCCAGAGACCAGCATGTACACTGCTTGTTCGCAGCAGAAACTTTTTCTGAAAAGGCAAACGTCTGGCTCCTTCTCCCACAAGGAAGCTGCCAGCCCTGAAATCATTGCAGGTCTGCACTATCCCACTGCAGCCTATCCACAGGCACAACAGCACTGGGGATCTCTGCTTTCCCAGAGACTCAGCATGTCACACTGCTTGTTCGCGGCAGAAACTTTTTCTGAAAAGGCAAACGTCTGGCTCCTTCTCCCACAAGGAAGCTGCCAGCCCTGAAAGATCTTGCAGGTCTGCACTATCCCTCTGCAGCCAATCTTTAGCCGCAGCAGCACTGGGGATCTCTGCTTTCCCAGAGACCCAGCATGTCACGGTGCTCGCTCTCCGCAGAAAATTTTTCTGAAAAGGCAAACGTCCGGCTCCTTCTCCCACAAGGAAGCTGCCAGCCCTGAAATCTCTTGCAGGTCTGCACTATCCCACTGCAGCCAATCTTTAGCCACAGCAGCACTGGGGATCTCTGCTTTCCCAGAGACCCAGCATGTCACAGTGCTCGCTCTCGGCAGAAACTTTTTTAAAAAGGCAAACGTCTGGCTCCTTCTCCCACAAGGAAGCTGCCAGCCCTGAAAGATCTTGCTGGTCTTCACTATCCCACTGCAGCCTATCCACAGGCACAACAGCACTGGGGATCTCTGCTTTCCCAGAGACTCAGCATGTCACACTGCTTGTTCGCAGCAGAAACTTTTTCTGAAAAGGCAAACGTCTGACTCCTTCTCCCACAAGGAAGCTGCCAGCCCTGAAATCTCTTGCAGGTCTGCACTATCCCACTGCAGCCTATCCACAGGCACAACAGCACTGGGGATCTCTGCTTTCCCAGAGACTCAGCATGTCACACTGTTTGTTCGCGGCAGAAACTTTTTCTGAAAAGGCAAACGTCTGGCTCCTTCTCCCACAAGGAAGCTGCCAGCCCTGAAATCTCTTGCAGGTCTGCACTATCCCTCTGCAGCCTATCTTTAGCCGCAGCAGCACTGGGGATCTCTGCTTTCCCAGAGACCCAGCATGTCACAGTGCTCGCTCTCGGCAGAATCTTTTTTAAAAAGGCAAACGTCTGGCTCCTTCTCCCACAAGGAAGCTGCCAGCCCTGAAAGATCTTGCTGGTCTTCACTATCCCACTGCAGCCTATCCACAGGCACAACAGCACTGGGGATCTCTGCTTTCCCAGAGACCAGCATGTACACTGCTTGTTCGCAGCAGAAACTTTTTCTGAAAAGGCAAACGTCTGGCTCCTTCTCCCACAAGGAAGCTGCCAGCCCTGAAAGATCTTGCTGGTCTGCACTATCCCACTGCAGCCTATCCACAGGCACAACAGCACTGGGGATCTCTGCTTTCCCAGAGACCAGCATGTACACTGCTTGTTCGCAGCAGAAACTTTTTCTGAAAAGGCAAACGTCTGGCTCTTTCTCCCACAAGGTAGGTGCCAGCCCTGAAATCTCTTGCAGGTCTGCACTATCCCACTGCAGCCTATCCACAGGCACAACAGCACTGGGGATCTCTGCTTTCCCAGAGACTCAGCATGTCACGGTGCTTGTTAGCGGCAGAAACTTTTTCTGAAAAGGCAAACGTCTGACTCCTTCTCCCACAAGGAAGCTGCCAGCCCTGAAAGATCTTGCTGGTCTTCACTATTCCACTGCAGCCTATCCACAGGCACAACAGCACTGGGGATCTCTGCTTTCCCAGAGACTCAGCATGTCACACTGCTTGTTCGCGGCAGAAACTTTTTCTGAAAAGGCAAACGTCTGGCTCCTTCTCCCACAAGGAAGCTGGCAGCCCTGAAAGATCTTGCTGGTCTTCACTATCCCTCTGCAGCCTATCTTTAGCCGCAGCAGCAGTGGGGATCTCTGCTTTCCCAGAGACTCAGCATGTCACGGTGCTTGTTCGCAGCAGAACCTTTTTTTAAAAAGGCAAACGTCTGGCTCCTTCTCCCACAAGGAAGCTGCCAGCCCTGAAAGATCTTGCTGGTCTTCACTATCCCACTGCAGCCTATCCACAGGCACAACAGCACTGGGGATCTCTGCTTTCCCAGAGACTCAGCATGTCACACTGCTTGTTCGCGGCAGAAACTTTTTCTGAATAGGCAAACGTCTGACTCCTTCTCCCACAAGGAAGCTGCCAGCCCTGAAATCTCTTGCAGGTCTGCACTATCCCTCTGCAGCCAATCTTTAGCCGCAGCAGCACTGGGGATCTCTGCTTCCCCAGAGACCCAGCATGTCACAGTGCTCCCTCTCGGCAGAAAATTTTTAAAAAGGCAAACGTCTGGCTCCTTCTCCCACAAGGAAGCTGCCAGCCCTGAAAGATCTTGCTGGTCTTCACTATCCCACTGCAGCCTATCCACAGGCACAACAGCACTGGGGATCTCTGCTTTCCCAGAGACTCAGCACGTCACACTGCTTGTTCACGGCAGAAACTTTTTCTGAAAAGGCAAACGTCCGGCTCCTTCCCCCACAAGGAAGCTGCCAGCCCTGAAAGATCTTGCTGGTCTTCACTATCCCTCTGCAGCCTATCTTTAGCCGCAGCAGCACTGGGGATCTCTGCTTTCCCAGAGACTCAGCATGTCACGGTGCTCGCTCTCGGCAGAAACTTTTTTAAAAGGCAAACGTCTGGCTCCTTCTCCCACAAGGAAGCTGCCAGCCCTGAAAGATCTGCTGGTCTTCACCGCCCACTGCAGCCTATCCACAGGCACAACAGCACTGGGGATCTCTGCTTTCCCAGAGACTCAGCATGTCACACTACTTGTTCGCAGCAGAAACTTTTTCTGAAAAGGCAAACGTCTGGCTCTTTCTCCCACAAGGTAGGTGCCAGCCCTGAAATCTCTTGCAGGTCTGCACTATCCCACTGCAGCCTATCCACAGGCACAACAGCACTGGGGATCTCTGCTTTCCCAGAGACTCAGCATGTCACACTGCTTGTTCGCGGCAGAAACTTTTTCTGAAAAGGCAAACGTCTGGCTCCTTCTCCCACAAGGAAGCTGCCAGCCCTGAAAGATCTTGCTGGTCTTCACTATTCCACTGCAGCCTATCCACAGGCACAACAGCACTGGGGATCTCTGCTTTCCCAGAGACTCAGCATGTCACACTGCTTGTTCGCAGCAGAAACTTTTTCTGAAAAGGCAAACGTCTGGCTCCTTCTCCCACAAGGAAGCTGGCAGCCCTGAAAGATCTTGCTGGTCTTCACTATCCCTCTGCAGCCTATCTTTAGCCGCAGCAGCAGTGGGGATCTCTGCTTTCCCAGAGACTCAGCATGTCACGGTGCTTGTTCGCAGCAGAACCTTTTTTTAAAAAGGCAAACGTCTGGCTCCTTCTCCCACAAGGAAGCTGCCAGCCCTGAAAGATCTTGCTGGTCTTCACTATCCCACTGCAGCCTATCCACAGGCACAACAGCACTGGGGATCTCTGCTTTCCCAGAGACTCAGCATGTCACACTGCTTGTTCGCGGCAGAAACTTTTTCTGAATAGGCAAACGTCCGACTCCTTCTCCCACAAGGAAGCTGCCAGCCCTGAAATCTCTTGCAGGTCTGCACTATCCCTCTGCAGCCAATCTTTAGCCGCAGCAGCACTGGGGATCTCTGCTTTCCCAGAGACCCAGCATGTCACAGTGCTCGCTCTCGGCAGAAACTTTTTTAAAAAGGCAAACGTCTGGCTCCTTCTCCCACAAGGAAGCTGCCAGCCCTGAAAGATCTTGCTGGTCTTCACTATTCCACTGCAGCCTATCCACAGGCACAACAGCACTGGGGATCTCTGCTTTCCCAGAGACTCAGCATGTCACACTGCTTGTTCGCAGCAGAAACTTTTTTTAAAAAGGCAAACGTCTGGCTCCTTCTCCCACAAGGAAGCTGCCAGCCCTGAAAGATCTTGCAGGTCTGCACTATCCCTCTGCAGCCAATCTTTAGCCGCAGCAGCACTGGGGATCTCTGCTTTCCCAGAGACCCAGCATGTCACAGTGCTCGCTCTCGGCAGAAACTTTTTCTGAAAAGGCAAACGTCCGGCTCCTTCTCCCACAAGGAAGCTGCCAGCCCTGAATCTTGCTGGTCTTCACTATCCCTCTGCAGCCTATGTTTAGCCGCAGCAGCACTGGGGATCTCTGCTTTCCCAGAGACTCAGCATGTCACGGTGCTCGCTCTCGGCAGAAACTTTTTTAAAAGGCAAACGTCTGGCTCCTTCTCCCACAAGGAAGCTGCCAGCCCTGAAAGATCTGCTGGTCTGCACTATCCCACTGCAGCCTATCCACAGGCACAACAGCACTGGGGATCTCTGCTTTCCCAGAGACCAGCATGTACACTGCTTGTTCGCAGCAGAAACTTTTTCTGAAAAGGCAAACGTCTGGCTCCTTCTCCCACAAGGAAGCTGCCAGCCCTGAAATCATTGCAGGTCTGCACTATCCCACTGCAGCCTATCCACAGGCACAACAGCACTGGGGATCTCTGCTTTCCCAGAGACTCAGCATGTCACACTGCTTGTTCGCGGCAGAAACTTTTTCTGAAAAGGCAAACGTCTGGCTCCTTCTCCCACAAGGAAGCTGCCAGCCCTGAAAGATCTTGCAGGTCTGCACTATCCCTCTGCAGCCAATCTTTAGCCGCAGCAGCACTGGGGATCTCTGCTTTCCCAGAGACCCAGCATGTCACGGTGCTCGCTCTCCGCAGAAAATTTTTCTGAAAAGGCAAACGTCCGGCTCCTTCTCCCACAAGGAAGCTGCCAGCCCTGAAATCTCTTGCAGGTCTGCACTATCCCACTGCAGCCTATCCACAGGCACAACAGCACTGGGGATCTCTGCTTTCCCAGAGACTCAGCATGTCACACTGCTTGTTCGCGGCAGAAACTTTTTCTGAAAAGGCAAACGTCTGACTCCTTCTCCCACAAGGAAGCTGCCAGCCCTGAAAGACCTCGCTGGTCTTCACTATCCCTCTGCAGCCAATCTTTAGCCGCAGCAGCACTGGGGATCTCTGCTTTCCCAGAGACTCAGCATGTCACATTGCTTGTTCGCGGCAGAAACTTTTTCTGAAAAGGCAAACGTCTGACTCCTTCTCCCACAAGGAAGCTGCCAGCCCTGAAATCTCTTGCAGGTCTGCACTATCCCTCTGCAGCCAATCTTTAGCCACAGCAGCACTGGGGATCTCTGCTTTCCCAGAGACCCAGCATGTCACAGTGCTCGCTCTCGGCAGAAACTTTTTTAAAAAGGCAAACGTCTGGCTCCTTCTCCCACAAGGAAGCTGCCAGCCCTGAAAGATCTTGCTGGTCTTCACTATCCCACTGCAGCCTATCCACAGGCACAACAGCACTGGGGATCTCTGCTTTCCCAGAGACTCAGCATGTCACACTGCTTGTTCGCAGCAGAAACTTTTTCTGAAAAGGCAAACGTCTGACTCCTTCTCCCACAAGGAAGCTGCCAGCCCTGAAATCTCTTGCAGGTCTGCACTATCCCACTGCAGCCTATCCACAGGCACAACAGCACTGGGGATCTCTGCTTTCCCAGAGACTCAGCATGTCACACTGTTTGTTCGCGGCAGAAACTTTTTCTGAAAAGGCAAACGTCTGGCTCCTTCTCCCACAAGGAAGCTGCCAGCCCTGAAATCTCTTGCAGGTCTGCACTATCCCTCTGCAGCCTATCTTTAGCCGCAGCAGCACTGGGGATCTCTGCTTTCCCAGAGACTCAGCATGTCACACTGCTTGTTCGCGGCAGAAACTTTTTCTGAAAAGGCAAACGTCTGGCTCCTTCTCCCACAAGGAAGCTGCCAGCCCTGAAAGACCTCGCTGGTCTGCACTATCCCTCTGCAGCCAATCTTTAGCCGCAGCAGCACTGGGGATCTCTGCTTTCCCAGAGACTCAGCATGTCACCGTGCTTGTTCGCGGCAGAAACTTTTTCTGAAAAGGCAAACGTCTGACTCCTTCTCCCACAAGGATGCTGCCAGCCCTGAAAGAACTTGCTGGTCTTCACTATCCCACTGCAGCCTATCCACAGGCACAACAGCACTGGGGATCTCTGCTTTCCCAGAGACTCAGCATGTCACACTGCTTGTTCGCGGCAGAAACTTTTTCTGAATAGGCAAACGTCTGACTCCTTCTCCCACAAGGAAGCTGCCAGCCCTGAAATCTCTTGCAGGTCTGCACTATCCCTCTGCAGCCAATCTTTAGCCGCAGCAGCACTGGGGATCTCTGCTTCCCCAGAGACCCAGCATGTCACAGTGCTCCCTCTCGGCAGAAAATTTTTAAAAAGGCAAACGTCTGGCTCCTTCTCCCACAAGGAAGCTGCCAGCCCTGAAAGATCTTGCTGGTCTTCACTATCCCACTGCAGCCTATCCACAGGCACAACAGCACTGGGGATCTCTGCTTTCCCAGAGACTCAGCATGTCACACTGCTTGTTCACGGCAGAAACTTTTTCTGAAAAGGCAAACGTCTGGCTCCTTCTCCCACAAGGAAGCTGCCAGCCCTGTAATCTCTAGCAGGTCTGCACTATCCCACTGCAGCCTATCTACAGGCACAACAGCACTGGGGATCTCTGCTTTCCCAGAGACTCAGCATGTCACACTGCTTGTTCGCAGCAGAAACTTTTTCTTAAAAGACAAACGTCCGGCTCCTTCCCCCACAAGGAAGCTGCCAGCCGTGAAAGATCTTGCTGGTCTTCACTATCCCTCTGCAGCCTATCTTTAGCCGCAGCAGCACTGGGGATCTCTGCTTTCCCAGAGACTCAGCATGTCACGGTGCTCGCTCTCGGCAGAAACTTTTTTAAAAGGCAAACGTCTGGCTCCTTCTCCCACAAGGAAGCTGCCAGCCCTGAAAGATCTGCTGGTCTTCACCGCCCACTGCAGCCTATCCATAGGCACAACAGCACTGGGGATCTCTGCTTTCCCAGAGACTCAGCATGTCACACTACTTGTTCGCAGCAGAAACTTTTTCTGAAAAGGCAAACGTCTGGCTCTTTCTCCCACAAGGTAGGTGCCAGCCTTGAAATCTCTTGCAGGTCTGCACTATCCCACTGCAGCCTATCCACAGGCACAACAGCACTGGGGATCTCTGCTTTCCCAGAGACTCAGCATGTCACGGTGCTTGTTCGCGGCAGAAACTTTTTCTGAAAAGGCAAACGTCTGGCTCCTTCTCCCACAAGGAAGCTGCCAGCCCTGAAAGATCTTGCTGGTCTTCACTATTCCACTGCAGCCTATCCACAGGCACAACAGCACTGGGGATCTCTGCTTTCCCAGAGACTCAGCATGTCACACTGCTTGTTCGCGGCAGAAACTTTTTCTGAATAGGCAAACGTCTGACTCCTTCTCCCACAAGGAAGCTGCCAGCCCTGAAATCTCTTGCAGGTCTGCACTATCCCTCTGCAGCCAATCTTTAGCCGCAGCAGCACTGGGGATCTCTGCTTTCCCAGAGACCCAGCATGTCACAGTGCTCGCTCTCGGCAGAAACTTTTTTAAAAAGGCAAACGTCTGGCTCCTTCTCCCACAAGGAAGCTGCCAGCCCTGAAAGATCTTGCTGGTCTTCACTATCCCACTGCAGCCTATCCACAGGCACAACACCACTGGGGATCTCTGCTTTCCCAGAGACCAGCATGTACACTGCTTGTTCGCAGCAGAAACTTTTTCTGAAAAGGCAAACGTCTGGCTCCTTCTCCCACAAGGAAGCTGCCAGCCCTGAAATCATTGCAGGTCTGCACTATCCCACTGCAGCCTATCCACAGGCACAACAGCACTGGGGATCTCTGCTTTCCCAGAGACTCAGCATGTCACGCTGCTTGTTCGCGGCAGAAACTTTTTCTGAAAAGGCAAACGTCTGGCTCCTTCTCCCACAAGGAAGCTGCCAGCCCTGAAAGATCTTGCAGGTCTGCACTATCCCTCTGCAGCCAATCTTTAGCCGCAGCAGCACTGGGGATCTCTGCTTTCCCAGAGACCCAGCATGTCACGGTGCTCGCTCTCCGCAGAAACTTTTTCTGAAAAGGCAAACGTCCGGCTCCTTCTCCCACAAGGAAGCTGCCAGCCCTGAAATCTCTTGCAGGTCTGCACTATCCCTCTGCAGCCAATCTTTAGCCGCAGCAGCACTGGGGATCTCTGCTTTCCCAAAGACTCAGCATGTCACCGTGCTTGTTCGCGGCAGAAACTTTTTCTGAAAAGGCAAACGTCTGACTCCTTCTCCCACAAGGAAGCTGCCAGCCCTGAAAGACCTCGCTGGTCTTCACTATCCCTCTGCAGCCAATCTTTAGCCGCAGCAGCACTGGGGATCTCTGCTTTCCCAGAGACTCAGCATGTCACACTGCTTGTTCGCGGCAGAAACTTTTTCTGAATAGGCAAACGTCTGACTCCTTCTCCCACAAGGAAGCTGCCAGCCCTGAAATCTCTTGCAGGTCTGCACTATCCCTCTGCAGCCAATCTTTAGCCGCAGCAGCACTGGGGATCTCTGCTTCCCCAGAGACCCAGCATGTCACAGTGCTCCCTCTGGGCAGAAAATTTTTAAAAAGGCAAACGTCTGGCTCCTTCTCCCACAAGGAAGCTGCCAGCCCTGAAAGATCTTGCTGGTCTTCACTATCCCACTGCAGCCTATCCACAGGCACAACAGCACTGGGGATCTCTGCTTTCCCAGAGACTCAGCATGTCACACTGCTTGTTCACGGCAGAAACTTTTTTAAAAAGGCAAACGTCTGGCTCCTTCTCCCACAAGGAAGCTGCCAGCCCTGTAATCTCTAGCAGATCTGCACTATCCCACTGCAGCCTATCCACAGGCACAACAGCACTGGGGATCTCTGCTTTCGCAGAGACTCAGCATGTCACACTGCTTGTTCGCAGCAGAAACTTTTTCTGAAAAGACAAACGTCCGGCTCCTTCCCCCACAAGGAAGCTGCCAGCCCTGAAAGATCTTGCTGGTCTTCACTATCCCTCTGCAGCCTATGTTTAGCCGCAGCAGCACTGGGGATCTCTGCTTTCCCAGAGACTCAGCATGTCACGGTGCTCGCTCTCGGCAGAAACTTTTTTAAAAGGCAAACGTCTGGCTCCTTCTCCCACAAGGAAGCTGCCAGCCCTGAAAGATCTGCTGGTCTTCACTATCCCACTGCAGCCTATCCACAGGCACAACAGCACTGGGGATCTCTGCTTTCCCAGAGACTCAGCATGTCACACTACTTGTTCGCAGCAGAAACTTTTTCTGAAAAGGCAAACGTCTGGCTCTTTCTCCCACAAGGTAGGTGCCAGCCCTGAAATCTCTTGCAGGTCTGCACTATCCCACTGCAGCCTATCCACAGGCACAACAGCACTGGGGATCTCTGCTTTCCCAGAGACTCAGCATGTCACACTGCTTGTTCGCGGCAGAAACTTTTTCTGAAAAGGCAAACGTCTGGCTCCTTCTCCCACAAGGAAGCTGCCAGCCCTGAAAGATCTTGCTGGTCTTCACTATTCCACTGCAGCCTATCCACAGGCACAACAGCACTGGGGATCTCTGCTTTCCCAGAGACTCAGCATGTCACACTGCTTGTTCGCAGCAGAAACTTTTTCTGAAAAGGCAAACGTCTGGCTCCTTCTCCCACAAGGAAGCTGCCAGCCCTGAAAGATCTGCTGGTCTTCACTATCCCACTGCAGCCTATCTTTAGCCGCAGCAGCACTGGGGATCTCTGCTTTCCCAGAGACTCAGCATGTCACGGTGCTTGTTCACGGCAGAAACTTTTTCTGAAATGGCAAACGTCTGGCTCCTTCTCCCACAAGGTAGGTGCCAGCCCTGAAATCTCTTGCAGGTCTGCACTATCCCACTGCAGCCTATCCACAGGCACAACAGCACTGGGGATCTCTGCTTTCCCAGAGACTCAGCATGTCACGGTGCTTGTTCGCGGCAGAAACTTTTTCTGAAAAGGCAAACGTCTGGCTCCTTCTCCCACAAGGAAGCTGCCAGCCCTGAAAGATCTTGCAGGTCTGCACTATCCCTCTGCAGCCAATCTTTAGCCGCAGCAGCACTGGGGATCTCTGCTTTCCCAGAGGCCCAGCATGTCACGGTGCTCGCTCTCCGCAGAAACTTTTTCTGAAAAGGCAAACGTCCGGCTCCTTCTCCCACAAGGAAGCTGCCAGCCCTGAAATCTCTTGCAGGTCTGCACTATCCCACTGCAGCCTATCCACAGGCACAACAGCACTGGGGATCTCTGCTTTCCCAGAGACTCAGCATGTCACACTGCTTGTTCGCGGCAGAAACTTTTTCTGAAAAGGCAAACGTCTGACTCCTTCTCCCACAAGGAAGCTGCCAGCCCTGAAAGACCTCGCTGGTCTGCACTATCCCTCTGCAGCCAATCTTTAGCCGCAGCAGCACTGGGGATCTCTGCTTTCCCAGAGACTCAACATGTCACCGTGCTTGTTCGCGGCAGAAACTTTTTCTGAAAAGGCAAACGTCTGACTCCTTCTCCCACAAGGAAGCTGCCAGCCCTGAAAGACCTCGCTGGTCTTCACTATCCCTCTGCAGCCAATCTTTAGCCGCAGCAGCACTGGGGATCTCTGCTTTCCCAGAGACTCAGCATGTCACACTGCTTGTTCGCGGCAGAAACTTTTTCTGAATAGGCAAACGTCTGACTCCTTCTCCCACAAGGAAGCTGCCAGCCCTGAAATCTCTTGCAGGTCTGCACTATCCCTCTGCAGCCAATCTTTAGCCGCAGCAGCACTGGGGATCTCTGCTTCCCCAGAGACCCAGCATGTCACAGTGCTCCCTCTCGGCAGAAAATTTTTAAAAAGGCAAACGTCTGGCTCCTTCTCCCACAAGGAAGCTGCCAGCCCTGAAAGATCTTGCTGGTCTTCACTATCCCTCTGCAGCCTATCTTTAGCCGCAGCAGCACTGGGGATCTCTGCTTTCCCAGAGACTCAGCATGTCACACTGCTTGTTCACGGCAGAAATTTTTTAAAAAGGCAAACGTCTGGCTCCTTCTCCCACAAGGAAGCTGCCAGCCTTGTAATCTCTAGCAGGTCTGCACTATCCCACTGCAGCCTATCCACAGGCACAACAGCACTGGGGATCTCTGCTTTCCCAGAGACTCAGCATGTCACACTGCTTGTTCGCAGCAGAAACTTTTTCTGAAAAGACAAACGTCCGGCTCCTTCCCCCACAAGGAAGCTGCCAGCCCTGAAAGATCTTGCTGGTCTTCACTATCCCTCTGCAGCCTATGTTTAGCCGCAGCAGCACTGGGGATCTCTGCTTTCCCAGAGACTCAGCATGTCACGGTGCTCGCTCTCGGCAGAAACTTTTTTAAAAGGCAAACGTCTGGCTCCTTCTCCCACAAGGAAGCTGCCAGCCCTGAAAGATCTTGCTGGTCTGCACTATCCCACTGCAGCCTATCCACAGGCACAACAGCACTGGGGATCTCTGCTTTCCCAGAGACTCAGCATGTCACACTGCTTGTTCGCGGCAGAAACTTTTTCTGAAAAGGCAAACGTCTGGCTCCTTCTCCCACAAGGAAGCTGCCAGCCCTGAAAGATCTTGCTGGTCTTCACTATCCCACTGCAGCCTATCCACAGGCACAACAGCACTGGGGATCTCTGCTTTCCCAGAGACTCAGCATGTCACACTGCTTGTTCGCGGCAGAAACTTTTTCTGAAAAGGCAAACGTCTGACTCCTTCTCCCACAAGGAAGCTGCCAGCCCTGAAATCTCTTGCAGGTCTGCACTATCCCTCTGCAGCCAATCTTTAGCCGCAGCAGCACTGGGGATCTCTGCTTTCCCAGAGACCCAGCATGTCACAGTGCTCGCTCTCGGCAGAAACTTTTTTAAAAAGGCAAACGTCTGGCTCCTTCTCCCACAAGGAAGCTGCCAGCCCTGAAAGATCTTGCTGGTCTTCACTATCCCACTGCAGCCTATCCACAGGCACAACAGCACTGGGGATCTCTGCTTTCCCAGAGACTCAGCATGTCACGGTGCTTGTTCGCGGCAGAAACTTTTTCTGAAAAGGCAAATGTCTGGCTCCTTCTCCCACAAGGAAGCTGCCAGCCCTGAAATCTCTTGCAGGTCTGCACTATCCCTCTGCAGACAATCTTTAGCCGCAGCAGCACTGGGGATCTCTGCTTTCCCAGAGACCCAGCATGTCACAGTGCTCGCTCTCGGCAGAAACTTTTTTAAAAAGGCAAACGTCTGGCTCCTTCTCCCACAAGGAAGCTGGCAGCCCTGAAAGATCTTGCTGGTCTTCACTATCCCTCTGCAGCCTATCCACAGGCACTACAGCACTGGGGATCTCTGCTTTCCCAGAGACCAGCATGTACACTGCTTGTTCGCAGCAGAAACTTTTTCTGAAAAGGCAAACGTCTGGCTCCTTCTCCCACAAGGAAGCTGCCAGCCCTGAAAGATCTTGCTGGTCTGCACTATCCCACTGCAGCCTATCCACAGGCACAACAGCACTGGGGATCTCTGCTTTCCCAGAGACTCAGCATGTCACACTGCTTGTTCACGGCAGAAACTTTTTCTGAAAAGGCAAACGTCTGGCTCCTTCTCCCACAAGGAAGCTGCCAGCCCTGTAATCTCTAGCAGGTCTGCACTATCCCACTGCAGCCTATCCACAGGCACAACAGCACTGGGGATCTCTGCTTTCCCAGAGACTCAGCATGTCACACTGCTTGTTCGCAGCAGAAACTTTTTCTGAAAAGACAAACGTCCGGCTCCTTCCCCCACAAGGAAGCTGCCAGCCCTGAAATATCTTGCTGGTCTTCACTATCCCTCTGCAGCCTATCTTTAGCCGCAGCAGCACTGGGGATCTCTGCTTTCCCAGAGACTCAGCATGTCACGGTGCTCGCTCTCGGCAGAAACTTTTTTAAAAGGCAAACGTCTGGCTCCTTCTCCCACAAGGAAGCTGCCAGCCCTGAAAGATCTGCTGGTCTTCACAGCCCACTGCAGCCTATCCACAGGCACAACAGCACTGGGGATCTCTGCTTTCCCAGAGACTCAGCATGTCACACTGCTTGTTCGCGGCAGAAACTTTTTCTGAATAGGCAAACGTCTGACTCCTTCTCCCACAAGGAAGCTGCCAGCCCTGAAATCTCTTGCAGGTCTGCACTATCCCTCTGCAGCCAATCTTTAGCCGCAGCAGCACTGGGGATCTCTGCTTCCCCAGAGACCCAGCATGTCACAGTGCTCCCTCTCGGCAGAAAATTTTTAAAAAGGCAAACGTCTGGCTCCTTCTCCCACAAGGAAGCTGCCAGCCCTGAAAGATCTTGCTGGTCTTCACTATCCCTCTGCAGCCTATCTTTAGCCGCAGCAGCACTGGGGATCTCTGCTTTCCCAGAGACTCAGCATGTCACACTGCTTGTTCACGGCAGAAACTTTTTCTGAAATGGCAAACGTCTGGCTCCTTCTCCCACAAGGAAGCTGCCAGCCCTGTAATCTCTAGCAGGTCTGCACTATCCCACTGCAGCCTATCCACAGGCACAACAGCACTGGGGATCTCTGCTTTCCCAGAGACTCAGCATGTCACACTGCTTGTTCGCAGCAGAAACTTTTTCTGAAAAGACAAACGTCCGGCTCCTTCCCCCACAAGGAAGCTGCCAGCCCTGAAAGATCTTGCTGGTCTTCACTATCCCTCTGCAGCCTATCTTTAGCCGCAGCAGCACTGGGGATCTCTGCTTTCCCAGAGACTCAGCATGTCACGGTGCTCGCTCTCGGCAGAAACTTTTTTAAAAGGCAAACGTCTGGCTCCTTCTCCCACAAGGAAGCTGCCAGCCCTGAAAGATCTGCTGGTCTTCACTATCCCACTGCAGCCTATCCACAGGCACAACAGCACTGGGGATCTCTGCTTTCCCAGAGACTCAGCATGTCACACTACTTGCTCGCAGCAGGAACTTTTTTTAAAAAGGCAAACGTCTGGCTCCTTCTCCCACAAGGAAGCTGCCAGCCCTGAAATCATTGCAGGTCTGCACTATCCCACTGCAGCCTATCCACAGGCACAACAACACTGGGGATCTCTGCTTTCCCAGAGACTCAGCATGTCACACTGCTTGTTCGCAGCAGAAACTTTTTCTGAAAAGACAAACGTCCGGCTCCTTCCCCCACAAGGAAGCTGCCAGCCCTGAAAGATCTTGCTGGTCTGCACTATCCCTCTGCAGCCAATCTTTAGCCGCAGCAGCACTGGGGATCTCTGCTTTCCCAGAGACCCAGCATGTCACGGTGCTCGCTCTCCGCAGAAACTTTTTCTGAAAAGGCAAACGTCCGGCTCCTTCTCCCACAAGGAAGCTGCCAGCCCTGAAATCTCTTGCAGGTCTGCACTATCCCACTGCAGCCTATCCACAGGCACAACAGCACTGGGGATCTCTGCTTTCCCAGAGACTCAGCATGTCACACTGCTTGTTCGCGGCAGAAACTTTTTCTGAAAAGGCAAACGTCTGACTCCTTCTCCCACAAGGAAGCTGCCAGCCCTGAAAGACCTCGCTGGTCTGCACTATCCCTCTGCAGCCAATCTTTAGCCGCAGCAGCACTGGGGATCTCTGCTTTCCCAGAGACTCAGCATGTCACCGTGCTTGTTCGCGGCAGAAACTTTTTCTGAAAAGGCAAACGTCTGACTCCTTCTCCCACAAGGAAGCTGCCAGCCCTGAAATCTCTTGCAGGTCTGCACTATCCCTCTGCAGCCAATCTTTAGCCGCAGCAGCACTGGGGATCTCTGCTTCCCCAGAGACCCAGCATGTCACAGTGCTCCCTCTCGGCAGAAAATTTTTAAAAAGGCAAACGTCTGGCTCCTTCTCCCACAAGGAAGCTGCCAGCCCTGAAAGATCTTGCTGGTCTTCACTATCCCACTGCAGCCTATCCACAGGCACAACAGCACTGGGGATCTCTGCTTTCCCAGAGACTCAGCATGTCACACTGCTTGTTCACGGCAGAAATTTTTTAAAAAGGCAAACGTCTGGCTCCTTCTCCCACAAGGAAGCTGCCAGCCTTGTAATCTCTAGCAGGTCTGCACTATCCCACTGCAGCCTATCCACAGGCACAACAGCACTGGGGATCTCTGCTTTCCCAGAGACTCAGCATGTCACACTGCTTGTTCGCAGCAGAAACTTTTTCTGAAAAGACAAACGTCCGGCTCCTTCCCCCACAAGGAAGCTGCCAGCCCTGAAAGATCTTGCTGGTCTTCACTATCCCTCTGCAGCCTATGTTTAGCCGCAGCAGCACTGGGGATCTCTGCTTTCCCAGAGACTCAGCATGTCACGGTGCTCGCTCTCGGCAGAAACTTTTTTAAAAGGCAAACGTCTGGCTCCTTCTCCCACAAGGAAGCTGCCAGCCCTGAAAGATCTTGCTGGTCTGCACTATCCCACTGCAGCCTATCCACAGGCACAACAGCACTGGGGATCTCTGCTTTCCCAGAGACTCAGCATGTCACACTGCTTGTTCGCGGCAGAAACTTTTTCTGAAAAGGCAAACGTCTGGCTCCTTCTCCCACAAGGAAGCTGCCAGCCCTGAAAGATCTTGCTGGTCTTCACTATCCCACTGCAGCCTATCCACAGGCACAACAGCACTGGGGATCTCTGCTTTCCCAGAGACTCAGCATGTCACACTGCTTGTTCGCGGCAGAAACTTTTTCTGAAAAGGCAAACGTCTGACTCCTTCTCCCACAAGGAAGCTGCCAGCCCTGAAATCTCTTGCAGGTCTGCACTATCCCTCTGCAGCCAATCTTTAGCCGCAGCAGCACTGGGGATCTCTGCTTTCCCAGAGACCCAGCATGTCACAGTGCTCGCTCTCGGCAGAAACTTTTTTAAAAAGGCAAACGTCTGGCTCCTTCTCCCACAAGGAAGCTGCCAGCCCTGAAAGATCTTGCTGGTCTTCACTATCCCACTGCAGCCTATCCACAGGCACAACAGCACTGGGGATCTCTGCTTTCCCAGAGACTCAGCATGTCACGGTGCTTGTTCGCGGCAGAAACTTTTTCTGAAAAGGCAAATGTCTGGCTCCTTCTCCCACAAGGAAGCTGCCAGCCCTGAAATCTCTTGCAGGTCTGCACTATCCCTCTGCAGACAATCTTTAGCCGCAGCAGCACTGGGGATCTCTGCTTTCCCAGAGACCCAGCATGTCACAGTGCTCGCTCTCGGCAGAAACTTTTTTAAAAAGGCAAACGTCTGGCTCCTTCTCCCACAAGGAAGCTGCCAGCCCTGAAAGATCTTGCTGGTCTTCACTATCCCACTGCAGCCTATCCACAGGCACTACAGCACTGGGGATCTCTGCTTTCCCAGAGACCAGCATGTACACTGCTTGTTCGCAGCAGAAACTTTTTCTGAAAAGGCAAACGTCTGGCTCCTTCTCCCACAAGGAAGCTGCCAGCCCTGAAAGATCTTGCTGGTCTGCACTATCCCACTGCAGCCTATCCACAGGCACAACAGCACTGGGGATCTCTGCTTTCCCAGAGACTCAGCATGTCACACTGCTTGTTCACGGCAGAAACTTTTTCTGAAAAGGCAAACGTCTGGCTCCTTCTCCCACAAGGAAGCTGCCAGCCCTGTAATCTCTAGCAGGTCTGCACTATCCCACTGCAGCCTATCCACAGGCACAACAGCACTGGGGATCTCTGCTTTCCCAGAGACTCAGCATGTCACACTGCTTGTTCGCAGCAGAAACTTTTTCTGAAAAGACAAACGTCCGGCTCCTTCCCCCACAAGGAAGCTGCCAGCCCTGAAATATCTTGCTGGTCTTCACTATCCCTCTGCAGCCTATCTTTAGCCGCAGCAGCACTGGGGATCTCTGCTTTCCCAGAGACTCAGCATGTCACGGTGCTCGCTCTCGGCAGAAACTTTTTTAAAAGGCAAACGTCTGGCTCCTTCTCCCACAAGGAAGCTGCCAGCCCTGAAAGATCTGCTGGTCTTCACAGCCCACTGCAGCCTATCCACAGGCACAACAGCACTGGGGATCTCTGCTTTCCCAGAGACTCAGCATGTCACACTGCTTGTTCGCGGCAGAAACTTTTTCTGAATAGGCAAACGTCTGACTCCTTCTCCCACAAGGAAGCTGCCAGCCCTGAAATCTCTTGCAGGTCTGCACTATCCCTCTGCAGCCAATCTTTAGCCGCAGCAGCACTGGGGATCTCTGCTTCCCCAGAGACCCAGCATGTCACAGTGCTCCCTCTCGGCAGAAAATTTTTAAAAAGGCAAACGTCTGGCTCCTTCTCCCACAAGGAAGCTGCCAGCCCTGAAAGATCTTGCTGGTCTTCACTATCCCTCTGCAGCCTATCTTTAGCCGCAGCAGCACTGGGGATCTCTGCTTTCCCAGAGACTCAGCATGTCACACTGCTTGTTCACGGCAGAAACTTTTTCTGAAATGGCAAACGTCTGGCTCCTTCTCCCACAAGGAAGCTGCCAGCCCTGTAATCTCTAGCAGGTCTGCACTATCCCACTGCAGCCTATCCACAGGCACAACAGCACTGGGGATCTCTGCTTTCCCAGAGACTCAGCATGTCACACTACTTGCTCGCAGCAGAAACTTTTTCTGAAAAGGCAAACGTCTGGCTCTTTCTCCCACAAGGTAGGTGCCAGCCCTGAAATCTCTTGCAGGTCTGCACTATCCCACTGCAGCCTATCCACAGGCACAACAGCACTGGGGATCTCTGCTTTCCCAGAGACTCAGCATGTCACACTGCTTGTTCGCGGCAGAAACTTTTTCTGAAAAGGCAAACGTCTGGCTCCTTCTCCCACAAGGAAGCTGCCAGCCCTGAAAGATCTTGCTGGTCTTCACTATTCCACTGCAGCCTATCCACAGGCACAACAGCACTGGGGATCTCTGCTTTCCCAGAGACTCAGCATGTCACACTGCTTGTTCGCAGCAGAAACTTTTTCTGAAAAGGCAAACGTCTGGCTCCTTCTCCCACAAGGAAGCTGGCAGCCCTGAAAGATCTTGCTGGTCTTCACTATCCCTCTGCAGCCTATCTTTAGCCGCAGCAGCAGTGGGGATCTCTGCTTTCCCAGAGACTCAGCATGTCACCGTGCTTGTTCGCAGCAGAAACTTTTTTTAAAAAGGCAAACGTCTGGCTCCTTCTCCCACAAGGAAGCTGCCAGCCCTGAAAGATCTTGCTGGTCTTCACTATCCCACTGCAGCCTATCCACAGGCACAACAGCACTGGGGATCTCTGCTTTCCCAGAGACTCAGCATGTCACACTGCTTGTTCGCGGCAGAAACTTTTTCTGAAAAGGCAAACGTCTGACTCCTTCTCCCACAAGGAAGCTGCCAGCCCTGAAATCTCTTGCAGGTCTGCACTATCCCTCTGCAGCCAATCTTTAGCCGCAGCAGCACTGGGGATCTCTGCTTTCCCAGAGACCCAGCATGTCACAGTGCTCGCTCTGGGCAGAAACTTTTTTAAAAAGGCAAACGTCTGGCTCCTTCTCCCACAAGGAAGCTGCCAGCCCTGAAAGATCTTGCTGGTCTTCACTATCCCACTGCAGCCTATCCACAGGCACAACAGCACTGGGGATCTCTGCTTTCCCAGAGACTCAGCATGTCACGGTGCTTGTTCGCGGCAGAAACTTTTTCTGAAAAGGCAAATGTCTGGCTCCTTCTCCCACAAGGAAGCTGCCAGCCCTGAAATCTCTTGCAGGTCTGCACTATCCCTCTGCAGACAATCTTTAGCCGCAGCAGCACTGGGGATCTCTGCTTTCCCAGAGACCCAGCATGTCACAGTGCTCGCTCTCGGCAGAAACTTTTTTAAAAAGGCAAACGTCTGGCTCCTTCTCCCACAAGGAAGCTGCCAGCCCTGAAAGATCTTGCTGGTCTTCACTATCCCACTGCAGCCTATCCACAGGCACAACAGCACTGGGAATCTCTGCTTTCCCAGAGACCAGCATGTACACTGCTTGTTCGCAGCAGAAACTTTTTCTGAAAAGGCAAACGTCTGGCTCCTTCTCCCACAAGGAAGCTGCCAGCCCTGAAAGATCTTGCTGGTCTGCACTATCCCACTGCAGCCTATCCACAGGCACAACAGCACTGGGGATCTCTGCTTTCCCAGAGACTCAGCATGTCACGGTGCTTGTTCGCGGCAGAAACTTTTTCTGAAAAGGCAAATGTCTGGCTCCTTCTCCCACAAGGAAGCTGCCAGCCCTCAAATCTCTTGCAGGTCTGCACTATCCCTCTGCAGACAATCTTTAGCCGCAGCAGCACTGGGGATCTCTGCTTTCCCAGAGACCCAGCATGTCACAGTGCTCGCTCTCGGCAGAAACTTTTTTAAAAAGGCAAACGTCTGGCTCCTTCTCCCACAAGGAAGCTGCCAGCCCTGAAAGATCTTGCTGGTCTTCACTATCCCACTGCAGCCTATCCACAGGCACAACAGCACTGGGGATCTCTGCTTTCCCAGAGACCAGCATGTACACTGCTTGTTCGCAGCAGAAACTTTTTCTGAAAAGGCAAACGTCTGGCTCCTTCTCCCACAAGGAAGCTGCCAGCCGTGAAAGATCTTGCTGGTCTGCACTATGCCACTGCAGCCTATCCACAGGCACAACAGAACTGGGGATCTCTGCTTTCCCAGAGACCAGCATGTACACTGCTTGTTCGCAGCAGAAACTTTTTCTGAAAAGGCAAACGTCTGGCTCCTTCTCCCACAAGGAAGCTGCCAGCCCTGAAATCATTGCAGGTCTGCACTATCCCACTGCAGCCTATCCACAGGCACAACAGCACTGGGGATCTCTGCTTTCCCAGAGACTCAGCATGTCACACTGCTTGTTCGCAGCAGAAACCTTTTCTGAAAAGGCAAACGTCTGGCTCCTTCTCCCACAAGGAAGCTGCCAGCCCTGAAAGATCTTGCTGGTCTTCACTATCCCTCTGCAGCCTATCTTTAGCCGCAGCAGCAGTGGGGATCTCTGCTTTCCCAGAGACTCAGCATGTCACGGTGCTTGTTCGCGGCAGAAACTTTTTTTAAAAAGGCAAACGTCTGGCTCCTTCTCCCACAAGGAAGCTGCCAGCCCTGAAAGATCTTGCTGGTCTTCACTATCCCACTGCAGCCTATCCACAGGCACAACAGCACTGGGGATCTCTGCTTTCCCAGAGACCAGCATGTACACTGCTTGTTCGCAGCAGAAACTTTTTCTGAAAAGGCAAACGTCTGGCTCCTTCTCCCACAAGGAAGCTGCCAGCCCTGAAAGATCTTGCTGGTCTGCACTATCCCACTGCAGCCTATCCACAGGCACAACAGCACTGGGGATCTCTGCTTTCCCAGAGACTCAGCATGTCACACTGCTTGTTCACGGCAGAAACTTTTTCTGAAAAGGCAAACGTCTGGCTCCTTCTCCCACAAGGAAGCTGCCAGCCCTGTAATCTCTAGCAGGTCTGCACTATCCCACTGCAGCCTATCCACAGGCACAACAGCACTGGGGATCTCTGCTTTCCCAGAGACTCAGCATGTCACACTGCTTGTTCGCGGCAGAAACTTTTTCTCAAAAGACAAACGTCTGACTCCTTTTCCCACAAGGAAGCTGCCAGCCCTGAAAGACCTCGCTGGTCTTCACTATCCCTCTGCAGCCTATCTTTAGCCGCAGCAGCACTGGGGATCTCTGCTTTCCCAAAGACTCAGCATGTCACACTGCTTGTTCGCGGCAGAAAATTTTTCTCAAAAGGCAAACGTCTGGCTCCTTCTCCCACAAGGAAGCTGCCAGCCCTGAAATCTCTTGCTGGTCTTCACTATCGCTCTGCAGCCAATCTTTAGCAGCAGAAGCACTGGGGATCTCTGCTTTCCCAAAGACTCAGCATGTCACACTGCTTGTTCGCGGCAGAAACTTTTTCTGAATAGGCAAACGTCTGACTCCTTCTCCCGCAAGGAAGCTGCTAGCCCTGAAATCTCTTGCAGGTCTGCACTATCCCACTGCAGCCAATCTTTAGCAGCAGAAGCACTGGGGATCTCTGCTTTCCCAAAGACTCAGCATGTCACGCTGCTTGTTCGCAGCAGAAACTTTTTTAAAAAGGCAAACGTCTGGCTCCTTTTCCCACAAGGATGCTGCCAGCCCTGAAATCTCTTGCAGGTCTGCACTATCCCACTGCAGCCTATCCACAGGCACAACAGCACTGGGGATCTCTGCTTTCCCAGAGACTCAGCATGTCACACTACTTGTTCGCAGCAGAATCTTTCCCTGAAAAGGCAAACGTCTGGCTCTTTCTCCCACAAGGTAGGTGCCAGCCCTGAAATCTCTTGCAGGTCTGCACTATCCCACTGCAGCCTATCCACAGGCACAACAGCACTGGGGATCTCTGCTTTCCCAGAGACTCAGCATGTCACACTGCTTGTTCGCGGCAGAAACTTTTTCTGAAAAGGCAAACGTCTGGCTCCTTCTCCCACAAGGAAGCTGCCAGCCCTGTAATCTCTTGCAGGTCTTCACTAATCCCTCTGCAGCCTATCTTTAGCCGCAGCAGCACTGGGGATCTCTGCTTTCCCAGAGACTCAGCATGTCACGGTGCTTGTTCGCGGCAGAAACTTTTTTTAAAAAGGCAAACGTCTGGCTCCTTCTCCCACAAGGAAGCTGCCAGCCCTGAAAGGTCTTGCTGGTCGTCACTATCCCACTGCAGCCTATCCACAGGCACAACAGCACTGGGGATCTCTGCTTTCCCAGAGACTCAGCATGTCACACTGCTTGTTCGCGGCAGAAAATTTTCTCAAAAGACAAACGTCTGACTCCTTCTCCCACAAGGAAGCTGCCAGCCCTGAAAGGTCTTGCTGGTCGTCACTATCCCACTGCAGCCTATCCACAGGCACAACAGCACTGGGGATCTCTGCTTTCCCAGAGACTCAGCATGTCACACTGCTTGTTCGCAGCAGAAACTTTTTCTGAAAAGGCAAACGTCTGGCTCCTTCTCCCACAAGGAAGCTGCCAGCCTTGTAATCTCTTGCAGGTCTTCACTAATCCCTCTGCAGCCAATCTTTAGCCGCAGCAGCACTGGGGATCTCTGCTTTCCCAGAGACCCAGCATGTCACAGTGCTCGCTCTCGGCAGAATCTTTTTTAAAAAGGCAAACGTCTGGCTCCTTCTCCCACAAGGAAGCTGCCAGCCCTGAAAGATCTTGCTGGTCTTCACTATCCCACTGCAGCCTATCCACAGGCACAACAGCACTGGGGATCTCTGCTTTCCCAGAGACTCAGCATGTCACACTGCTTGTTCGCAGCAGAAACTTTTTCTGAAAAGGCAAACGTCTGACTCCTTCTCCCAAAAGGAAGCTGCCAGCCCTGAAATCTCTTGCAGGTCTGCACTATCCCTCTGCAGCCAATCTTTAGCCGCAGCAGCACTGGGGATCTCTGCTTTCCCAGAGACCCAGCATGTCACAGTGCTCGCTCTCGGCAGAATCTTTTTTAAAAAGGCAAACGTCTGGCTCCTTCTCCCACAAGGAAGCTGCCAGCCCTGAAAGATCTTGCTGGTCTTCACTATCCCACTGCAGCCTATCCACAGGCACAACAGCACTGGGGATCTCTGCTTTCCCAGAGACTCAGCATGTCACACTGCTTGTTCGCAGCAGAAACTTTTTCTGAAAAGGCAAACGTCTGGCTCGTTCTCCCACAAGGAAGCTGCCAGCCCTGTAATCTCTTGCAGGTCTTCACTAATCCCTCTGCAGCCTATCTTTAGCCGCAGCAGCACTGGGGATCTCTGCTTTCCCAGAGACTCAGCATGTCACGGTGCTTGTTCGCGGCAGAAACTTTTTTTAAAAAGGCAAACGTCTGGCTCCTTCTCCCACAAGGAAGCTGCCAGCCCTGAAAGATCTTGCTGGTCTTCATTATCCCACTGCAGCCTATCCACAGGCACAACAGCACTGGGGATCTCTGCTTTCCCAGAGACTCAGCATGTCACACTGCTTGTTCGCAGCAGAAACTTTTTCTGAAAAGGCAAACGTCTGACTCCTTCTCCCAAAAGGAAGCTGCCAGCCCTGAAATCTCTTGCAGGTCTGCACTATCCCTCTGCAGCCAATCTTTAGCCGCAGCAGCACTGGGGATCTCTGCTTTCCCAGAGACCCAGCATGTCACGGTGCTCGCTCTCGGCAGAAACTTTTTCTGAATAGGCAAAGGTCCGGCTCCTTCTCGCACAAAGAAGCTGCCAGCCCTGAAATCTCTTGCAGGTCTGCACTATCCCACTGCAGCCTATCCACAGGCACAACAGCACTGGGGATCTCTGCTTTCCCAGAGACTCAGCATGTCACACTGCTTGTTCGCGGCAGAAACTTTTTCTGAAAAGGCAAACGTCTGACTCCTTCTCCCACAAGGAAGCTGCCAGCCCTGAAAGACCTCGCTGGTCTTCACTATCCCTCTGCAGCCAATCTTTAGCCTCAGCAGCACTGGGGATCTCTGCTTTCCCAGAGACTCAGCATGTCACCGTGCTTGTTCGCGGCAGAAACATTTTCTGAAAAGGCAAACGTCTGACTCCTTCTCCCACAAAGATGCTGCCAGCCCTGAAAGATCTTGCTGGTCTTCACTATCCCACTGCAGCCTATCCACAGGCACAACAGCACTGGGGATCTCTGCTTTCCCAGAGACTCAGCATGTCACACTGCTTGTTCGCGGCAGAAACTTTTTCTGAAAAGGCAAACGTCTGGCTCCTTCTCCCACAAGGAAGCTGCCAGCCCTGTAATCTCTTGCAGGTCTTCACTAATCCCTCTGCAGCCTATCTTTAGCCGCAGCAGCACTGGGGATCTCTGCTTTCCCAGAGACTCAGCATGTCACGGTGCTTGTTCGCGGCAGAAACTTTTTTTAAAAAGGCAAACGTCTGGCTCCTTCTCCCACAAGGAAGCTGCCAGCCCTGAAAGGTCTTGCTGGTCTTCACTATCCCACTGCAGCCTATCCACAGGCACAACAGCACTGGGGATCTCTGCTTTCCCAGAGACTCAGCATGTCACACTGCTTGTTCGCGGCAGAAACTTTTTCTCAAAAGACAAACGTCTGACTCCTTTTCCCACAAGGAAGCTGCCAGCCCTGAAAGACCTCGCTGGTCTTCACTATCCCTCTGCAGCCTATCTTTAGCCGCAGCAGCACTGGGGATCTCTGCTTTCCCAAAGACTCAGCATGTCACACTGCTTGTTCGCGGCAGAAAATTTTTCTCAAAAGGCAAACGTCTGGCTCCTTTTCCCACAAGGAAGCTGCCAGCCCTGAAATCTCTTGCTGGTCTGCACTATCCCACTGCAGCCAATCTTTAGCAGCAGAAGCACTGGGGATCTCTGCTTTCCCAAAGACGCAGCATGTCACACTGCTTGTTCGCGGCAGAAACTTTTTCTGAATAGGCAAACGTCTGACTCCTTCTCCCGCAAGGAAGCTGCCAGCCCTGAAATCTCTTGCAGGTCTGCACTATCCCTCTGCAGCCAATCTTTAGCAGCAGAAGCACTGGGGATCTCTGCTTTCCCAAAGACTCAGCATGTCACGCTGCTTGTTCGCAGCAGAAAATTTTTAAAAAGGCAAACGTCTGGCTCCTTTTCCCACAAGGATGCTGCCAGCCCTGAAATCTCTTGCAGGTCCGCACTATCCCACTGCAGCCTATCCACAGGCACAACAGCACTGGGGATCTCTGCTTTCCCAGAGACTCAGCATGTCACTCTGCTTGTTCGCGGCAGAAACTTTTTCTCAAAAGACAAACGTCTGACTCCTTCTCCCACAAGGAAGCTGCCAGCCCTGAAAGACCTCGCTGGTCTTCACTATCCCTCTGCAGCCTATCTTTAGCCGCAGCAGCACTGGGGATCTCTGCTTTCCCAGAGACCCAGCATGTCACGGTGCTCGCTCTCGGCAGAAACTTTTTCTGAAAAGGCAAACGTCTGGCTCCTTCTCCCACAAGGAAGCTGCCAGCCCTGAAATCTCTTGCAGGTCTGCACTATCCCACTGCAGCCTATCCACAGGCACAACAGCACTGGGGATCTCTGCTTTCCCAGAGACTCAGCATGTCACACTGCTTGTTCGCAGCAGAAACTTTTTCTGAAAAGACAAACGTCCGGCTCCTTCCCCCACAAGGAAGCTGCCAGCCCTGAAAGATCTTGCTGGTCTTCACTATCCCTCTGCAGCCTATCTTTAGCCGCAGCAGCACTGGGGATCTCTGCTTTCCCAGAGACTCAGCATGTCACGGTGCTCGCTCTCGGCAGAAACTTTTTTAAAAGGCAAACGTCTGGCTCCTTCTCCCACAAGGAAGCTGCCAGCCCTGAAAGATCTGCTGGTCTTCACCGCCCACTGCAGCCTATCCACAGGCACAACAGCACTGGGGATCTCTGCTTTCCCAGAGACTCAGCATGTCACACTACTTGTTCGCAGCAGAAACTTTTTCTGAAAAGGCAAACGTCTGGCTCTTTCTCCCACAAGGTAGGTGCCAGCCCTGAAATCTCTTGCAGGTCTGCACTATCCCACTGCAGCCTATCCACAGGCACAACAGCACTGGGGATCTCTGCTTTCCCAGAGACTCAGCATGTCACACTGCTTGTTCGCAGCAGAAACTTTTTCTGAAAAGGCAAACGTCTGGCTCCTTCTCCCACAAGGAAGCTGCCAGCCCTGAAAGATCTTGCTGGTCTTCACTATTCCACTGCAGCCTATCCACAGGCACAACAGCACTGGGGATCTCTGCTTTCCCAGAGACTCAGCATGTCACACTGCTTGTTCGCAGCAGAAACTTTTTCTGAAAAGGCAAACGTCTGGCTCCTTCTCCCACAAGGAAGCTGGCAGCCCTGAAAGTTCTTGCTGGTCTTCACTATCCCTCTGCAGCCTATCTTTAGCCGCAGCAGCAGTGGGGATCTCTGCTTTCCCAGAGACTCAGCATGTCACGGTGCTTGTTCGCAGCAGAAACTTTTTTTAAAAAGGCAAACGTCTGGCTCCTTCTCCCACAAGGAAGCTGCCAGCCCTGAAAGATCTTGCTGGTCTTCACTATCCCACTGCAGCCTATCCACAGGCACAACAGCACTGGGGATCTCTGCTTTCCCAGAGACTCAGCATGTCACACTGCTTGTTCGCGGCAGAAACTTTTTCTGAAAAGGCAAACATCTGACTCCTTCTCCCACAAGGAAGCTGCCAGCCCTGAAATCTCTTGCAGGTCTGCACTATCCCTCTGCAGCCAATCTTTAGCCGCAGCAGCACTGGGGATCTCTGCTTTCCCAGAGACCCTGCATGTCACAGTGCTCGCTCTCGGCAGAAACTTTTTTAAAAAGGCAAACGTCTGGCTCCTTCTCCCACAAGGAAGCTGCCAGCCCTGAAAGATCTTGCTGGTCTTCACTATCCCACTGCAGCCTATCCACAGGCACAACAGCACTGGGGATCTCTGCTTTCCCAGAGACCAGCATGTACACTGCTTGTTCGCAGCAGAAACTTTTTCTGAAAAGACAAACGTCCGGCTCCTTCTCCCACAAGGAAGCTGTCAGCCCTGAAATCTCTTGCAGGTCTGCACTATCCCACTGCAGCCTATCCACAGGCACAACAGCAGTGGGGATCTCTGCTTTCCCAGAGACTCAGCATGTCACACTGCTTGTTCGCGGCAGAAACTTTTTCTGAAAAGGCAAACGTCTGGCTCCTTCTCCCACAAGGAAGCTGCCAGCCCTGAAATCTCTTGCAGGTCTGCACTATCCCACTGCAGCCTATCCACAGGCACAACAGCACTGGGGATCTCTGCTTTCCCAGAGACTCAGCATGTCACACTGCTTGTTCGCAGCAGAAACTTTTTCTGAAAAGACAAACGTCTGGCTCCTTCTCCCACAAGGAAGCTGGCAGCCCTGAAAGATCTTGCTGGTCTTCACTATCCCTCTGCAGCCTATCTTTAGCCGCAGCAGCAGTGGGAATCTCTGCTTTCCCAGAGACCCAGCATGTCACGGTGCTCGCTCTCGGCAGAAACTTTTTCTGAAAAGGCAAACGTCTGGCTCCTTCTCCCACAAGGAAGCTGCCAGCCCTGAAAGATCTTGCTGGTCTTCACTATCCCACTGCAGCCTATCCACAGGCACAACAGCACTGGGGATCTCTGCTTTCCCAGAGACTCAGCATGTCACACTGCTTGTTCGCGGCAGAAACTTTTTCTCAAAAGACAAACGTCTGACTCCTTTTCCCACAAGGAAGCTGCCAGCCCTGAAAGACCTCGCTGGTCTTCACTATCCCTCTGCAGCCTATCTTTAGCCGCAGCAGCACTGGGGATCTCTGCTTTCCCAAAGACTCAGCATGTCACACTGCTTGTTCGCGGCAGAAAATTTTTCTCAAAAGGCAAACGTCTGGCTCCTTCTCCCACAAGGAAGCTGCCAGCCCTGAAATCTCTTGCTGGTCTTCACTATCCCTCTGCAGCCTATCTTTAGCCGCAGCAGCAGTGGGAATCTCTGCTTTCCCAGAGACGCAGCATGTCACGGTGCTCGCTCTCGGCAGAAACTTTTTTAAAAAGGCAAACGTCTGGCTCCTTCTCCCACAAGGAAGCTGCCAGCCCTGAAAGATCTTGCTGGTCTTCACTATCCCACTGCAGCCTATCCACAGGCACAACAGCACTGGGGATCTCTGCTTTCCCAGAGACTCAGCATGTCACACTGCTTGTTCGCGGCAGAAACTTTTTCTCAAAAGACAAACGTCTGACTCCTTTTCCCACAAGGAAGCTGCCAGCCCTGAAAGACCTCGCTGCTCTTCACTATCCCTCTGCAGCCTATCTTTAGCCGCAGCAGCACTGGGGATCTCTGCTTTCCCAAAGACTCAGCATGTCACACTGCTTGTTCGCGGCAGAAAATTTTTCTCAAAAGGCAAACGTCTGGCTCCTTCTCCCACAAGGAAGCTGCCAGCCCTGAAATCTCTTGCTGGTCTGCACTATCCCACTGCAGCCAATCTTTAGCAGCAGAAGCACTGGGGATCTCTGCTTTCCCAAAGACTCAGCATGTCACAATGCTTGTTCGCGGCAGAAACTTTTTCTGAATAGGCAAACGTCTGACTCCTTCTCCCGCAAGGAAGCTGCCAGCCCTGAAATCTCTTGCAGGTCTGCACTATCCCTCTGCAGCCAATCTTTAGCAGCAGAAGCACTGGGGATCTCTGCTTTCCCAAAGACTCAGCATGTCACGCTGCTTGTTCGCAGCAGAAACTTTTTTTAAAACGCAAACGTCTGGCTCCTTTTCCCACAAGGATGCTGCCAGCCCTGAAATCTCTTGCAGGTCTGCACTATCCCACTGCAGCCTATCCACAGGCACAACAGCACTGGGGATCTCTGCTTTCCCAGAGACTCAGCATGTCACACTGCTTGTTCGCGGCAGAAACTTTTTCTCAAAAGACAAACGTCTGACTCCTTCTCCCACAAGGAAGCTGCCAGCCCTGAAAGACCTCGCTGGTCTTCACTATCCCTCTGCAGCCTATCTTTAGCCGCAGCAGCACTGGGGATCTCTGCTTTCCCAGAGACCCAGCATGTCACGGTGCTCGCTCTCGGCAGAAACTTTTTCTGAAAAGGCAAACGTCTGGCTCCTTCTCCCACAAGGAAGCTGCCAGCCCTGAAATCTCTTGCAGGTCTGCACTATCCCTCTGCAGCCTATCCACAGGCACAACAGCACTGGGGATCTCTGCTTTCCCAGAGACTCAGCATGTCACACTGCTTGTTCGCAGCAGAAACTATTTCTGAAAAGGCAAACGTCTGGCTCCTTCTCCCACAAGGAAGCTGCCAGCCCTGAAAGATCTTGCTGGTCTGCACTATCCCTCTGCAGCCTATCTTTAGCCGCAGCAGCAGTGGGAATCTCTGCTTTCCCAGAGACCCAGCATGTCACGGTGCTCGCTCTCGGCAGAAACTTTTTCTGAAAAGGCAAACGTCCGGCTCCTTCTCCCACAAGGAAGCTGCCAGCCCTGAAAGATCTTGCTGGTCTTCACTATCCCACTGCAGCCTATCCACAGGCACAACAGCACTGGGGATCTCTGCTTTCCCAGAGACTCAGCATGTCACACTGCTTGTTCGCGCCAGAAACGTTTTCTGAAAAGGCAAACGTCTGGCTCCTTCTCCCACAAGGAAGCTGCCAGCCCTGAAATCTCTTGCAGGTCTGCACTATCCCTTTGCAGCCAATCTTTAGCCGCAGCAGCACTGGGGATCTCTGCTTTCCCAGAGACGCAGCATGTCACAGTGCTTGCTCTCGGCAGAAACTTTTTTAAAAAGGCAAACGTCTGGCTCCTTCTCCCACAAGGAAGCTGCCAGCCCTGAAAGATCTTGCTGGTCTTCACTATCCCACTGCAGCCTATCCACAGGCACAACAGCACTGGGGATCTCTGCTTTCCCAGAGACTCAGCATGTCACACTGCTTGTTCGCAGCAGAAACTTTTTATTAAAAGGCAAACGTCTGGCTCCTTCTCCCACAAGGAAGCTGCCAGCCCTGAAATCTCTTGCAGGTCTGCACTATCCCACTGCAGCCTATCCACAGGCACAACAGCACTGGGGATCTCTGCTTTCCCAGAGACTCAGCATGTCACACTGCTTGTTCGCGGCAGAAACTTTTTCTGAAAAGGCAAACGTCTGGCTCCTTCCCCCACAAGGAAGCTGCCAGCCCTGTAATCTCTTGCAGGTCTTCACTAATCCCTCTGCAGCCTATCTTTAGCCGCAGCAGCACTGGGGATCTCTGCTTTCCCAGAGACTCAGCATGTCACGGTGCTTGTTCGCGGCAGAAACTTTTTTTAAAAAGGCAAACGTCTGGCTCCTTCTCCCACAAGGAAGCTGCCAGCCCTGAAAGATCTTGCTGGTCTTCATTATCCCACTGCAGCCTATCCACAGGCACAACAGCACTGGGGATCTCTGCTTTCCCAGAGACTCAGCATGTCACACTGCTTGTTCGCAGCAGAAACTTTTTCTGAAAAGGCAAACGTCTGGCTCCTTCTCCCACAAGGAAGCTGCCAGCCCTGAAAGATCTTGCTGGTCTTCACTATCCCACTGCAGCCTATCCACAGGCACAACAGCACTGGGGATCTCTGCTTTCCCAGAGACTCAGCATGTCACACTGCTTGTTCGCGGCAGAAACTTTTTCTGAAAAGGCAAACGTCTGGCTCCTTCTCCCACAAGGAAGCTGCCAGCCCTGAAATCTCTTGCAGGTCTGCACTATCCCTCTGCAGCCAATCTTTAGCCGCAGCAGCACTGGGGATCTCTGCTTTCCCAGAGACCCAGCATGTCACGGTGCTCGCTCTCGGCAGAAACTTTTTCTGAAAAGGCAAAGGTCCGGCTCCTTCTCGCACAAGGAAGCTGCCAGGCCTGAAATCTCTTGCAGGTCTGCACTATCCCACTGCAGCCTATCCACAGGCACAACAGCACTGGGGATCTCTGCTTTCCCAGAGACTCAGCATGTCACCGTGCTTGTTCGCAGCAGAAACTTTTTCTGAAAAGGCAAACGTCTGACTCCTTCTCCCACAAGGAAGCTGCCAGCCCTGAAAGACCTCGCTGGTCTTCACTATCCCTCTGCAGCCAATCTTTAGCCGCAGCAGCACTGGGGATCTCTGCTTTCCCAGAGACTCAGCATGTCACCGTGCTTGTTCGCGGCAGAAACTTTTTCTGAAAAGGCAAACGTCTGACTCCTTCTCCCACAAGGATGCTGCCAGCCCTGAAAGATCTTGCTGGTCTTCACTATCCCACTGCAGCCTATCCACAGGCACAACAGCACTGGGGATCTCTGCTTTCCCAGAGACTCAGCATGTCACACTGCTTGTTCGCGGCAGAAACTTTTTCTGAATAGGCAAACGTCTGGCTCCTTCTCCCACAAGGAAGCTGCCAGCCCTGAAATCTCTTGCAGGTCTGCACTATCCCTCTGCAGCCAATCTTTAGCCGCAGCGGCACTGGGGATCTCTGCTTCCCCAGAGACCCAGCATGTCACAGTGGTCCCTCTCGGCAGAAAATTTTTAAAAAGGCAAACGTCTGGCTCCTTCTCCCACAAGGAAGCTGCCAGCCCTGAAAGATCTTGCTGGTCTTCACTATCCCACTGCAGCCTATCCACAGGCACAACAGCACTGGGGATCTCTGCTTTCCCAGAGACTCAGCATGTCACACTGCTTGTTCACGGCAGAAACTTTTTCTGAAAAGGCAAACGTCTGGCTCCTTCTCCCACAAGGAAGCTGCCAGCCCTGAAAGATCTTGCTGGTCTTCACTATCCCACTGCAGCCTATCCACAGGCACAACAGCAATGGGGATCTCTGCTTTCCCAGAGACTCAGCATGTCACACTGCTTGTTCGCAGCAGAAACTTTTTCTGAAAAGGCAAACGTCTGACTCCTTCTCCCAAAAGGAAGCTGCCAGCCCTGAAATCTCTTGCAGGTCTGCACTATCCCACTGCAGCCTATCCACAGGCACAACAGCACTGGGGATCTCTGCTTTCCCAGAGACCCAGCATGTCACGGTGCTCGCTCTCGGCAGAAACTTTTTCTGAAAAGGCAAACGTCCGGCTCCTTCTCCCACAAGGAAGGTGCCAGCCCTGAAATCTCTTGCAGGTCTGCACTATCCCACTGCAGCCTATCCACAGGCACAACAGCACTGGGGATCTCTGCTTTCCCAGAGACTCAGCATGTCACACTGCTTGTTCGTGGCAGAAACTTTTTCTGAAAAGGCAAACGTCTGGCTCCTTCTCCCACAAGGAAGCTGCCAGCCCTGAAAGATCTTGCTGGTCTTCACTATTCCACTGCAGCCTATCCACAGGCACAACAGCACTGGGGATCTCTGCTTTCCCAGAGACTCAGCACGTCACACTGCTTGTTCACGGCAGAAACTTTTTCTGAAAAGGCAAACGTCTGGCTCCTTCTCCCACAAGGAAGCTGGCAGCCCTGAAAGATCTTGCTGGTCTTCACTATCCCTCTGCAGCCTATCTTTAGCCGCAGCAGCAGTGGGGATCTCTGCTTTCCCAGAGACTCAGCATGTCACGGTGCTTGTTCGCAGCAGAACCTTTTTTTAAAAAGGCAAACGTCTGGCTCCTTCTCCCACAAGGAAGCTGCCAGCCCTGAAAGATCTTGCTGGTCTTCACTATCCCTCTGCAGCCTATGTTTAGCCGCAGCAGCACTGGGGATCTCTGCTTTCCCAGAGACTCAGCATGTCACACTGCTTGTTCGCGGCAGAAACTTTTTCTGAATAGGCAAACGTCTGACTCCTTCTCCCACAAGGAAGCTGCCAGCCCTGAAATCTCTTGCAGGTCTGCACTATCCCTCTGCAGCCAATCCTTAGCCGCAACAGCACTGGGGATCTCTGCTTTCCCAGAGACCCAGCATGTCACGGTGCTTGTTCGCGGCAGAAACTTTTTTTAAAAAGGCAAACGTCTGGCTCCTTCTCCCACAAGGTAGCTGCCAGCCCTGAAAGATCTTGCTGGTCTTCACTATCCCACTGCAGCCTATCCACAGGCACAACAGCACTGGGGATCTCTGCTTTCCCAGAGACTCAGCATGTCACACTGCTTGTTCGCGGCAGAAACTTTTTCTGAAAAGGCAAACGTCTGGCTCCTTCTCCCACAAGGAAGCTGCCAGCCCTGAAATCTCTTGCAGGTCTGCACTATCCCACTGCAGCCTATCCACAGGCACAACAGCACTGGGGATCTCTGCTTTCCCAGAGACTCAGCATGTCACACTGCTTGTTCGCGGCAGAAACTTTTTCTGAAAAGGCAAACGTCTGGCTCCTTCTCCCACAAGGAAGCTGCCAGCCCTGTTATCTCTTGCAGGTCTTCACTAATCCCTCTGCAGCCTATCTTTAGCCGCAGCAGCACTGGGGATCTCTGCTTTCCCAGAGACTCAGCATGTCACGGTGCTTGTTCGCGGTAGAAACTTTTTTTAAAAAGGCAAACGTCTGGCTCCTTCTCCCACAAGGAAGCTGCCAGCCCTGAAAGATCTTGCTGGTCTTCACTATCCCACTGCAGCCTATCCACAGGCACAACAGCACTGGGGATCTCTGCTTTCCCAGAGACTCAGCATGTCACACTGCTTGTTCGCAGCAGAAACTTTTTCTGAATAGGCAAACGTCTGACTCCTTCTCCCGCAAGGAAGCTGCCAGCCCTGAAATCTCTTGCAGGTCTGCACTATCCCACTGCAGCCAATCTTTAGCAGCAGAAGCACTGGCGATCTCTGCTTTCCCAAAGACTCAGCATGTCACGCTGCTTGTTCGCAGCAGAAACTTTTTTAAAAAGGCAAACGTCTGGCTCCTTTTCCCACAAGGATGCTGCCAGCCCTGAAATCTCTTGCAGGTCTGCACTATCCCACTGCAGCCTATCCACAGGCACAACAGCACTGGGGATCTCTGCTTTCCCAGAGACTCAGCATGTCACACTGCTTGTTCGCGGCAGAAACTTTTTCTCAAAAGACAAACGTCTGACTCCTTCTCCCACAAGGAAGCTGCCAGCCCTGAAAGACCTCGCTGGTCTTCACTATCCCTCTGCAGCCTATCTTTAGCCGCAGTAGCACTGGGGATCTCTGCTTTCCCAGATACCCAGCATGTCACGGTGCTCGCTCTCGGCAGAAACTTTTTCTGAAAAGGGAAACGTCTGGCTCCTTCTCCCACCAGGAAGCTGCCAGCCCTGTAATCTCTTGCAGGTCTTCACTATCCCTCTGCAGCCTATCTTTAGCCGCAGCAGCAGTGGGGATCTCTGCTTTCCCAGAGACTCAGCATGTCACGGTGCTTGTTCGCTGCAGATACTTTTTTTAAAAAGGCAAACGTCTGGCTCCTTCTCCCACAAGGAAGCTGCCAGCCCTGAAAGATCTTGCTGGTCTTCACTATCCCACTGCAGCCTATCCACAGGCACAACAGCACTGGGGATCTCTGCTTTCCCAGAGACTCAGCATGTCACACTGCTTGTTCGCGCCAGAAACGTTTTCTGAAAAGGCAAACGTCTGGCTCCTTCTCCCACAAGGAAGCTGCCAGCCCTGAAATCTCTTGCAGGTCTGCACTATCCCTCTGCAGCCAATCTTTAGCCGCAGCAGCACTGGGGATCTCTGCTTTCCCAGAGACCCAGCATGTCACAGTGCTCGCTCTTGGCAGAATCTTTTTTAAAAAGGCAAACGTCTGGCTCCTTCTCCCACAAGGAAGCTGCCAGCCCTGAAAGATCTTGCTGGTCTTCACTATCCCACTGCAGCCTATCCACAGGCACAACAGCACTGGGGATCTCTGCTTTCCCAGAGACTCAGCATGTCACACTGCTTGTTCGCAGCAGAAACTTTTTCTGAAAAGGCAAACGTCTGGCTCCTTCTCCCACAAGGAAGCTGCCAGCCCTGAAAGATCTTGCTGGTCTGCACTATCCTACTGCAGCCTATCCACAGGCACAACAGCACTGGGGATCTCTGCTTTCCCAGAGACTCAGCATGTCACACTGCTTGTTCGCGGCAGAAACTTTTTCTGAAAAGGCAAACGTCCGGCTCCTTCTCCCACAAGGAAGCTGCCAGCCCTGTAATCTCTTGCAGGTCTTCACTATCCCTCTGCAGCCTATCTTTAGCCGCAGCAGCAGTGGGGATCTCTGCTTTCCCAGAGACTCAGCATGTCACGGTGCTTGTTCGCGGCAGTAACTTTTTTTAAAAAGGCAAACGTCTGGCTCCTTCTCCCACAAGGAAGCTGCCAGCCCTGAAAGATCTTGCTGGTCTTCATTATCCCACTGCAGCCTATCCACAGGCACAACAGCACTGGGGATCTCTGCTTTCCCAGAGACTCAGCATGTCACACTGCTTGTTCGCAGCAGAAACTTTTTCTGAAAAGGCAAACGTCTGGCTCCTTCTGCCACAAGGAAGCTGCCAGCCCTGAAAGATCTTGCTGGTCTTCACTATCCCACTGCAGCCTATCCACAGGCACAACAGCAATGGGGATCTCTGCTTTCCCAGAGACTCAGCATGTCACACTGCTTGTTCGCAGCAGAAACTTTTCCTGAAAAGGCAAACGTCTGACTCCTTCTCCCAAAAGGAAGCTGCCAGCCCTGAAATCTCTTGCAGGTCTGCTCTACCCCTCTGCAGCCAATCTTTAGCCGCAGCAGCACTGGGGATCTCTGCTTTCCCAGAGACTCAGCATGTCACCGTGCTTGTTCGCGGCAGAAACTTTTTCTGAAAAGGCAAACGTCTGACTCCTTCTCCCACAAGGATGCTGCCAGTCCTGAAAGATCTTGCTGGTCTTCACTATCCCACTGCAGCCTATCCACAGGCACAACAGCACTGGGGATCTCTGCTTTCCCAGAGACTCAGCATGTCACACTGCTTGTTCGCGGCAGAAACTTTTTCTGAATAGGCAAACGTCTGACTCCTTCTCCCACAAGGAAGCTGCCAGCCCTGAAATCTCTTGCAGGTCTGCACTATCCCTCTGCAGCCAATCTTTAGCCGCAGCAGCACTGGGGATCTCTGCTTCCCCAGAGACCCAGCATGTCACAGTGCTCCCTCTCGGCAGAAAATTTTTAAAAAGGCAAACGTCTGGCTCCTTCTCCCACAAGGAAGCTGCCAGCCCTGAAAGATCTTGCTGGTCTTCACTATCCCACTGCAGCCTATCCACAGGCACAACAGCACTGGGGATCTCTGCTTTCCCAGAGACTCAGCATGTCACACTGCTTGTTCACGGCAGAAACTTTTTCTGAAAAGGCAAACGTCTGGCTCCTTCTCCCACAAGGAAGCTGCCAGCCCTGAAAGATCTTGCTGGTCTTCACTATCCCACTGCAGCCTATCCACAGGCACAACAGCACTGGGGATCTCTGCTTTCCCAGAGACTCAGCATGTCACACTGCTTGTTCACGGCAGAAACTTTTTCTGAAAAGGCAAACGTCTGGCTCCTTCTCCCACAAGGAAGCTGCCAGCCCTGAAAGATCTTGCTGGTCTTCACTATCCCACTGCAGCCTATCCACAGGCACAACAGCAATGGGGATCTCTGCTTTCCCAGAGACTCAGCATGTCACACTACTTGTTCGCAGCAGAAACTTATTCTGAAAAGACAAACGTCTGGCTCTTTCTCCCACAAGGTAGGTGCCAGCCCTGAAATCTCTTGCAGGTCTGCACTATCCCACTGCAGCCTATCCACAGGCACAACAGCACTGGGGATCTCTGCTTTCCCAGAGACTCAGCATGTCACGGTGCTTGTTCGCGGCAGAAACTTTTTCTGAAAAGGCAAACGTCTGGCTCCTTCTCCCACAAGGAAGCTGCCAGCCCTGAAATCTCTTGCAGGTCTGCACTATCCCACTGCAGCCTATCCACAGGCACAACAGCACTGGGGATCTCTGCTTTCCCAGAGACTCAGCATGTCACACTGCTTGTTCGCGGCAGAAACTTTTTCTGAAAAGGCAAACGTCTGACTCCTTCTCCCACAAGGAAGCTGCCAGCCCTGAAAGATCTTGCTGGTCTTCACTATTCCACTGCAGCCTATCCACAGGCACAACAGCACTGGGGATCTCTGCTTTCCCAGAGACTCAGCATGTCACGGTGCTTGTTCGCAGCAGAAACTTTTTCTGAAAAGGCAAACGTCTGGCTCCTTCTCCCACAAGGAAGCTGGCAGCCCTGAAAGATCTTGCTGGTCTTCACTATCCCTCTGCAGCCTATCTTTAGCCGCAGCAGCAGTGGGGATCTCTGCTTTCCCAGAGACTCAGCATGTCACGGTGCTTGTTCGCAGCAGAACCTTTTTTTAAAAAGGCAAACGTCTGGCTCCTTCTCCCACAAGGAAGCTGCCAGCCCTGAAAGATCTTGCTGGTCTTCACTATCCCACTGCAGCCTATCCACAGGCACAACAGCACTGGGGATCTCTGCTTTCCCAGAGACTCAGCATGTCACACTGCTTGTTCGCGGCAGAAACTTTTTCTGAATAGGCAAACGTCTGACTCCTTCTCCCACAAGGAAGCTGCCAGCCCTGAAATCTCTTGCAGGTCTGCACTATCCCTGTGCAGCCAATCTTTAGCCGCAGCAGCACTGGGGATCTCTGCTTTCCCAGAGACCCAGCATGTCACAGTGCTTGCTCTCGGCAGAAACTTTTTTAATAAGGCAAACGTCTGGCTCCTTCTCCCACAAGGAAGCTGCCAGCCCTGAAAGATCTTGCTGGTCTTCACTATCCCACTGCAGCCTATCCACAGGCACAACAGCACTGGGGATCTCTGCTTTCCCAGAGACTCAGCATGTCACACTGCTTGTTCGCGGCAGAAACTTTTTCTGAATAGGCAAACGTCTGACTCCTTCTCCCACAAGGAAGCTGCCAGCCCTGAAATCTCTTGCAGGTCTGCACTATCCCTCTGCAGCCAATCTTTAGCCGCAGCAGCACTGGGGATCTCTGCTTCCCCAGAGACCCAGCATGTCACAGTGCTCCCTCTCGGCAGAAAATTTTTAAAAAGGCAAACGTCTGGCTCCTTCTCCCACAAGGAAGCTGCCAGCCCTGTAATCTCTTGCAGGTCTGCACTATCCCACTGCAGCCTATCCACAGGCACAACAGCACTGGGGATCTCTGCTTTCCCAGAGACTCAGCATGTCACACTGCTTGTTCGCAGCAGAAACTTTTTCTGAAAAGACAAACGTCCTGCTCCTTCCCCCACAAGGAAGCTGCCAGCCCTGAAAGATCTTGCTGGTCTTCACTATCCCACTGCAGCCTATCCACAGGCACAACAGCACTGGGGATCTCTGCTTTCCCAGAGACTCAGCATGTCACACTGCTTGTTCACGGCAGAAACTTTTTCTGAAAAGGCAAACGTCTGGCTCCTTCTCCCACAAGGAAGCTGCCAGCCCTGAAAGATCTTGCTGGTCTTCACTATCCCACTGCAGCCTATCCACAGGCACAACAGCACTGGGGATCTCTGCTTTCCCAGAGACTCAGCATGTCACACTGCTTGTTCACGGCAGAAACTTTTTCTGAAAAGGCAAACGTCTGGCTCCTTCTCCCACAAGGAAGCTGCCAGCCCTGAAAGATCTTGCTGGTCTTCACTATCCCACTGCAGCCTATCCACAGGCACAACAGCAATGGGGATCTCTGCTTTCCCAGAGACTCAGCATGTCACACTACTTGTTCGCAGCAGAAACTTATTCTGAAAAGACAAACGTCTGGCTCTTTCTCCCACAAGGTAGGTGCCAGCCCTGAAATCTCTTGCAGGTCTGCACTATCCCACTGCAGCCTATCCACAGGCACAACAGCACTGGGGATCTCTGCTTTCCCAGAGACTCAGCATGTCACGGTGCTTGTTCGCGGCAGAAACTTTTTCTGAAAAGGCAAACGTCTGGCTCCTTCTCCCACAAGGAAGCTGCCAGCCCTGAAATCTCTTGCAGGTCTGCACTATCCCACTGCAGCCTATCCACAGGCACAACAGCACTGGGGATCTCTGCTTTCCCAGAGACTCAGCATGTCACACTGCTTGTTCGCGGCAGAAACTTTTTCTGAAAAGGCAAACGTCTGACTCCTTCTCCCACAAGGAAGCTGCCAGCCCTGAAAGATCTTGCTGGTCTTCACTATTCCACTGCAGCCTATCCACAGGCACAACAGCACTGGGGATCTCTGCTTTCCCAGAGACTCAGCATGTCACACTGCTTGTTCGCAGCAGAAACTTTTTCTGAAAAGGCAAACGTCTGGCTCCTTCTCCCACAAGGAAGCTGGCAGCCCTGAAAGATCTTGCTGGTCTTCACTATCCCACTGCAGCCTATCCACAGGCACAACAGCACTGGGGATCTCTGCTTTCCCAGAGACTCAGCATGTCACACTGCTTGTTCGCGGCAGAAACTTTTTCTGAATAGGCAAACGTCTGACTCCTTCTCCCACAAGGAAGCTGCCAGCCCTGAAATCTCTTGCAGGTCTGCACTATCCCTCTGCAGCCCATCTTTAGCCGCAGCAGCACTGGGGATCTCTGCTTCCCCAGAGACCCAGCATGTCACAGTGCTCCCTCTCGGCAGAAAATTTTTAAAAAGGCAAACGTCTGGCTCCTTCTCCCACAAGGAAGCTGCCAGCCCTGAAAGATCTTGCTGGTCTTCACTATCCCACTGCAGCCTATCCACAGGCACAACAGAACTGGGGATCTCTGCTTTCCCAGAGACTCAGCACGTCACACTGCTTGTTCACGGCAGAAACATTTTCTGAAAAGGCAAACGTCTGGCTCCTTCTCCCACAAGGAAGCTGCCAGCCCTGTAATCTCTAGCAGGTCTGCACTATCCCACTGCAGCCTATCCACAGGCACAACAGCACTGGGGATCTCTGCTTTCCCAGAGACTCAGCATGTCACACTACTTGTTCGCAGCAGAAACTTTTTCTGAAAAGACAAACGTCCGGCTCCTTCCCCCACAAGGAAGCTGCCAGCCCTGAAAGATCTTGCTGGTCTTCACTATCCCTCTGCAGCCTATCTTTAGCCGCAGCAGCACTGGGGATCTCTGCTTTCCCAGAGACTCAGCATGTCACGGTGCTCGCTCTCGGCAGAAACTTTTTTAAAAGGCAAACGTCTGGCTCCTTCTCCCACAAGGAAGCTGCCAGCCCTGAAAGATCTGCTGGTCTTCACCGCCCACTGCAGCCTATCCACAGGCACAACAGCACTGGGG
Source organism: Astur gentilis (assembly GCF_929443795.1). Taxonomy (NCBI): domain Eukaryota; kingdom Metazoa; phylum Chordata; class Aves; order Accipitriformes; family Accipitridae; genus Astur; species Astur gentilis. The sequence goes on along the minus strand of NW_026061101.1, from coordinate 521,237 downwards.
ATCTCTGCTTTCCCAGAGACTCAGCATGTCACACTACTTGTTCGCAGCAGAAACTTTTTCTGAAAAGGCAAACGTCTGGCTCTTTCTCCCACAAGGTAGGTGCCAGCCCTGAAATCTCTTGCAGGTCTGCACTATCCCACTGCAGCCTATCCACAGGCACAACAGCACTGGGGATCTCTGCTTTCCCAGAGACTCAGCATGTCACACTGCTTGTTCGCGGCAGAAACTTTTTCTGAAAAGGCAAACGTCTGGCTCCTTCTCCCACAAGGAAGCTGCCAGCCCTGAAAGATCTTGCTGGTCTTCACTATCCCACTGCAGCCTATCCACAGGCACAACAGCACTGGGGATCTCTGCTTTCCCAGAGACTCAGCATGTCACACTGCTTGTTCGCGGCAGAAACTTTTTCTGAATAGGCAAACGTCTGACTCCTTCTCCCACAAGGAAGCTGCCAGCCCTGAAATCTCTTGCAGGTCTGCACTATCCCTCTGCAGCCAATCTTTAGCCGCAGCAGCACTGGGGATCTCTGCTTCCCCAGAGACCCAGCATGTCACAGTGCTCCCTCTCGGCAGAAAATTTTTAAAAAGGCAAACGTCTGGCTCCTTCTCCCACAAGGAAGCTGCCAGCCCTGAAAGATCTTGCTGGTCTTCACTATCCCACTGCAGCCTATCCACAGGCACAACAGCACTGGGGATCTCTGCTTTCCCAGAGACTCAGCATGTCACACTGCTTGTTCACGGCAGAAACTTTTTCTGAAAAGGCAAACGTCTGGCTCCTTCTGCCACAAGGAAGCTGCCAGCCCTGTAATCTCTAGCAGGTCTGCACTATCCCACTGCAGCCTATCTACAGGCACAACAGCACTGGGGATCTTTGCTTTCCCAGAGACTCAGCATGTCACACTGCTTGTTCGCAGCAGAAACTTTTTCTGAAAAGACAAACGTCCGGCTCCTTCCCCCACAAGGAAGCTGCCAGCCCTGAAAGATCTTGCTGGTCTTCACTATCCCTCTGCAGCCTATCTTTAGCCGCAGCAGCACTGGGGATCTCTGCTTCCCCAGAGACCCAGCATGTCACAGTGCTCCCTCTCGGCAGAAAATTTTTAAAAAGGCAAACGTCTGGCTCCTTCTCCCACAAGGAAGCTGCCAGCCCTGAAAGATCTTGCTGGTCTTCACTATCCCACTGCAGCCTATCCACAGGCACAACAGCACTGGGGATCTCTGCTTTCCCAGAGACTCAGCATGTCACACTGCTTGTTCACGGCAGAAACTTTTTCTGAAAAGGCAAACGTCTGGCTCCTTCTCCCACAAGGAAGCTGCCAGCCCTGAAAGATCTTGCTGGTCTTCACTATCCCACTGCAGCCTATCCACAGGCACAACAGCAATGGGGATCTCTGCTTTCCCAGAGACTCAGCATGTCACACTACTTGTTCGCAGCAGAAACTTATTCTGAAAAGACAAACGTCTGGCTCTTTCTCCCACAAGGTAGGTGCCAGCCCTGAAATCTCTTGCAGGTCTGCACTATCCCACTGCAGCCTATCCACAGGCACAACAGCACTGGGGATCTCTGCTTTCCCAGAGACTCAGCATGTCACGGTGCTTGTTCGCGGCAGAAACTTTTTCTGAAAAGGCAAACGTCTGGCTCCTTCTCCCACAAGGAAGCTGCCAGCCCTGAAATCTCTTGCAGGTCTGCACTATCCCACTGCAGCCTATCCACAGGCACAACAGCACTGGGGATCTCTGCTTTCCCAGAGACTCAGCATGTCACACTGCTTGTTCGCGGCAGAAACTATTACTGAAAAGGCAAACGTCTGACTCCTTCTCCCACAAGGAAGCTGCCAGCCCTGAAAGATCTTGCTGGTCTTCACTATTCCACTGCAGCCTATCCACAGGCACAACAGCACTGGGGATCTCTGCTTTCCCAGAGACTCAGCATGTCACACTGCTTGTTCGCAGCAGAAACTTTTTCTGAAAAGGCAAACGTCTGGCTCCTTCTCCCACAAGGAAGCTGGCAGCCCTGAAAGATCTTGCTGGTCTTCACTATCCCTCTGCAGCCTATCTTTAGCCGCAGCAGCAGTGGGGATCTCTGCTTTCCCAGAGACTCAGCATGTCACGGTGCTTGTTCGCAGCAGAACCTTTTTTTAAAAAGGCAAACGTCTGGCTCCTTCTCCCACAAGGAAGCTGCCAGCCCTGAAAGATCTTGCTGGTCTTCACTATCCCACTGCAGCCTATCCACAGGCACAACAGCACTGGGGATCTCTGCTTTCCCAGAGACTCAGCATGTCACACTGCTTGTTCGCGGCAGAAACTTTTTCTGAATAGGCAAACGTCTGACTCCTTCTCCCACAAGGAAGCTGCCAGCCCTGAAATCTCTTGCAGGTCTGCACTATCCCTCTGCAGCCCATCTTTAGCCGCAGCAGCACTGGGGATCTCTGCTTCCCCAGAGACCCAGCATGTCACAGTGCTCCCTCTCGGCAGAAAATTTTTAAAAAGGCAAACGTCTGGCTCCTTCTCCCACAAGGAAGCTGCCAGCCCTGAAAGATCTTGCTGGTCTTCACTATCCCACTGCAGCCTATCCACAGGCACAACAGCACTGGGGATCTCTGCTTTCCCAGAGACTCAGCACGTCACACTGCTTGTTCACGGCAGAAACATTTTCTGAAAAGGCAAACGTCTGGCTCCTTCTCCCACAAGGAAGCTGCCAGCCCTGTAATCTCTAGCAGGTCTGCACTATCCCACTGCAGCCTATCCACAGGCACAACAGCACTGGGGATCTCTGCTTTCCCAGAGACTCAGCATGTCACACTACTTGTTCGCAGCAGAAACTTTTTCTGAAAATACAAACGTCCGGCTCCTTCCCCCACAAGGAAGCTGCCAGCCCTGAAAGATCTTGCTGGTCTTCACTATCCCTCTGCAGCCTATCTTTAGCCGCAGCAGCACTGGGGATCTCTGCTTTCCCAGAGACTCAGCATGTCACGGTGCTCGCTCTCGGCAGAAACTTTTTTAAAAGGCAAACGTCTGGCTCCTTCTCCCACAAGGAAGCTGCCAGCCCTGAAAGATCTGCTGGTCTTCACCGCCCACTGCAGCCTATCCACAGGCACAACAGCACTGGGGATCTCTGCTTTCCCAGAGACTCAGCATGTCACACTACTTGTTCGCAGCAGAAACTTTTTCTGAAAAGGCAAACGTCTGGCTCTTTCTCCCACAAGGTAGGTGCCAGCCCTGAAATCTCTTGCAGGTCTGCACTATCCCACTGCAGCCTATCCACAGGCACAACAGCACTGGGGATCTCTGCTTTCCCAGAGACTCAGCATGTCACACTGCTTGTTCGCGGCAGAAACTTTTTCTGAAAAGGCAAACGTCTGGCTCCTTCTCCCACAAGGAAGCTGCCAGCCCTGAAAGATCTTGCTGGTCTTCACTATTCCACTGCAGCCTATCCACAGGCACAACAGCACTGGGGATCTCTGCTTTCCCAGAGACTCAGCATGTCACACTGCTTGTTCGCAGCAGAAACTTTTTCTGAAAAGGCAAACGTCTGGCTCCTTCTCCCACAAGGAAGCTGGCAGCCCTGAAAGATCTTGCTGGTCTTCACTATCCCTCTGCAGCCTATCTTTAGCCGCAGCAGCAGTGGGGATCTCTGCTTTCCCAGAGACTCAGCATGTCACGGTGCTTGTCCGCAGCAGAACCTTTTTTTAAAAAGGCAAACGTCTGGCTCCTTCTCCCACAAGGAAGCTGCCAGCCCTGAAAGATCTTGCTGGTCTTCACTATCCCACTGCAGCCTATCCACAGGCACAACAGCACTGGGGATCTCTGCTTTCCCAGAGACTCAGCATGTCACACTGCTTGTTCACGGCAGAAACTTTTTCTGAAAAGGCAAACGTCTGGCTCCTTCTCCCACAAGGAAGCTGCCAGCCCTGAAAGATCTTGCTGGTCTTCACTATCCCACTGCAGCCTATCCACAGGCACAACAGCAATGGGGATCTCTGCTTTCCCAGAGACTCAGCATGTCACACTACTTGTTCGCAGCAGAAACTTATTCTGAAAAGACAAACGTCTGGCTCTTTCTCCCACAAGGTAGGTGCCAGCCCTGAAATCTCTTGCAGGTCTGCACTATCCCACTGCAGCCTATCCACAGGCACAACAGCACTGGGGATCTCTGCTTTCCCAGAGACTCAGCATGTCACGGTGCTTGTTCGCGGCAGAAACTTTTTCTGAAAAGGCAAACGTCTGGCTCCTTCTCCCACAAGGAAGCTGCCAGCCCTGAAATCTCTTGCAGGTCTGCACTATCCCACTGCAGCCTATCCACAGGCACAACAGCACTGGGGATCTCTGCTTTCCCAGAGACTCAGCATGTCACACTGCTTGTTCGCGGCAGAAACTTTTTCTGAAAAGGCAAACGTCTGACTCCTTCTCCCACAAGGAAGCTGCCAGCCCTGAAAGATCTTGCTGGTCTTCACTATTCCACTGCAGCCTATCCACAGGCACAACAGCACTGGGGATCTCTGCTTTCCCAGAGACTCAGCATGTCACACTGCTTGTTCGCAGCAGAAACTTTTTCTGAAAAGGCAAACGTCTGGCTCCTTCTCCCACAAGGAAGCTGGCAGCCCTGAAAGATCTTGCTGGTCTTCACTATCCCTCTGCAGCCTATCTTTAGCCGCAGCAGCAGTGGGGATCTCTGCTTTCCCAGAGACTCAGCATGTCACGGTGCTTGTTCGCAGCAGAACCTTTTTTTAAAAAGGCAAACGTCTGGCTCCTTCTCCCACAAGGAAGCTGCCAGCCCTGAAAGATCTTGCTGGTCTTCACTATCCCACTGCAGCCTATCCACAGGCACAACAGCACTGGGGATCTCTGCTTTCCCAGAGACTCAGCATGTCACACTGCTTGTTCGCGGCAGAAACTTTTTCTGAATAGGCAAACGTCTGACTCCTTCTCCCACAAGGAAGCTGCCAGCCCTGAAATCTCTTGCAGGTCTGCACTATCCCTCTGCAGCCCATCTTTAGCCGCAGCAGCACTGGGGATCTCTGCTTCCCCAGAGACCCAGCATGTCACAGTGCTCCCTCTCGGCAGAAAATTTTTAAAAAGGCAAACGTCTGGCTCCTTCTCCCACAAGGAAGCTGCCAGCCCTGAAAGATCTTGCTGGTCTTCACTATCCCACTGCAGCCTATCCACAGGCACAACAGCACTGGGGATCTCTGCTTTCCCAGAGACTCAGCACGTCACACTGCTTGTTCACGGCAGAAACATTTTCTGAAAAGGCAAACGTCTGGCTCCTTCTCCCACAAGGAAGCTGCCAGCCCTGTAATCTCTAGCAGGTCTGCACTATCCCACTGCAGCCTATCCACAGGCACAACAGCACTGGGGATCTCTGCTTTCCCAGAGACTCAGCATGTCACACTACTTGTTCGCAGCAGAAACTTTTTCTGAAAAGACAAACGTCCGGCTCCTTCCCCCACAAGGAAGCTGCCAGCCCTGAAAGATCTTGCTGGTCTTCACTATCCCTCTGCAGCCTATCTTTAGCCGCAGCAGCACTGGGGATCTCTGCTTTCCCAGAGACTCAGCATGTCACGGTGCTCGCTCTCGGCAGAAACTTTTTTAAAAGGCAAACGTCTGGCTCCTTCTCCCACAAGGAAGCTGCCAGCCCTGAAAGATCTGCTGGTCTTCACCGCCCACTGCAGCCTATCCACAGGCACAACAGCACTGGGGATCTCTGCTTTCCCAGAGACTCAGCATGTCACACTACTTGTTCGCAGCAGAAACTTTTTCTGAAAAGGCAAACGTCTGGCTCTTTCTCCCACAAGGTAGGTGCCAGCCCTGAAATCTCTTGCAGGTCTGCACTATCCCACTGCAGCCTATCCACAGGCACAACAGCACTGGGGATCTCTGCTTTCCCAGAGACTCAGCATGTCACACTGCTTGTTCGCGGCAGAAACTTTTTCTGAAAAGGCAAACGTCTGGCTCCTTCTCCCACAAGGAAGCTGCCAGCCCTGAAAGATCTTGCTGGTCTTCACTATTCCACTGCAGCCTATCCACAGGCACAACAGCACTGGGGATCTCTGCTTTCCCAGAGACTCAGCATGTCACACTGCTTGTTCGCAGCAGAAACTTTTTCTGAAAAGGCAAACGTCTGGCTCCTTCTCCCACAAGGAAGCTGGCAGCCCTGAAAGATCTTGCTGGTCTTCACTATCCCTCTGCAGCCTATCTTTAGCCGCAGCAGCAGTGGGGATCTCTGCTTTCCCAGAGACTCAGCATGTCACGGTGCTTGTTCGCAGCAGAACCTTTTTTTAAAAAGGCAAACGTCTGGCTCCTTCTCCCACAAGGAAGCTGCCAGCCCTGAAAGATCTTGCTGGTCTTCACTATCCCACTGCAGCCTATCCACAGGCACAACAGCACTGGGGATCTCTGCTTTCCCAGAGACTCAGCATGTCACACTGCTTGTTCGCGGCAGAAACTTTTTCTGAATAGGCAAACGTCTGACTCCTTCTCCCACAAGGAAGCTGCCAGCCCTGAAATCTCTTGCAGGTCTGCACTATCCCTCTGCAGCCAATCTTTAGCCGCAGCAGCACTGGGGATCTCTGCTTTCCCAGAGACCCAGCATGTCACAGTGCTTGCTCTCGGCAGAAACTTTTTTAATAAGGCAAACGTCTGGCTCCTTCTCCCACAAGGAAGCTGCCAGCCCTGAAAGATCTTGCTGGTCTTCACTATCCCACTGCAGCCTATCCACAGGCACAACAGCACTGGGGATCTCTGCTTTCCCAGAGACTCAGCATGTCACACTGCTTGTTCGCGGCAGAAACTTTTTCTGAATAGGCAAACGTCTGACTCCTTCTCCCACAAGGAAGCTGCCAGCCCTGAAATCTCTTGCAGGTCTGCACTATCCCTCTGCAGCCAATCTTTAGCCGCAGCAGCACTGGGGATCTCTGCTTCCCCAGAGACCCAGCATGTCACAGTGCTCCCTCTCGGCAGAAAATTTTTAAAAAGGCAAACGTCTGGCTCCTTCTCCCACAAGGAAGCTGCCAGCCCTGAAAGATCTTGCTGGTCTTCACTATCCCACTGCAGCCTATCCACAGGCACAACAGCACTGGGGATCTCTGCTTTCCCAGAGACTCAGCATGTCACACTGCTTGTTCACGGCAGAAACTTTTTCTGAAAAGGCAAACGTCTGGCTCCTTCTCCCACAAGGAAGCTGCCAGCCCTGTAATCTCTAGCAGGTCTGCACTATCCCACTGCAGCCTATCTACAGGCACAACAGCACTGGGGATCTTTGCTTTCCCAGAGACTCAGCATGTCACACTGCTTGTTCGCAGCAGAAACTTTTTCTGAAAAGACAAACGTCCGGCTCCTTCCCCCACAAGGAAGCTGCCAGCCCTGAAAGATCTTGCTGGTCTTCACTATCCCTCTGCAGCCTATCTTTAGCCGCAGCAGCACTGGGGATCTCTGCTTTCCCAGAGACTCAGCATGTCACGGTGCTCGCTCTCGGCAGAAACTTTTTTAAAAGGCAAACGTCTGGCTCCTTCTCCCACAAGGAAGCTGCCAGCCGTGAAAGATCTGCTGGTCTTCACCGCCCACTGCAGCCTATCCATAGGCACAACAGCACTGGGGATCTCTGCTTTCCCAGAGACTCAGCATGTCACACTACTTGTTCGCAGCAGAAACTTTTTCTGAAAAGGCAAACGTCTGGCTCTTTCTCCCACAAGGTAGGTGCCAGCCCTGAAATGTCTTGCAGGTCTGCACTATCCCACTGCAGCCTATCCACAGGCACAACAGCACTGGGGATCTCTGCTTTCCCAGAGACTCAGCATGTCACACTGCTTGTTCACGGCAGAAACTTTTTCTGAAAAGGCAAACGTCTGGCTCCTTCTCCCACAAGGAAGCTGCCAGCCCTGAAAGATCTTGCTGGTCTTCACTATTCCACTGCAGCCTATCCACAGGCACAACAGCACTGGGGATCTCTGCTTTCCCAGAGACTCAGCATGTCACACTGCTTGTTCGCAGCAGAAACTTTTTCTGAAAAGGCAAACGTCTGGCTCCTTCTCCCACAAGGAAGCTGGCAGCCCTGAAAGATCTTGCTGGTCTTCACTATCCCTCTGCAGCCTATCTTTAGCCGCAGCAGCAGTGGGGATCTCTGCTTTCCCAGAGACTCAGCATGTCACGGTGCTTGTTCGCAGCAGAAACTTTTTTTAAAAAGGCAAACGTCTGGCTCCTTCTCCCACAAGGAAGCTGCCAGCCCTGAAAGATCTTGCTGGTCTTCACTATCCCACTGCAGCCTATCCACAGGCACAACAGCACTGGGGATCTCTGCTTTCCCAGAGACTCAGCATGTCACGGTGCTTGTTCGCGGCAGAAACTTTTTCTGAATAGGCAAACGTCTGGCTCCTTCTCCCACAAGGAAGCTGCCAGCCCTGAAATCTCTTGCAGGTCTGCACTATCCCTCTGCAGCCAATCTTTAGCCGCAGCAGCACTGGGGATCTCTGCTTTCCCAGAGACCCAGCATGTCACAGTGCTCGCTCTCGGCAGAAACTTTTTTAAAAAGGCAAACGTCTGGCTCCTTCTCCCACAAGGAAGCTGCCAGCCCTGAAAGATCTTGCTGGTCTTCACTATCCCACTGCAGCCTATCCACAGGCACAACAGCACTGGGGATCTCTGCTTTCCCAGAGACTCAGCATGTCACGGTGCTTGTTCGCGGCAGAAACTTTTTTTAAAAAGGCAAACGTCTGGCTCCTTCTCCCACAAGGAAGCTGCCAGCCCTGAAAGATCTTGCAGGTCTGCACTATCCCTCTGCAGCCAATCTTTAGCCGCAGCAGCACTGGGGATCTCTGCTTTCCCAGAGACCCAGCATGTCACAGTGCTCGCTCTCGGCAGAAACTTTTTCTGAAAAGGCAAACGTCCAGCTCCTTCTCCCACAAGGAAGCTGCCAGCCCTGAAATCTCTTGCAGGTCTGCACTATCCCACTGCAGCCTATCCACAGGCACAACAGCACTGGGGATCTCTGCTTTCCCAGAGACTCAGCATGTCACACTGCTTGTTCGCGGCAGAAACTTTTTCTGAATAGGCAAACGTCTGACTCCTTCTCCCACAAGGAAGCTGCCAGCCCTGAAATCTCTTGCAGGTCTGCACTATCCCTCTGCAGCCAATCTTTAGCCGCAGCAGCACTGGGGATCTCTGCTTCCCCAGAGACCCAGCATGTCACAGTGGTCCCTCTCGGCAGAAAATTTTTAAAAAGGCAAACGTCTGGCTCCTTCTCCCACAAGGAAGCTGCCAGCCCTGAAATCTCTTGCAGGTCTGCACTATCCCACTGCAGCCTATCCACAGGCACAACAGCACTGGGGATCTCTGCTTTCCCAGAGACTCAGCATGTCACACTGCTTGTTCGCGGCAGAAACTTTTTCTGAAAAGGCAAACGTCTGGCTCCTTCTCCCACAAGGAAGCTGCCAGCCCTGTAATCTCTAGCAGGTCTGCACTATCCCACTGCAGCCTATCCACAGGCACAACAGCACTGGGGATCTCTGCTTTCCCAGAGACTCAGCATGTCACACTGCTTGTTCGCAGCAGAAACTTTTTCTGAAAAGACAAACGTCCGGCTCCTTCCCCCACAAGGAAGCTGCCAGCCCTGAAAGATCTTGCTGGTCTTCACTATCCCTCTGCAGCCTATCTTTAGCCGCAGCAGCACTGGGGATCTCTGCTTTCCCAGAGACTCAGCATGTCACGGTGCTCGCTCTCGGCAGAAACTTTTTTAAAAGGCAAACGTCTGGCTCCTTCTCCCACAAGGAAGCTGCCAGCCCTGAAAGATCTGCTGGTCTGCACTATCCCACTGCAGCCTATCCACAGGCACAACACCACTGGGGATCTCTGCTTTCCCAGAGACCAGCATGTACACTGCTTGTTCGCAGCAGAAACTTTTTCTGAAAAGGCAAACGTCTGGCTCCTTCTCCCACAAGGAAGCTGCCAGCCCTGAAATCATTGCAGGTCTGCACTATCCCACTGCAGCCTATCCACAGGCACAACAGCACTGGGGATCTCTGCTTTCCCAGAGACTCAGCATGTCACACTGCTTGTTCGCGGCAGAAACTTTTTCTGAAAAGGCAAACGTCTGGCTCCTTCTCCCACAAGGAAGCTGCCAGCCCTGAAAGATCTTGCAGGTCTGCACTGTCCCTCTGCAGCCAATCTTTAGCCGCAGCAGCACTGGGGATCTCTGCTTTCCCAGAGACCCAGCATGTCACAGTGCTCGCTCTCGGCAGAAACTTTTTTAAAAGGCAAACGTCTGGCTCCTTCTCCCACAAGGAAGCTGCCAGCCCTGAAAGATCTGCTGGTCTGCACTATCCCACTGCAGCCTATCCACAGGCACAACACCACTGGGGATCTCTGCTTTCCCAGAGACCAGCATGTACACTGCTTGTTCGCAGCAGAAACTTTTTCTGAAAAGGCAAACGTCTGGCTCCTTCTCCCACAAGGAAGCTGCCAGCCCTGAAAGGTCTTGCTGGTCTTCACTATCCCACTGCAGCCTATCCACAGGCACAACAGCACTGGGGATCTCTGCTTTCCCAGAGACTCAGCATGTCACACTGCTTGTTCGCGGCAGAAACTTTTTCTGAAAAGGCAAACGTCTGGCTCCTTCTCCCACAAGGAAGCTGCCAGCCCTGAAAGACCTCGCTGGTCTTCACTATCCCTCTGCAGCCAATCTTTAGCCGCAGCAGCACTGGGGATCTCTGCTTTCCCAGAGACTCAGCATGTCACACTGCTTGTTCGCGGCAGAAACTTTTTCTGAATAGGCAAACGTCTGACTCCTTCTCCCACAAGGAAGCTGCCAGCCCTGAAATCTCTTGCAGGTCTGCACTATCCCTCTGCAGCCAATCTTTAGCCGCAGCAGCACTGGGGATCTCTGCTTCCCCAGAGACCCAGCATGTCACAGTGCTCCCTCTCGGCAGAAAATTTTTAAAAAGGCAAACGTCTGGCTCCTTCTCCCACAAGGAAGCTGCCAGCCCTGAAAGATCTTGCTGGTCTTCACTATCCCTCTGCAGCCTATCTTTAGCCGCAGCAGCAGTGGGGATCTCTGCTTTCCCAGAGACTCAGCATGTCACCGTGCTTGTTCGCAGCAGAAACTTTTTTTAGAAAGGCAAACGTCTGGCTCCTTCTCCCACAAGGAAGCTGCCAGCCCTGAAAGATCTTGCTGGTCTTCACTATCCCACTGCAGCCTATCCACAGGCACAACAGCACTGGGGATCTCTGCTTTCCCAGAGACTCAGCATGTCACGGTGCTTGTTCGCGGCAGAAACTTTTTCTGAAAAGGCAAATGTCTGGCTCCTTCTCCCACAAGGAAGCTGCCAGCCCTGAAATCTCTTGCAGGTCTGCACTATCCCTCTGCAGACAATCTTTAGCCGCAGCAGCACTGGGGATCTCTGCTTTCCCAGAGACCCAGCATGTCACAGTGCTCGCTCTCGGCAGAAACTTTTTTAAAAAGGCAAACGTCTGGCTCCTTCTCCCACAAGGAAGCTGCCAGCCCTGAAAGATCTTGCTGGTCTTCACTATCCCACTGCAGCCTATCCACAGGCACAACAGCACTGGGGATCTCTGCTTTCCCAGAGACCAGCATGTACACTGCTTGTTCGCAGCAGAAACTTTTTCTGAAAAGGCAAACGTCTGGCTCCTTCTCCCACAAGGAAGCTGCCAGCCCTGAAAGATCTTGCTGGTCTTCACTATCCCACTGCAGCCTATCCACAGGCACAACAGCACTGGGGATCTCTGCTTTCCCAGAGACTCAGCATGTCACGGTGCTTGTTCGCGGCAGAAACTTTTTCTGAAAAGGCAAACGTCTGGCTCCTTCTCCCACAAGGAAGCTGCCAGCCCTGTAATCTCTAGCAGGTCTGCACTATCCCACTGCAGCCTATCCACAGGCACAACAGCACTGGGGATCTCTGCTTTCCCAGAGACTCAGCATGTCACACTGCTTGTTCGCAGCAGAAACTTTTTCTGAAAAGACAAACGTCCGGCTCCTTCCCCCACAAGGAAGCTGCCAGCCCTGAAATATCTTGCTGGTCTTCACTATCCCTCTGCAGCCTATCTTTAGCCGCAGCAGCACTGGGGATCTCTGCTTTCCCAGAGACTCAGCATGTCACGGTGCTCGCTCTCGGCAGAAACTTTTTTAAAAGGCAAACGTCTGGCTCCTTCTCCCACAAGGAAGCTGCCAGCCCTGAAAGATCTGCTGGTCTTCACTATCCCACTGCAGCCTATCCACAGGCACAACAGCACTGGGGATCTCTGCTTTCCCAGAGACTCAGCATGTCACACTACTTGTTCGCAGCAGAAACTTTTTCTGAAAAGGCAAACGTCTGGCTCTTTCTCCCACAAGGTAGGTGCCAGCCCTGAAATCTCTTGCAGGTCTGCACTATCCCACTGCAGCCTATCCACAGGCACAACAGCACTGGGGATCTCTGCTTTCCCAGAGACTCAGCATGTCACGGTGCTTGTTCGCGGCAGAAACTTTTTCTGAAAAGGCAAATGTCTGGCTCCTTCTCCCACAAGGAAGCTGCCAGCCCTGAAATCTCTTGCAGGTCTGCACTATCCCTCTGCAGACAATCTTTAGCCGCAGCAGCACTGGGGATCTCTGCTTTCCCAGAGACCCAGCATGTCACAGTGCTCGCTCTCGGCAGAAACTTTTTTAAAAAGGCAAACGTCTGGCTCCTTCTCCCACAAGGAAGCTGCCAGCCCTGAAAGATCTTGCTGGTCTTCACTATCCCACTGCAGCCTATCCACAGGCACAACAGCACTGGGGATCTCTGCTTTCCCAGAGACCAGCATGTACACTGCTTGTTCGCAGCAGAAACTTTTTCTGAAAAGGCAAACGTCTGGCTCCTTCTCCCACAAGGAAGCTGCCAGCCGTGAAAGATCTTGCTGGTCTGCACTATGCCACTGCAGCCTATCCACAGGCACAACAGCACTGGGGATCTCTGCTTTCCCAGAGACCAGCATGTACACTGCTTGTTCGCAGCAGAAACTTTTTCTGAAAAGGCAAACGTCTGGCTCCTTCTCCCACAAGGAAGCTGCCAGCCCTGAAATCATTGCAGGTCTGCACTATCCCACTGCAGCCTATCCACAGGCACAACAGCACTGGGGATCTCTGCTTTCCCAGAGACTCAGCATGTCACACTGCTTGTTCGCAGCAGAAACCTTTTCTGAAAAGACAAACGTCTGGCTCCTTCTCCCACAAGGAAGCTGGCAGCCCTGAAAGATCTTGCTGGTCTTCACTATCCCTCTGCAGCCTATCTTTAGCCGCAGCAGCAGTGGGGATCTCTGCTTTCCCAGAGACTCAGCATGTCACGGTGCTTGTTCGCGGCAGAAACTTTTTTTAAAAAGGCAAACGTCTGGCTCCTTCTCCCACAAGGAAGCTGCCAGCCCTGAAAGATCTTGCTGGTCTTCACTATCCCACTGCAGCCGATCCACAGGCACAACAGCACTGGGGATCTCTGCTTTCCCAGAGACCAGCATGTACACTGCTTGTTCGCAGCAGAAACTTTTTCTGAAAAGGCAAACGTCTGGCTCCTTCTCCCACAAGGAAGCTGCCAGCCCTGAAAGATCTTGCTGGTCTGCACTATCCCACTGCAGCCTATCCACAGGCACAACAGCACTGGGGATCTCTGCTTTCCCAGAGACTCAGCATGTCACACTGCTTGTTCACGGCAGAAACTTTTTCTGAAAAGGCAAACGTCTGGCTCCTTCTCCCACAAGGAAGCTGCCAGCCCTGTAATCTCTAGCAGGTCTGCACTATCCCACTGCAGCCTATCCACAGGCACAACAGCACTGGGGATCTCTGCTTTCCCAGAGACTCAGCATGTCACACTGCTTGTTCGCAGCAGAAACTTTTTCTGAAAAGGCAAACGTCTGGCTCCTTCTCCCACAAGGAAGCTGGCAGCCCTGAAAGATCTTGCTGGTCTTCACTATCCCTCTGCAGCCTATCTTTAGCCGCAGCAGCAGTGGGGATCTCTGCTTTCCCAGAGACTCAGCATGTCACGGTGCTTGTTCGCAGCAGAAACTTTTTTTAAAAAGGCAAACGTCTGGCTCCTTCTCCCACAAGGAAGCTGCCAGCCCTGAAAGATCTTGCTGGTCTTCACTATCCCACTGCAGCCTATCCACAGGCACAACAGCACTGGGGATCTCTGCTTTCCCAGAGACTCAGCATGTCACACTGCTTGTTCGCGGCAGAAACTTTTTCTGAAAAGGCAAACGTCTGACTCCTTCTCCCACAAGGAAGCTGCCAGCCCTGAAATCTCTTGCAGGTCTGCACTATCCCTCTGCAGCCAATCTTTAGCCGCAGCAGCACTGGGGATCTCTGCTTTCCCAGAGACCCAGCATGTCACAGTGCTCGCTCTCGGCAGAAACTTTTTTAAAAAGGCAAACGTCTGGCTCCTTCTCCCACAAGGAAGCTGCCAGCCCTGAAAGATCTTGCTGGTCTTCACTATCCCACTGCAGCCTATCCACAGGCACAACAGCACTGGGGATCTCTGCTTTCCCAGAGACTCAGCATGTCACGGTGCTTCTTCGCGGCAGAAACTTTTTTTAAAAAGGCAAACGTCTGGCTCCTTCTCCCACAAGGAAGCTGCCAGCCCTGAAAGATCTTGCAGGTCTGCACTATCCCTCTGCAGCCAATCTTTAGCCGCAGCAGCACTGGGGATCTCTGCTTTCCCAGAGACCCAGCATGTCACAGTGCTCGCTCTCGGCAGAAACTTTTTCTGAAAAGGCAAACGTCCAGCTCCTTCTCCCACAAGGAAGCTGCCAGCCCTGAAATCTCTTGCAGGTCTGCACTATCCCACTGCAGCCTATCCACAGGCACAACAGCACTGGGGATCTCTGCTTTCCCAGAGACTCAGCATGTCACACTGCTTGTTCGCGGCAGAAACTTTTTCTGAAAAGGCAAACGTCTGACTCCTTCTCCCACAAGGAAGCTGCCGGCCCTGAAAGACCTCGCTGGTCTTCACTATCCCTCTGCAGCCAATCTTTAGCCGCAGCAGCACTGGGGATCTCTGCTTTCCCAGAGACTCAGCATGTCACCGTGCTTGTTCGCGGCAGAAACTTTTTCTGAAAAGGCAAACGTCTGACTCCTTCTCCCACAAGGATGCTGCCAGCCCTGAAAGATCTTGCTGGTCTTCACTATCCCACTGCAGCCTATCCACAGGCACAACAGCACTGGGGATCTCTGCTTTCCCAGAGACTCAGCATGTCACACTGCTTGTTCGCGGCAGAAACTTTTTCTGAATAGGCAAACGTCTGACTCCTTCTCCCACAAGGAAGCTGCCAGCCCTGAAATCTCTTGCAGGTCTGCACTATCCCTCTGCAGCCAATCTTTAGCCGCAGCAGCACTGGGGATCTCTGCTTCCCCAGAGACCCAGCATGTCACAGTGGTCCCTCTCGGCAGAAAATTTTTAAAAAGGCAAACGTCTGGCTCCTTCTCCCACAAGGAAGCTGCCAGCCCTGAAAGATCTTGCTGGTCTTCACTATCCCACTGCAGCCTATCCACAGGCACAACAGCACTGGGGATCTCTGCTTTCCCAGAGACTCAGCATGTCACACTGCTTGTTCACGGCAGAAACTTTTTCTGAAAAGGCAAACGTCTGGCTCCTTCTCCCACAAGGAAGCTGCCAGCCCTGTAATCTCTAGCAGGTCTGCACTATCCCACTGCAGCCTATCCACAGGCACAACAGCACTGGGGATCTCTGCTTTCCCAGAGACTCAGCATGTCACACTGCTTGTTCGCAGCAGAAACTTTTTCTGAAAAGACAAACGTCCGGCTCCTTCCCCCACAAGGAAGCTGCCAGCCCTGAAAGATCTTGCTGGTCTTCACTATCCCTCTGCAGCCTATCTTTAGCCGCAGCAGCACTGGGGATCTCTGCTTTCCCAGAGACTCAGCATGTCACGGTGCTCGCTCTCGGCAGAAACTTTTTTAAAAGGCAAACGTCTGGCTCCTTCTCCCACAAGGAAGCTGCCAGCCCTGAAAGATCTGCTGGTCTGCACTATCCCACTGCAGCCTATCCACAGGCACAACACCACTGGGGATCTCTGCTTTCCCAGAGACCAGCATGTACACTGCTTGTTCGCAGCAGAAACTTTTTCTGAAAAGGCAAACGTCTGGCTCCTTCTCCCACAAGGAAGCTGCCAGCCCTGAAATCATTGCAGGTCTGCACTATCCCACTGCAGCCTATCCACAGGCACAACAGCACTGGGGATCTCTGCTTTCCCAGAGACTCAGCATGTCACACTGCTTGTTCGCGGCAGAAACTTTTTCTGAAAAGGCAAACGTCTGGCTCCTTCTCCCACAAGGAAGCTGCCAGCCCTGAAAGATCTTGCAGGTCTGCACTGTCCCTCTGCAGCCAATCTTTAGCCGCAGCAGCACTGGGGATCTCTGCTTTCCCAGAGACCCAGCATGTCACAGTGCTCGCTCTCGGCAGAAACTTTTTTAAAAGGCAAACGTCTGGCTCCTTCTCCCACAAGGAAGCTGCCAGCCCTGAAAGATCTTGCTGGTCTGCACTATCCCACTGCAGCCTATCCACAGGCACAACAGCACTGGGGATCTCTGCTTTCCCAGAGACCAGCATGTACACTGCTTGTTCGCAGCAGAAACTTTTTCTGAAAAGGCAAACGTCTGGCTCCTTCTCCCACAAGGAAGCTGCCAGCCCTGAAAGATCTTGCTGGTCTTCACTATTCCACTGCAGCCTATCCACAGGCACAACAGCACTGGGGATCTCTGCTTTCCCAGAGACTCAGCATGTCACACTGCTTGTTCGCGGCAGAAACTTTTTCTGAAAAGGCAAACGTCTGGCTCCTTCTCCCACAAGGAAGCTGGCAGCCCTGAAAGATCTTGCTGGTCTTCACTATCCCTCTGCAGCCTATCTTTAGCCGCAGCAGCAGTGGGGATCTCTGCTTTCCCAGAGACTCAGCATGTCACGGTGCTTGTTCGCAGCAGAAAATTTTTTTAAAAAGGCAAACGTCTGGCTCCTTCTCCCACAAGGAAGCTGCCAGCCCTGAAAGATCTTGCTGGTCTTCACTATCCCACTGCAGCCTATCCACAGGCACAACAGCACTGGGGATCTCTGCTTTCCCAGAGACTCAGCATGTCACACTGCTTGTTCGCGGCAGAAACGTTTTCTGAAAAGGCAAACGTCTGACTCCTTCTCCCACAAGGAAGCTGCCAGCCCTGAAATCTCTTGCAGGTCTGCACTATCCCTCTGCAGCCAATCTTTAGCCGCAGCAGCACTGGGGATCTCTGCTTTCCCAGAGACCCAGCATGTCACGGTGCTCGCTCTCGGCAGAAACTTTTTCTGAAAAGGCAAACGTCCGGCTCCTTCTCCCACAAGGAAGCTGCCAGCCCTGAAATCTCTTGCAGGTCTGCACTATCCCACTGCAGCCTATCCACAGGCACAACAGCACTGGGGATCTCTGCTTTCCCAGAGACTCAGCATGTCACACTGCTTGTTCGCGGCAGAAACTTTTTCTGAAAAGGCAAACGTCTGACTCCTTCTCCCACAAGGAAGCTGCCAGCCCTGAAAGACCTCGCTGGTCTTCACTATCCCACTGCAGCCTATCCACAGGCACAACAGCACTGGGGATCTCTGCTTTCCCAGAGACTCAGCATGTCACCGTGCTTGTTCGCAGCAGAAACTTTTTCTGAAAAGGCAAACGTCTGGCTCCTTCTCCCACAAGGAAGCTGCCAGCCCTGAAATCTCTTGCAGGTCTGCACTATCCCACTGCAGCCTATCCACAGGCACAACAGCACTGGGGATCTCTGCTTTCCCAGAGACTCAGCATGTCACACTGCTTGTTCGCGGCAGAAACTTTTTCTGAAAAGGCAAACGTCTGGCTCCTTCTCCCACAAGGAAGCTGCCAGCCGTGAAAGATCTTGCTGGTCTGCACTATGCCACTGCAGCCTATCCACAGGCACAACAGCACTGGGGATCTCTGCTTTCCCAGAGACCAGCATGTACACTGCTTGTTCGCAGCAGAAACTTTTTCTGAAAAGGCAAACGTCTGGCTCCTTCTCCCACAAGGAAGCTGCCAGCCCTGAAATCATTGCAGGTCTGCACTATCCCACTGCAGCCTATCCACAGGCACAACAGCACTGGGGATCTCTGCTTTCCCAGAGACTCAGCATGTCACACTGCTTGTTCGCAGCAGAAACCTTTTCTGAAAAGACAAACGTCTGGCTCCTTCTCCCACAAGGAAGCTGGCAGCCCTGAAAGATCTTGCTGGTCTTCACTATCCCTCTGCAGCCTATCTTTAGCCGCAGCAGCAGTGGGGATCTCTGCTTTCCCAGAGACTCAGCATGTCACGGTGCTTGTTCGCGGCAGAAACTTTTTTTAAAAAGGCAAACGTCTGGCTCCTTCTCCCACAAGGAAGCTGCCAGCCCTGAAAGATCTTGCTGGTCTTCACTATCCCACTGCAGCCGATCCACAGGCACAACAGCACTGGGGATCTCTGCTTTCCCAGAGACCAGCATGTACACTGCTTGTTCGCAGCAGAAACTTTTTCTGAAAAGGCAAACGTCTGGCTCCTTCTCCCACAAGGAAGCTGCCAGCCCTGAAAGATCTTGCTGGTCTGCACTATCCCACTGCAGCCTATCCACAGGCACAACAGCACTGGGGATCTCTGCTTTCCCAGAGACTCAGCATGTCACACTGCTTGTTCACGGCAGAAACTTTTTCTGAAAAGGCAAACGTCTGGCTCCTTCTCCCACAAGGAAGCTGCCAGCCCTGTAATCTCTAGCAGGTCTGCACTATCCCACTGCAGCCTATCCACAGGCACAACAGCACTGGGGATCTCTGCTTTCCCAGAGACTCAGCATGTCACACTGCTTGTTCGCAGCAGAAACTTTTTCTGAAAAGGCAAACGTCTGGCTCCTTCTCCCACAAGGAAGCTGGCAGCCCTGAAAGATCTTGCTGGTCTTCACTATCCCTCTGCAGCCTATCTTTAGCCGCAGCAGCAGTGGGGATCTCTGCTTTCCCAGAGACTCAGCATGTCACGGTGCTTGTTCGCAGCAGAAACTTTTTTTAAAAAGGCAAACGTCTGGCTCCTTCTCCCACAAGGAAGCTGCCAGCCCTGAAAGATCTTGCTGGTCTTCACTATCCCACTGCAGCCTATCCACAGGCACAACAGCACTGGGGATCTCTGCTTTCCCAGAGACTCAGCATGTCACACTGCTTGTTCGCGGCAGAAACTTTTTCTGAAAAGGCAAACGTCTGACTCCTTCTCCCACAAGGAAGCTGCCAGCCCTGAAATCTCTTGCAGGTCTGCACTATCCCTCTGCAGCCAATCTTTAGCCGCAGCAGCACTGGGGATCTCTGCTTTCCCAGAGACCCAGCATGTCACAGTGCTCGCTCTCGGCAGAAACTTTTTTAAAAAGGCAAACGTCTGGCTCCTTCTCCCACAAGGAAGCTGCCAGCCCTGAAAGATCTTGCTGGTCTTCACTATCCCACTGCAGCCTATCCACAGGCACAACAGCACTGGGGATCTCTGCTTTCCCAGAGACTCAGCATGTCACGGTGCTTCTTCGCGGCAGAAACTTTTTTTAAAAAGGCAAACGTCTGGCTCCTTCTCCCACAAGGAAGCTGCCAGCCCTGAAAGATCTTGCAGGTCTGCACTATCCCTCTGCAGCCAATCTTTAGCCGCAGCAGCACTGGGGATCTCTGCTTTCCCAGAGACCCAGCATGTCACAGTGCTCGCTCTCGGCAGAAACTTTTTCTGAAAAGGCAAACGTCCAGCTCCTTCTCCCACAAGGAAGCTGCCAGCCCTGAAATCTCTTGCAGGTCTGCACTATCCCACTGCAGCCTATCCACAGGCACAACAGCACTGGGGATCTCTGCTTTCCCAGAGACTCAGCATGTCACACTGCTTGTTCGCGGCAGAAACTTTTTCTGAAAAGGCAAACGTCTGACTCCTTCTCCCACAAGGAAGCTGCCGGCCCTGAAAGACCTCGCTGGTCTTCACTATCCCTCTGCAGCCAATCTTTAGCCGCAGCAGCACTGGGGATCTCTGCTTTCCCAGAGACTCAGCATGTCACCGTGCTTGTTCGCGGCAGAAACTTTTTCTGAAAAGGCAAACGTCTGACTCCTTCTCCCACAAGGATGCTGCCAGCCCTGAAAGATCTTGCTGGTCTTCACTATCCCACTGCAGCCTATCCACAGGCACAACAGCACTGGGGATCTCTGCTTTCCCAGAGACTCAGCATGTCACACTGCTTGTTCGCGGCAGAAACTTTTTCTGAATAGGCAAACGTCTGACTCCTTCTCCCACAAGGAAGCTGCCAGCCCTGAAATCTCTTGCAGGTCTGCACTATCCCTCTGCAGCCAATCTTTAGCCGCAGCAGCACTGGGGATCTCTGCTTCCCCAGAGACCCAGCATGTCACAGTGGTCCCTCTCGGCAGAAAATTTTTAAAAAGGCAAACGTCTGGCTCCTTCTCCCACAAGGAAGCTGCCAGCCCTGAAAGATCTTGCTGGTCTTCACTATCCCACTGCAGCCTATCCACAGGCACAACAGCACTGGGGATCTCTGCTTTCCCAGAGACTCAGCATGTCACACTGCTTGTTCACGGCAGAAACTTTTTCTGAAAAGGCAAACGTCTGGCTCCTTCTCCCACAAGGAAGCTGCCAGCCCTGTAATCTCTAGCAGGTCTGCACTATCCCACTGCAGCCTATCCACAGGCACAACAGCACTGGGGATCTCTGCTTTCCCAGAGACTCAGCATGTCACACTGCTTGTTCGCAGCAGAAACTTTTTCTGAAAAGACAAACGTCCGGCTCCTTCCCCCACAAGGAAGCTGCCAGCCCTGAAAGATCTTGCTGGTCTTCACTATCCCTCTGCAGCCTATCTTTAGCCGCAGCAGCACTGGGGATCTCTGCTTTCCCAGAGACTCAGCATGTCACGGTGCTCGCTCTCGGCAGAAACTTTTTTAAAAGGCAAACGTCTGGCTCCTTCTCCCACAAGGAAGCTGCCAGCCCTGAAAGATCTGCTGGTCTGCACTATCCCACTGCAGCCTATCCACAGGCACAACACCACTGGGGATCTCTGCTTTCCCAGAGACCAGCATGTACACTGCTTGTTCGCAGCAGAAACTTTTTCTGAAAAGGCAAACGTCTGGCTCCTTCTCCCACAAGGAAGCTGCCAGCCCTGAAATCATTGCAGGTCTGCACTATCCCACTGCAGCCTATCCACAGGCACAACAGCACTGGGGATCTCTGCTTTCCCAGAGACTCAGCATGTCACACTGCTTGTTCGCGGCAGAAACTTTTTCTGAAAAGGCAAACGTCTGGCTCCTTCTCCCACAAGGAAGCTGCCAGCCCTGAAAGATCTTGCAGGTCTGCACTGTCCCTCTGCAGCCAATCTTTAGCCGCAGCAGCACTGGGGATCTCTGCTTTCCCAGAGACCCAGCATGTCACAGTGCTCGCTCTCGGCAGAAACTTTTTTAAAAGGCAAACGTCTGGCTCCTTCTCCCACAAGGAAGCTGCCAGCCCTGAAAGATCTTGCTGGTCTGCACTATCCCACTGCAGCCTATCCACAGGCACAACAGCACTGGGGATCTCTGCTTTCCCAGAGACCAGCATGTACACTGCTTGTTCGCAGCAGAAACTTTTTCTGAAAAGGCAAACGTCTGGCTCCTTCTCCCACAAGGAAGCTGCCAGCCCTGAAAGATCTTGCTGGTCTTCACTATTCCACTGCAGCCTATCCACAGGCACAACAGCACTGGGGATCTCTGCTTTCCCAGAGACTCAGCATGTCACACTGCTTGTTCGCGGCAGAAACTTTTTCTGAAAAGGCAAACGTCTGGCTCCTTCTCCCACAAGGAAGCTGGCAGCCCTGAAAGATCTTGCTGGTCTTCACTATCCCTCTGCAGCCTATCTTTAGCCGCAGCAGCAGTGGGGATCTCTGCTTTCCCAGAGACTCAGCATGTCACGGTGCTTGTTCGCAGCAGAAAATTTTTTTAAAAAGGCAAACGTCTGGCTCCTTCTCCCACAAGGAAGCTGCCAGCCCTGAAAGATCTTGCTGGTCTTCACTATCCCACTGCAGCCTATCCACAGGCACAACAGCACTGGGGATCTCTGCTTTCCCAGAGACTCAGCATGTCACACTGCTTGTTCGCGGCAGAAACGTTTTCTGAAAAGGCAAACGTCTGACTCCTTCTCCCACAAGGAAGCTGCCAGCCCTGAAATCTCTTGCAGGTCTGCACTATCCCTCTGCAGCCAATCTTTAGCCGCAGCAGCACTGGGGATCTCTGCTTTCCCAGAGACCCAGCATGTCACGGTGCTCGCTCTCGGCAGAAACTTTTTCTGAAAAGGCAAACGTCCGGCTCCTTCTCCCACAAGGAAGCTGCCAGCCCTGAAATCTCTTGCAGGTCTGCACTATCCCACTGCAGCCTATCCACAGGCACAACAGCACTGGGGATCTCTGCTTTCCCAGAGACTCAGCATGTCACACTGCTTGTTCGCGGCAGAAACTTTTTCTGAAAAGGCAAACGTCTGACTCCTTCTCCCACAAGGAAGCTGCCAGCCCTGAAAGACCTCGCTGGTCTTCACTATCCCACTGCAGCCTATCCACAGGCACAACAGCACTGGGGATCTCTGCTTTCCCAGAGACTCAGCATGTCACCGTGCTTGTTCGCAGCAGAAACTTTTTCTGAAAAGGCAAACGTCTGGCTCCTTCTCCCACAAGGAAGCTGCCAGCCCTGAAATCTCTTGCAGGTCTGCACTATCCCACTGCAGCCTATCCACAGGCACAACAGCACTGGGGATCTCTGCTTTCCCAGAGACTCAGCATGTCACACTGCTTGTTCGCGGCAGAAACTTTTTCTGAAAAGGCAAACGTCTGGCTCCTTCTCCCACAAGGAAGCTGCCAGCCCTGAAATCACTTGCAGGTCTGCACTATCCCTCTGCAGCCAATCTTTAGCCGCAGCAGCACTGGGGATCTCTGCTTTCCCAGAGACTCAGCATGTCACACTGCTTGTTCGCGGCAGAAACTTTTTCTGAAAAGGCAAACGTCTGGCTCCTTCTCCCACAAGGAAGCTGCCAGCCCTGAAATCTCTTGCAGGTCTGCACTATCCCTCTGCAGCCAATCTTTAGCCGCAGCAGCACTGGGGATCTCTGCTTCCCCAGAGACCCAGCATGTCACAGTGCTCCCTCTCGGCAGAAAATTTTTAAAAAGGCAAACGTCTGGCTCCTTCTCCCACAAGGAAGCTGCCAGCCCTGAAAGATCTTGCTGGTCTTCACTATCCCACTGCAGCCTATCCACAGGCACAACAGCACTGGGGATCTCTGCTTTCCCAGAGACTCAGCATGTCACACTGCTTGTTCGCGGCATAAACTTTTTCTCAAAAGACAAACGTCTGACTCCTTCTCCCACAAGGAAGCTGCCAGCCCTGAAAGACCTCGCTGGTCTTCACTATCCCTCTGCAGCCTATCTTTAGCCGCAGCAGCACTGGGGATCTCTGCTTTCCCAGAGACCCAGCATGTCACGGTGCTCGCTCTCGGCAGAAACTTTTTCTGAAAAGGCAAACGTCTGGCTCCTTCTCCCACAAGGAAGCTGCCAGCCCTGAAATCTCTTGCAGGTCTGCACTATCCCACTGCAGCCTATCCACAGGCACAACAGCACTGGGGATCTCTGCTTTCCCAGAGACTCAGCATGTCACACTGCTTGTTCGCGGCAGAAACTTTTTCTGAAAAGGCAAACGTCTGGCTCCTTCTCCCACAAGGAAGCTGCCAGCCCTGAAAGATCTTGCTGGTCTTCACTATTCCACTGCAGCCTATCCACAGGCACAACAGCACTGGGGATCTCTGCTTTCCCAGAGACTCAGCATGTCACACTGCTTGTTCGCAGCAGAAACTTTTTCTGAAAAGGCAAACGTCTGGCTCCTTCTCCCACAAGGAAGCTGCCAGCCCTGCAATCTCTTGCTGGTCTGCACTATCCCACTGCAGCCAATCTTTAGCAGCAGAAGCACTGCGGATCTCTGCTTTCCCAAAGACTCAGCATGTCACACTGCTTGTTCGCGGCAGAAACTTTTTCTGAATAGGCAAACGTCTGACTCCTTCTCCCACAAGGAAGCTGCCAGCCCTGAAATCTCTTGCAGGTCTGCACTATCCCACTGCAGCCAATCTTTAGCAGCAGAAGCACTGGGGATCTCTGCTTTCCCAGAGAATCAGCATGTCACGCTGCTTGTTCGCAGCAGAAACTTTTTTAAAAAGGCAAACGTCTGGCTCCTTTTCCCACAAGGATGCTGCCAGCCCTGAAAGATCTTGCTGGTCTTCAGTATCCCACTGCAGCCTATCCACAGGCACAACAGCACTGGGGATCTCTGCTTTCCCAGAGACTCAGCATGTCACACTGCTTGTTCGCGGCATAAACTTTTTCTCAAAAGACAAACGTCTGACTCCTTCTCCCACAAGGAAGCTGCCAGCCCTGAAAGACCTCGCTGGTCTTCACTATCCCTCTGCAGCCTATCTTTAGCCGCAGCAGCACTGGGGATCTCTGCTTTCCCAGAGACCCAGCATGTCACGGTGCTCGCTCTCGGCAGAAACTTTTTCTGAAAAGGCAAACGCCTGGCTCCTTCTCCCACAAGGAAGCTGCCAGCCCTGAAATCTCTTGCAGGTCTGCACTATCCCACTGCAGCCTATCCACAGGCACAACAGCACTGGGGATCTCTGCTTTCCCAGAGACTCAGCATGTCACACTGCTTGTTCGCAGCAGAAACTTTTTCTGAAAAGGCAAACGTCTGGCTCCTTCTCCCACAAGGAAGCTGCCAGCCCTGAAAGACCTCGCTGGTCTTCACTATCCCTCTGCAGCCAATCTTTAGCCGCAGCAGCACTGGGGATCTCTGCTTTCCCAGAGACTCAGCATGTCACCGTGCTTGTTCGCGGCAGAAACTTTTTCTGAAAAGGCAAACGTCTGACTCCTTCTCCCACAAGGAAGCTGCCAGCCCTGAAAGATCTTGCTGGTCTTCACTATCCCACTGCAGCCTATCCACAGGCACAACAGCACTGGGGATCTCTGCTTTCCCAGAGACTCAGCATGTCACACTGCTTGTTCGCGGCAGAAACTTTTTCTGAAAAGGCAAACGTCTGACTCCTTCTCCCACAAGGAAGCTGTCAGCCCTGAAAGATCTTGCTGGTCTTCACTATCCCACTGCAGCCTATCCACAGGCACAACAGCACTGGGGATCTCTGCTTTCCCAGAGACTCAGCATGTCACACTGCTTGTTCGCAGCAGAAACTTTTTCTGAAAAGGCAAACGTCTGGCTCCTTCTCCCACAAGGAAGCTGCCAGCCCTGAAATCTCTTGCAGGTCTGCACTATCCCACTGCAGCCTATCCACAGGCACAACAGCACTGGGGATCTCTGCTTTCCCAGAGACTCAGCATGTCACACTGCTTGTTCGCGGCAGAAACTTTTTCTGAAAAGGCAAACGTCTGGCTCCTTCTCCCACAAGGAAGCTGCCAGCCCTGAAATCACTTGCAGGTCTGCACTATCCCTCTGCAGCCAATCTTTAGCCGCAGCAGCACTGGGGATCTCTGCTTTCCCAGAGACTCAGCATGTCACGGTGCTTGTTCGCGGCAGAAACTTTTTCTGAATAGGCAAACGTCTGGCTCCTTCTCCCACAAGGAAGCTGCCAGCCCTGAAAGATCTTGCTGGTCTTCACTATCCCTCTGCAGACAATCTTTAGCCGCAGCAGCACTGGGGATCTCTGCTTTCCCAAAGACTCAGCATGTCACACTGCTTGTTCGCGGCAGAAACTTTTTCTGAATAGGCAAACGTCTGGCTCCTTCTCCCACAAGGAAGCTGCCAGCCCTGAAAGATCTTGCTGGTCTTCACTATCCCACTGCAGCCTATCCACAGGCACAACAGCACTGGGGATCTCTGCTTTCCCAGAGACTCAGCATGTCACGGTGCTTGTTCGCGGCAGAAACGTTTTCTGAAAAGGCAAATGTCTGGCTCCTTCTCCCACAAGGAAGCTGCCAGCCCTGAAATCTCTTGCAGGTCTTCACTATCCCTCTGCAGACAATCTTTAGCCGCAGCAGCACTGGGGATCTCTGCTTTCCCAGAGACTCAGCATGTCACACTGCTTGTTCGCGGCAGAAACTTTTTCTGAATAGGCAAACGTCTGACTCCTTCTCCCACAAGGAAGCTGCCAGCCCTGAAATCTCTTGCAGGTCTGCACTATCCCTCTGCAGCCAATCTTTACCCGCAGCAGCACTGGGGATCTCTGCTTCCCCAGAGACCCAGCATGTCACAGTGCTCCCTCTCGGCAGAAACTTTTTCTCAAAAGACAAACGTCTGACTCCTTCTCCCACAAGGAAGCTGCCAGCCCTGAAATACCTCGCTGGTCTTCACTATCCCACTGCAGCCTATCCACAGGCACAACAGCACTGGGGATCTCTGCTTTCCCAGAGACTCAGCATGTCACACTGCTTGTTCGCGGCAGAAACTTTTTCTGAAAAGGCAAACGTCTGGCTCCTTCTCCCACAAGGAAGCTGCCAGCCCTGAAATCTCTTGCAGGTCTGCACTATCCCACTGCAGCCTATCCACAGGCACAACAGCACTGGGGATCTCTGCTTTCCCAGAGACTCAGCATGTCACACTGCTTGTTCGCGGCAGAAACTTTTTCTGAAAAGGCAAACGTCTGGCTCCTTCTCCCACAAGGAAGCTGCCAGCCCTGAAAGATCTTGCTGGTCTTCACTATTCCACTGCAGCCTATCCACAGGCACAACAGCACTGGGGATCTCTGCTTTCCCAGAGACTCAGCATGTCACACTGCTTGTTCGCAGCAGAAACTTTTTCTGAAAAGGCAAACGTCTGGCTCCTTCTCCCACAAGGAAGCTGCCAGCCCTGAAATCTCTTGCTGGTCTGCACTATCCCACTGCAGCCAATCTTTAGCAGCAGAAGCACTGCGGATCTCTGCTTTCCCAAAGACTCAGCATGTCACACTGCTTGTTCGCGGCAGAAACTTTTTCTGAATAGGCAAACGTCTGACTCCTTCTCCCACAAGGAAGCTGCCAGCCCTGAAATCTCTTGCAGGTCTGCACTATCCCACTGCAGCCAATCTTTAGCAGCAGAAGCACTGGGGATCTCTGCTTTCCCAGAGACTCAGCATGTCACGCTGCTTGTTCGCAGCAGAAACTTTTTTAAAAAGGCAAACGTCTGGCTCCTTTTCCCACAAGGATGCTGCCAGCCCTGAAAGATCTTGCTGGTCTTCACTATCCCACTGCAGCCTATCCACAGGCACAACAGCACTGGGGATCTCTGCTTTCCCAGAGACTCAGCATGTCACACTGCTTGTTCGCGGCATAAACTTTTTCTCAAAAGACAAACGTCTGACTCCTTCTCCCACAAGGAAGCTGCCAGCCCTGAAAGACCTCGCTGGTCTTCACTATCCCTCTGCAGCCTATCTTTAGCCGCAGCAGCACTGGGGATCTCTGCTTTCCCAGAGACCCAGCATGTCACGGTGCTCGCTCTCGGCAGAAACTTTTTCTGAAAAGGCAAACGTCTGGCTCCTTCTCCCACAAGGAAGCTGCCAGCCCTGAAATCTCTTGCAGGTCTGCACTATCCCACTGCAGCCTATCCACAGGCACAACAGCACTGGGGATCTCTGCTTTCCCAGAGACTCAGCATGTCACACTGCTTGTTCGCGGCAGAAACTTTTTCTGAAAAGGCAAACGTCTGGCTCCTTCTCCCACAAGGAAGCTGCCAGCCCTGAAAGATCTTGCTGGTCTTCACTATTCCACTGCAGCCTATCCACAGGCACAACAGCACTGGGGATCTCTGCTTTCCCAGAGACTCAGCATGTCACACTGCTTGTTCGCAGCAGAAACTTTTTCTGAAAAGGCAAACGTCTGGCTCCTTCTCCCACAAGGAAGCTGCCAGCCCTGAAATCTCTTGCTGGTCTGCACTATCCCACTGCAGCCAATCTTTAGCAGCAGAATCACTGCGGATCTCTGCTTTCCCAAAGACTCAGCATGTCACACTGCTTGTTCGCGGCAGAAACTTTTTCTGAATAGGCAAACGTCTGACTCCTTCTCCCACAAGGAAGCTGCCAGCCCTGAAATCTCTTGCAGGTCTGCACTATCCCACTGCAGCCAATCTTTAGCAGCAGAAGCACTGGGGATCTCTGCTTTCCCAGAGACTCAGCATGTCACGCTGCTTGTTCGCAGCAGAAACTTTTTTAAAAAGGCAAACGTCTGGCTCCTTTTCCCACAAGGATGCTGCCAGCCCTGAAAGATCTTGCTGGTCTTCACTATCCCACTGCAGCCTATCCACAGGCACAACAGCACTGGGGATCTCTGCTTTCCCAGAGACTCAGCATGTCACACTGCTTGTTCGCGGCATAAACTTTTTCTCAAAAGACAAACGTCTGACTCCTTCTCCCACAAGGAAGCTGCCAGCCCTGAAAGACCTCGCTGGTCTTCACTATCCCTCTGCAGCCTATCTTTAGCCGCAGCAGCACTGGGGATCTCTGCTTTCCCAGAGACCCAGCATGTCACGGTGCTCGCTCTCGGCAGAAACTTTTTCTGAAAAGGCAAACGCCTGGCTCCTTCTCCCACAAGGAAGCTGCCAGCCCTGAAATCTCTTGCAGGTCTGCACTATCCCACTGCAGCCTATCCACAGGCACAACAGCACTGGGGATCTCTGCTTTCCCAGAGACTCAGCATGTCACACTGCTTGTTCGCAGCAGAAACTTTTTCTGAAAAGGCAAACGTCTGGCTCCTTCTCCCACAAGGAAGCTGCCAGCCCTGAAAGACCTCGCTGGTCTTCACTATCCCTCTGCAGCCAATCTTTAGCCGCAGCAGCACTGGGGATCTCTGCTTTCCCAGAGACTCAGCATGTCACCGTGCTTGTTCGCGGCAGAAACTTTTTCTGAAAAGGCAAACGTCTGACTCCTTCTCCCACAAGGAAGCTGCCAGCCCTGAAAGATCTTGCTGGTCTTCACTATCCCACTGCAGCCTATCCACAGGCACAACAGCACTGGGGATCTCTGCTTTCCCAGAGACTCAGCATGTCACACTGCTTGTTCGCGGCAGAAACTTTTTCTGAAAAGGCAAACGTCTGACTCCTTCTCCCACAAGGAAGCTGCCAGCCCTGAAAGATCT
This sequence comes from Astur gentilis, assembly GCF_929443795.1. Taxonomy (NCBI): domain Eukaryota; kingdom Metazoa; phylum Chordata; class Aves; order Accipitriformes; family Accipitridae; genus Astur; species Astur gentilis. Next base: position 492,143 of record NW_026061101.1, on the reverse strand, counting down.
TGCTGGTCTTCACTATCCCACTGCAGCCTATCCACAGGCACAACAGCACTGGGGATCTCTGCTTTCCCAGAGACTCAGCATGTCACCGTGCTTGTTCGCAGCAGAAACTTTTTCTGAAAAGGCAAACGTCTGGCTCCTTCTCCCACAAGGAAGCTGCCAGCCCTGAAATCTCTTGCAGGTCTGCACTATCCCACTGCAGCCTATCCACAGGCACAACAGCACTGGGGATCTCTGCTTTCCCAGAGACTCAGCATGTCACACTGCTTGTTCGCGGCAGAAACTTTTTCTGAAAAGGCAAACGTCTGGCTCCTTCTCCCACAAGGAAGCTGCCAGCCCTGAAATCACTTGCAGGTCTGCACTATCCCTCTGCAGCCAATCTTTAGCCGCAGCAGCACTGGGGATCTCTGCTTTCCCAGAGACTCAGCATGTCACGGTGCTTGTTCGCGGCAGAAACTTTTTCTGAAAAGGCAAACGTCTGGCTCCTTCTCCCACAAGGAAGCTGCCAGCCCTGAAATCTCTTGCAGGTCTTCACTAATCCCTCTGCAGCCTATCTTTAGCCGCAGCAGCACTGGGGATCTCTGCTTTCCCAGAGACTCAGCATGTCACCGTGCTTGTTCGCGGCATAAACTTTTTTAAAAAGGCAAACGTCTGGCTCCTTCTCCCACAAGGAAGCTGCCAGCCCTGAAAGATCTGCTGGTCTTCACCGCCCACTGCAACCTATCCACAGGCACAACAGCACTGGGGATCTCTGCTTTCCCTGAGACTCAGCATGTCACACTACTTGTTCGCAGCAGAAACTTATTCTGAAAAGACAAACGTCTGGCTCTTTCTCCCACAAGGAAGCTGCCAGCCCTGAAATCTCTTGCAGGTCTGCACTATCCCACTGCAGCCTATCCACAGGCACAACAGCACTGGGGATCTCTGCTTTCCCAGAGACTCAGCATGTCACACTGCTTGTTCGCGCCAGAAACTTTTTCTGAAAAGGCAAACGTCTGGCTCCTTCTCCCACAAGGAAGCTGCCAGCCCTGAAATCTCTTGCAGGTCTGCACTATCCCACTGCAGCCTATCCACAGGCACAACAGCACTGGGGATCTCTGCTTTCCCAGAGACTCAGCATGTCACACTGCTTGTTCGCAGCAGAAACTTTTTCTGAATAGGCAAACGTCTGGCTCCTTCTCCCACAAGGAAGCTGCCAGCCCTGCAATCTCTTGCAGGTCTGCACTATCCCTCTGCAGACAATCTTTAGCCGCAGCAGCACTGGGGATCTCTGCTTTCCCAGAGACCCAGCATGTCACAGTGCTCGCTCTCGGCAGAATCTTTTTTAAAAAGGCAAACGTCTGGCTTCTTCTCCCACAAGGAAGCTGCCAGCCCTGAAAGATCTTGCTGGTCTTCACTATCCCACTGCAGCCTATCCACAGGCACAACAGCACTGGGGATCTCTGCTTTCCCAGAGACTCAGCATGTCACACTGCTTGTTCGCGGCAGAAACTTTTTCTGAAAAGGCAAACGTCTGACTCCTTCTCCCACAAGGAAGCTGCCAGCCCTGAAAGATCTTGCTGGTCTTCACTATCCCACTGCAGCCTATCCACAGGCACAACAGCACTGGGGATCTCTGCTTTCCCAGAGACTCAGCATGTCACACTGCTTGTTCGCGGCAGAAACTTTTTCTGAATAGGCAAACGTCTGACTCCTTCTCCCACAAGGAAGCTGCCAGCCCTGAAATCTCTTGCAGGCCTGCACTATCCCACTGCAGCCAATCTTTAGCCGCAGCAGCACTGGGGATCTCTGCTTTCCCAGAGACCCAGCTTGTCACAGTGCTCGCTCTCGGCAGAATTTTTTTAAAAAGGCAAACGTCTGGCTCCTTCTCCCACAAGGAAGCTGCCAGCCCTGAAATCTCTTGCAGGTCTGCACTATCCCACTGCAGCCTATCCACAGGCACAACAGCACTGGGGATCTCTGCTTTCCCAGAGACTCAGCATGTCACACTGCTTGTTCGCGGCAGAAACTTTTTCTGAAAAGGCAAACGTCTGACTCCTTCTCCCACAAGGAAGCTGCCAGCCCTGAAAGACCTCGCTGGTCTTCACTATCCCTCTGCAGCCAATCTTTAGCCGCAGCAGCACTGGGGATCTCTGCTTTCCCAGAGACTCAGCATGTCACGGTGCTTGTTCGCGGCAGAAACTTTTTTTAAAAAGGCAAACGTCTGGCTCCTTCTCCCACAAGGAAGCTGCCAGCCCTGAAAGATCTTGCTGGTCTTCACTATCCCACTGCAGCCTATCCACAGGCACAACAGCACTGGGGATCTCTGCTTTCCCAGAGACTCAGCATGTCACGGTGCTTGTTCGCGGCAGAAACGTTTTCTGAAAAGGCAAATGTCTGGCTCCTTCTCCCACAAGGAAGCTGCCAGCCCTGAAATCTCTTGCAGGTCTTCACTATCCCTCTGCAGACAATCTTTAGCCGCAGCAGCACTGGGGATCTCTGCTTTCCCAAAGACTCAGCATGTCACACTGCTTGTTCGCGGCAGAAACTTTTTCTGAATAGGCAAACGTCTGGCTCCTTCTCCCACAAGGAAGCTGCCAGCCCTGAAATCTCTTGCAGGTCTGCACTATCCCTCTGCAGCCAATCTTTACCCGCAGCAGCACTGGGGATCTCTGCTTCCCCAGAGACCCAGCATGTCACAGTGCTCCCTCTCGGCAGAAACTTTTTCTCAAAAGACAAACGTCTGACTCCTTCTCCCACAAGGAAGCTGCCAGCCCTGAAATACCTCGCTGGTCTTCACTATCCCACTGCAGCCTATCCACAGGCACAACAGCACTGGGGATCTCTGCTTTCCCAGAGACTCAGCATGTCACACTGCTTGTTCGCGGCAGAAACTTTTTCTGAAAAGGCAAACGTCTGGCTCCTTCTCCCACAAGGAAGCTGCCAGCCCTGAAATCTCTTGCAGGTCTGCACTATCCCACTGCAGCCTATCCACAGGCACAACAGCACTGGGGATCTCTGCTTTCCCAGAGACTCAGCATGTCACACTGCTTGTTCGCGGCAGAAACTTTTTCTGAAAAGGCAAACGTCTGGCTCCTTCTCCCACAAGGAAGCTGCCAGCCCTGAAAGATCTTGCTGGTCTTCACTATTCCACTGCAGCCTATCCACAGGCACAACAGCACTGGGGATCTCTGCTTTCCCAGAGACTCAGCATGTCACACTGCTTGTTCGCAGCAGAAACTTTTTCTGAAAAGGCAAACGTCTGGCTCCTTCTCCCACAAGGAAGCTGCCAGCCCTGAAATCTCTTGCTGGTCTGCACTATCCCACTGCAGCCAATCTTTAGCAGCAGAAGCACTGCGGATCTCTGCTTTCCCAAAGACTCAGCATGTCACACTGCTTGTTCGCGGCAGAAACTTTTTCTGAATAGGCAAACGTCTGACTCCTTCTCCCACAAGGAAGCTGCCAGCCCTGAAATCTCTTGCAGGTCTGCACTATCCCACTGCAGCCAATCTTTAGCAGCAGAAGCACTGGGGATCTCTGCTTTCCCAGAGAATCAGCATGTCACGCTGCTTGTTCGCAGCAGAAACTTTTTTAAAAAGGCAAACGTCTGGCTCCTTTTCCCACAAGGATGCTGCCAGCCCTGAAAGATCTTGCTGGTCTTCACTATCCCACTGCAGCCTATCCACAGGCACAACAGCACTGGGGATCTCTGCTTTCCCAGAGACTCAGCATGTCACACTGCTTGTTCGCGGCATAAACTTTTTCTCAAAAGACAAACGTCTGACTCCTTCTCCCACAAGGAAGCTGCCAGCCCTGAAAGACCTCGCTGGTCTTCACTATCCCTCTGCAGCCTATCTTTAGCCGCAGCAGCACTGGGGATCTCTGCTTTCCCAGAGACCCAGCATGTCACGGTGCTCGCTCTCGGCAGAAACTTTTTCTGAAAAGGCAAACGCCTGGCTCCTTCTCCCACAAGGAAGCTGCCAGCCCTGAAATCTCTTGCAGGTCTGCACTATCCCACTGCAGCCTATCCACAGGCACAACAGCACTGGGGATCTCTGCTTTCCCAGAGACTCAGCATGTCACACTGCTTGTTCGCAGAAGAAACTTTTTCTGAAAAGGCAAACGTCTGGCTCCTTCTCCCACAAGGAAGCTGCCAGCCCTGAAAGATCTTGCTGGTCTTCACTATCCCACTGCAGCCTATCCACAGGCACAACAGCACTGGGGATCTCTGCTTTCCCAGAGACTCAGCATGTCACACTGCTTGTTCGCGGCAGAAACTTTTTCTGAAAAGGCAAACGTCTGACTCCTTCTCCCACAAGGAAGCTGCCAGCCCTGAAATCTCTTGCAGGTCTGCACTATCCCTCTGCAGCCAATCTTTAGCCGCAGCAGCACTGGGGATCTCTGCTTTCCCAGAGACCCAGCATGTCACAGTGCTCGCTCTCGGCAGAAACTTTTTTAAAAAGGCAAACGTCTGGCTCCTTCTCCCACAAGGAAGCTGCCAGCCCTGAAAGATCTTGCTGGTCTTCACTATCCCACTGCAGCCTATCCACAGGCACAACAGCACTGGGGATCTCTGCTTTCCCAGAGACTCAGCATGTCACGGTGCTTGTTCGCGGCAGAAACTTTTTTTAAAAAGGCAAACGTCTGGCTCCTTCTCCCACAAGGAAGCTGCCAGCCCTGAAAGATCTTGCAGGTCTGCACTATCCCTCTGCAGCCAATCTTTAGCCGCAGCAGCACTGGGGATCTCTGCTTTCCCAGAGACCCAGCATGTCACAGTGCTCGCTCTCGGCAGAAACTTTTTCTGAAAAGGCAAACGTCCAGCTCCTTCTCCCACAAGGAAGCTGCCAGCCCTGAAATCTCTTGCAGGTCTGCACTATCCCACTGCAGCCTATCCACAGGCACAACAGCACTGGGGATCTCTGCTTTCCCAGAGACTCAGCATGTCACACTGCTTGTTCGCGGCAGAAACTTTTTCTGAAAAGGCAAACGTCTGACTCCTTCTCCCACAAGGAAGCTGCCGGCCCTGAAAGACCTCGCTGGTCTTCACTATCCCTCTGCAGCCAATCTTTAGCCGCAGCAGCACTGGGGATCTCTGCTTTCCCAGAGACTCAGCATGTCACCGTGCTTGTTCGCGGCAGAAACTTTTTCTGAAAAGGCAAACGTCTGACTCCTTCTCCCACAAGGATGCTGCCAGCCCTGAAAGATCTTGCTGGTCTTCACTATCCCACTGCAGCCTATCCACAGGCACAACAGCACTGGGGATCTCTGCTTTCCCAGAGACTCAGCATGTCACACTGCTTGTTCGCGGCAGAAACTTTTTCTGAATAGGCAAACGTCTGACTCCTTCTCCCACAAGGAAGCTGCCAGCCCTGAAATCTCTTGCAGGTCTGCACTATCCCTCTGCAGCCAATCTTTAGCCGCAGCAGCACTGGGGATCTCTGCTTCCCCAGAGACCCAGCATGTCACAGTGGTCCCTCTCGGCAGAAAATTTTTAAAAAGGCAAACGTCTGGCTCCTTCTCCCACAAGGAAGCTGCCAGCCCTGAAAGATCTTGCTGGTCTTCACTATCCCACTGCAGCCTATCCACAGGCACAACAGCACTGGGGATCTCTGCTTTCCCAGAGACTCAGCATGTCACACTGCTTGTTCGCAGCAGAAACTTTTTCTGAAAAGGCAAACGTCTGGCTCCTTCTCCCACAAGGAAGCTGCCAGCCCTGTAATCTCTAGCAGGTCTGCACTATCCCACTGCAGCCTATCCACAGGCACAACAGCACTGGGGATCTCTGCTTTCCCAGAGACTCAGCATGTCACACTGCTTGTTCGCAGCAGAAACTTTTTCTGAAAAGACAAACGTCCGGCTCCTTCCCCCACAAGGAAGCTGCCAGCCCTGAAAGATCTTGCTGGTCTTCACTATCCCTCTGCAGCCTATCTTTAGCCGCAGCAGCACTGGGGATCTCTGCTTTCCCAGAGACTCAGCATGTCACGGTGCTCGCTCTCGGCAGAAACTTTTTTAAAAGGCAAACGTCTGGCTCCTTCTCCCACAAGGAAGCTGCCAGCCCTGAAAGATCTGCTGGTCTGCACTATCCCACTGCAGCCTATCCACAGGCACAACACCACTGGGGATCTCTGCTTTCCCAGAGACCAGCATGTACACTGCTTGTTCGCAGCAGAAACTTTTTCTGAATATGCAAACGTCTGACTCCTTCTCCCACAAGGAAGCTGCCAGCCCTGAAATCATTGCAGGTCTGCACTATCCCACTGCAGCCTATCCACAGGCACAACAGCACTGGGGATCTCTGCTTTCCCAGAGACTCAGCATGTCACACTGCTTGTTCGCGGCAGAAACTTTTTCTGAAAAGGCAAACGTCTGGCTCCTTCTCCCACAAGGAAGCTGCCAGCCCTGAAAGATCTTGCAGGTCTGCACTGTCCCTCTGCAGCCAATCTTTAGCCGCAGCAGCACTGGGGATCTCTGCTTTCCCAGAGACCCAGCATGTCACAGTGCTCGCTCTCGGCAGAAACTTTTTTAAAAGGCAAACGTCTGGCTCCTTCTCCCACAAGGAAGCTGCCAGCCCTGAAAGATCTTGCTGGTCTGCACTATCCCACTGCAGCCTATCCACAGGCACAACAGCACTGGGGATCTCTGCTTTCCCAGAGACCAGCATGTACACTGCTTGTTCGCAGCAGAAACTTTTTCTGAAAAGGCAAACGTCTGGCTCCTTCTCCCACAAGGAAGCTGCCAGCCCTGAAAGATCTTGCTGGTCTTCACTATTCCACTGCAGCCTATCCACAGGCACAACAGCACTGGGGATCTCTGCTTTCCCAGAGACTCAGCATGTCACACTGCTTGTTCGCGGCAGAAACTTTTTCTGAAAAGGCAAACGTCTGGCTCCTTCTCCCACAAGGAAGCTGGCAGCCCTGAAAGATCTTGCTGGTCTTCACTATCCCTCTGCAGCCTATCTTTAGCCGCAGCAGCAGTGGGGATCTCTGCTTTCCCAGAGACTCAGCATGTCACGGTGCTTGTTCGCAGCAGAAAATTTTTTTAAAAAGGCAAACGTCTGGCTCCTTCTCCCACAAGGAAGCTGCCAGCCCTGAAAGATCTTGCTGGTCTTCACTATCCCACTGCAGCCTATCCACAGGCACAACAGCACTGGGGATCTCTGCTTTCCCAGAGACTCAGCATGTCACACTGCTTGTTCGCGGCAGAAACGTTTTCTGAAAAGGCAAACGTCTGACTCCTTCTCCCACAAGGAAGCTGCCAGCCCTGAAATCTCTTGCAGGTCTGCACTATCCCTCTGCAGCCAATCTTTAGCCGCAGCAGCACTGGGGATCTCTGCTTTCCCAGAGACCCAGCATGTCACAGTGCTCGCTCTCGGCAGAAACTTTTTTAAAAAGGCAAACGTCTGGCTCCTTCTCCCACAAGGAAGCTGCCAGCCCTGAAAGATCTTGCTGGTCTTCACTATCCCACTGCAGCCTATCCACAGGCACAACAGCACTGGGGATCTCTGCTTTCCCAGAGACTCAGCATGTCACACTGCTTGTTCGCGGCAGAAACTTTTTCTGAATAGGCAAACGTCTGACTCCTTCTCCCACAAGGAAGCTGCCAGCCCTGAAATCTCTTGCAGGTCTGCACTATCCCTCTGCAGCCAATCTTTAGCCGCAGCAGCACTGGGGATCTCTGCTTCCCCAGAGACCCAGCATGTCACAGTGCTCCCTCTCGGCAGAAAATTTTTAAAAAGGCAAACGTCTGACTCCTTCTCCCACAAGGAAGCTGCCAGCCCTGAAAGACCTCGCTGGTCTTCACTATCCCACTGCAGCCTATCCACAGGCACAACAGCACTGGGGATCTCTGCTTTCCCAGAGACTCAGCATGTCACCGTGCTTGTTCGCAGCAGAAACTTTTTCTGAAAAGGCAAACGTCTGGCTCCTTCTCCCACAAGGAAGCTGCCAGCCCTGAAATCTCTTGCAGGTCTGCACTATCCCACTGCAGCCTATCCACAGGCACAACAGCACTGGGGATCTCTGCTTTCCCAGAGACTCAGCATGTCACACTGCTTGTTCGCGGCAGAAACTTTTTCTGAAAAGGCAAACGTCTGGCTCCTTCTCCCACAAGGAAGCTGCCAGCCCTGAAATCACTTGCAGGTCTGCACTATCCCTCTGCAGCCAATCTTTAGCCGCAGCAGCACTGGGGATCTCTGCTTCCCCAGAGACCCAGCATGTCACAGTGCTCCCTCTCGGCAGAAAATTTTTAAAAAGGCAAACGTCTGGCTCCTTCTCCCACAAGGAAGCTGCCAGCCCTGAAAGATCTTGCTGGTCTTCACTATCCCACTGCAGCCTATCCACAGGCACAACAGCACTGGGGATCTCTGCTTTCCCAGAGACTCAGCATGTCACACTGCTTGTTCGCGGCATAAACTTTTTCTCAAAAGACAAACGTCTGACTCCTTCTCCCACAAGGAAGCTGCCAGCCCTGAAAGACCTCGCTGGTCTTCACTATCCCTCTGCAGCCTATCTTTAGCCGCAGCAGCACTGGGGATCTCTGCTTTCCCAGAGACCCAGCATGTCACGGTGCTCGCTCTCGGCAGAAACTTTTTCTGAAAAGGCAAACGTCTGGCTCCTTCTCCCACAAGGAAGCTGCCAGCCCTGAAATCTCTTGCAGGTCTGCACTATCCCACTGCAGCCTATCCACAGGCACAACAGCACTGGGGATCTCTGCTTTCCCAGAGACTCAGCATGTCACACTGCTTGTTCGCGGCAGAAACTTTTTCTGAAAAGGCAAACGTCTGGCTCCTTCTCCCACAAGGAAGCTGCCAGCCCTGAAAGATCTTGCTGGTCTTCACTATTCCACTGCAGCCTATCCACAGGCACAACAGCACTGGGGATCTCTGCTTTCCCAGAGACTCAGCATGTCACACTGCTTGTTCGCAGCAGAAACTTTTTCTGAAAAGGCAAACGTCTGGCTCCTTCTCCCACAAGGAAGCTGCCAGCCCTGAAATCTCTTGCTGGTCTGCACTATCCCACTGCAGCCAATCTTTAGCAGCAGAAGCACTGCGGATCTCTGCTTTCCCAAAGACTCAGCATGTCACACTGCTTGTTCGCGGCAGAAACTTTTTCTGAATAGGCAAACGTCTGACTCCTTCTCCCACAAGGAAGCTGCCAGCCCTGAAATCTCTTGCAGGTCTGCACTATCCCACTGCAGCCAATCTTTAGCAGCAGAAGCACTGGGGATCTCTGCTTTCCCAGAGACTCAGCATGTCACGCTGCTTGTTCGCAGCAGAAACTTTTTTAAAAAGGCAAACGTCTGGCTCCTTTTCCCACAAGGATGCTGCCAGCCCTGAAAGATCTTGCTGGTCTTCACTATCCCACTGCAGCCTATCCACAGGCACAACAGCACTGGGGATCTCTGCTTTCCCAGAGACTCAGCATGTCACACTGCTTGTTCGCGGCATAAACTTTTTCTCAAAAGACAAACGTCTGACTCCTTCTCCCACAAGGAAGCTGCCAGCCCTGAAAGACCTCGCTGGTCTTCACTATCCCTCTGCAGCCTATCTTTAGCCGCAGCAGCACTGGGGATCTCTGCTTTCCCAGAGACCCAGCATGTCACGGTGCTCGCTCTCGGCAGAAACTTTTTCTGAAAAGGCAAACGCCTGGCTCCTTCTCCCACAAGGAAGCTGCCAGCCCTGAAATCTCTTGCAGGTCTGCACTATCCCACTGCAGCCTATCCACAGGCACAACAGCACTGGGGATCTCTGCTTTCCCAGAGACTCAGCATGTCACACTGCTTGTTCGCAGCAGAAACTTTTTCTGAAAAGGCAAACGTCTGGCTCCTTCTCCCACAAGGAAGCTGCCAGCCCTGAAAGACCTCGCTGGTCTTCACTATCCCTCTGCAGCCAATCTTTAGCCGCAGCAGCACTGGGGATCTCTGCTTTCCCAGAGACTCAGCATGTCACCGTGCTTGTTCGCGGCAGAAACTTTTTCTGAAAAGGCAAACGTCTGACTCCTTCTCCCACAAGGAAGCTGCCAGCCCTGAAAGATCTTGCTGGTCTTCACTATCCCACTGCAGCCTATCCACAGGCACAACAGCACTGGGGATCTCTGCTTTCCCAGAGACTCAGCATGTCACACTGCTTGTTCGCGGCAGAAACTTTTTCTGAAAAGGCAAACGTCTGACTCCTTCTCCCACAAGGAAGCTGCCAGCCCTGAAAGATCTTGCTGGTCTTCACTATCCCACTGCAGCCTATCCACAGGCACAACAGCACTGGGGATCTCTGCTTTCCCAGAGACTCAGCATGTCACCGTGCTTGTTCGCAGCAGAAACTTTTTCTGAAAAGGCAAACGTCTGGCTCCTTCTCCCACAAGGAAGCTGCCAGCCCTGAAATCTCTTGCAGGTCTGCACTATCCCACTGCAGCCTATCCACAGGCACAACAGCACTGGGGATCTCTGCTTTCCCAGAGACTCAGCATGTCACACTGCTTGTTCGCGGCAGAAACTTTTTCTGAAAAGGCAAACGTCTGGCTCCTTCTCCCACAAGGAAGCTGCCAGCCCTGAAATCACTTGCAGGTCTGCACTATCCCTCTGCAGCCAATCTTTAGCCGCAGCAGCACTGGGGATCTCTGCTTTCCCAGAGACTCAGCATGTCACACTGCTTGTTCGCGGCAGAAACTTTTTCTGAAAAGGCAAACGTCTGGCTCCTTCTCCCACAAGGAAGCTGCCAGCCCTGAAATCTCTTGCAGGTCTGCACTATCCCTCTGCAGCCAATCTTTAGCCGCAGCAGCACTGGGGATCTCTGCTTCCCCAGAGACCCAGCATGTCACAGTGCTCCCTCTCGGCAGAAAATTTTTAAAAAGGCAAACGTCTGGCTCCTTCTCCCACAAGGAAGCTGCCAGCCCTGAAAGATCTTGCTGGTCTTCACTATCCCACTGCAGCCTATCCACAGGCACAACAGCACTGGGGATCTCTGCTTTCCCAGAGACTCAGCATGTCACACTGCTTGTTCGCGGCATAAACTTTTTCTCAAAAGACAAACGTCTGACTCCTTCTCCCACAAGGAAGCTGCCAGCCCTGAAAGACCTCGCTGGTCTTCACTATCCCTCTGCAGCCTATCTTTAGCCGCAGCAGCACTGGGGATCTCTGCTTTCCCAGAGACCCAGCATGTCACGGTGCTCGCTCTCGGCAGAAACTTTTTCTGAAAAGGCAAACGTCTGGCTCCTTCTCCCACAAGGAAGCTGCCAGCCCTGAAATCTCTTGCAGGTCTGCACTATCCCACTGCAGCCTATCCACAGGCACAACAGCACTGGGGATCTCTGCTTTCCCAGAGACTCAGCATGTCACACTGCTTGTTCGCGGCAGAAACTTTTTCTGAAAAGGCAAACGTCTGGCTCCTTCTCCCACAAGGAAGCTGCCAGCCCTGAAAGATCTTGCTGGTCTTCACTATTCCACTGCAGCCTATCCACAGGCACAACAGCACTGGGGATCTCTGCTTTCCCAGAGACTCAGCATGTCACACTGCTTGTTCGCAGCAGAAACTTTTTCTGAAAAGGCAAACGTCTGGCTCCTTCTCCCACAAGGAAGCTGCCAGCCCTGAAATCTCTTGCTGGTCTGCACTATCCCACTGCAGCCAATCTTTAGCAGCAGAAGCACTGCGGATCTCTGCTTTCCCAAAGACTCAGCATGTCACACTGCTTGTTCGCGGCAGAAACTTTTTCTGAATAGGCAAACGTCTGACTCCTTCTCCCACAAGGAAGCTGCCAGCCCTGAAATCTCTTGCAGGTCTGCACTATCCCACTGCAGCCAATCTTTAGCAGCAGAAGCACTGGGGATCTCTGCTTTCCCAGAGACTCAGCATGTCACGCTGCTTGTTCGCAGCAGAAACTTTTTTAAAAAGGCAAACGTCTGGCTCCTTTTCCCACAAGGATGCTGCCAGCCCTGAAAGATCTTGCTGGTCTTCACTATCCCACTGCAGCCTATCCACAGGCACAACAGCACTGGGGATCTCTGCTTTCCCAGAGACTCAGCATGTCACACTGCTTGTTCGCGGCATAAACTTTTTCTCAAAAGACAAACGTCTGACTCCTTCTCCCACAAGGAAGCTGCCAGCCCTGAAAGACCTCGCTGGTCTTCACTATCCCTCTGCAGCCTATCTTTAGCCGCAGCAGCACTGGGGATCTCTGCTTTCCCAGAGACCCAGCATGTCACGGTGCTCGCTCTCGGCAGAAACTTTTTCTGAAAAGGCAAACGCCTGGCTCCTTCTCCCACAAGGAAGCTGCCAGCCCTGAAATCTCTTGCAGGTCTGCACTATCCCACTGCAGCCTATCCACAGGCACAACAGCACTGGGGATCTCTGCTTTCCCAGAGACTCAGCATGTCACACTGCTTGTTCGCAGCAGAAACTTTTTCTGAAAAGGCAAACGTCTGGCTCCTTCTCCCACAAGGAAGCTGCCAGCCCTGAAAGACCTCGCTGGTCTTCACTATCCCTCTGCAGCCAATCTTTAGCCGCAGCAGCACTGGGGATCTCTGCTTTCCCAGAGACTCAGCATGTCACCGTGCTTGTTCGCGGCAGAAACTTTTTCTGAAAAGGCAAACGTCTGACTCCTTCTCCCACAAGGAAGCTGCCAGCCCTGAAAGATCTTGCTGGTCTTCACTATCCCACTGCAGCCTATCCACAGGCACAACAGCACTGGGGATCTCTGCTTTCCCAGAGACTCAGCATGTCACACTGCTTGTTCGCGGCAGAAACTTTTTCTGAAAAGGCAAACGTCTGACTCCTTCTCCCACAAGGAAGCTGCCAGCCCTGAAAGATCTTGCTGGTCTTCACTATCCCACTGCAGCCTATCCACAGGCACAACAGCACTGGGGATCTCTGCTTTCCCAGAGACTCAGCATGTCACCGTGCTTGTTCGCAGCAGAAACTTTTTCTGAAAAGGCAAACGTCTGGCTCCTTCTCCCACAAGGAAGCTGCCAGCCCTGAAATCTCTTGCAGGTCTGCACTATCCCACTGCAGCCTATCCACAGGCACAACAGCACTGGGGATCTCTGCTTTCCCAGAGACTCAGCATGTCACACTGCTTGTTCGCGGCAGAAACTTTTTCTGAAAAGGCAAACGTCTGGCTCCTTCTCCCACAAGGAAGCTGCCAGCCCTGAAATCACTTGCAGGTCTGCACTATCCCTCTGCAGCCAATCTTTAGCCGCAGCAGCACTGGGGATCTCTGCTTTCCCAGAGACTCAGCATGTCACGGTGCTTGTTCGCGGCAGAAACTTTTTCTGAATAGGCAAACGTCTGGCTCCTTCTCCCACAAGGAAGCTGCCAGCCCTGAAAGATCTTGCTGGTCTTCACTATCCCTCTGCAGACAATCTTTAGCCGCAGCAGCACTGGGGATCTCTGCTTTCCCAAAGACTCAGCATGTCACACTGCTTGTTCGCGGCAGAAACTTTTTCTGAATAGGCAAACGTCTGGCTCCTTCTCCCACAAGGAAGCTGCCAGCCCTGAAAGATCTTGCTGGTCTTCACTATCCCACTGCAGCCTATCCACAGGCACAACAGCACTGGGGATCTCTGCTTTCCCAGAGACTCAGCATGTCACACTGCTTGTTCGCGGCAGAAACGTTTTCTGAAAAGGCAAATGTCTGGCTCCTTCTCCCACAAGGAAGCTGCCAGCCCTGAAATCTCTTGCAGGTCTTCACTATCCCTCTGCAGACAATCTTTAGCCGCAGCAGCACTGGGGATCTCTGCTTTCCCAAAGACTCAGCATGTCACACTGCTTGTTCGCGGCAGAAACTTTTTCTGAATAGGCAAACGTCTGACTCCTTCTCCCACAAGGAAGCTGCCAGCCCTGAAATACCTCGCTGGTCTTCACTATCCCACTGCAGCCTATCCACAGGCACAACAGCACTGGGGATCTCTGCTTTCCCAGAGACTCAGCATGTCACACTGCTTGTTCGCGGCAGAAACTTTTTCTGAAAAGGCAAACGTCTGGCTCCTTCTCCCACAAGGAAGCTGCCAGCCCTGAAATCTCTTGCAGGTCTGCACTATCCCACTGCAGCCTATCCACAGGCACAACAGCACTGGGGATCTCTGCTTTCCCAGAGACTCAGCATGTCACACTGCTTGTTCGCGGCAGAAACTTTTTCTGAAAAGGCAAACGTCTGGCTCCTTCTCCCACAAGGAAGCTGCCAGCCCTGAAAGATCTTGCTGGTCTTCACTATTCCACTGCAGCCTATCCACAGGCACAACAGCACTGGGGATCTCTGCTTTCCCAGAGACTCAGCATGTCACACTGCTTGTTCGCAGCAGAAACTTTTTCTGAAAAGACAAACGTCTGGCTCCTTCTCCCACAAGGAAGCTGCCAGCCCTGAAATCTCTTGCTGGTCTGCACTATCCCACTGCAGCCAATCTTTAGCAGCAGAAGCACTGCGGATCTCTGCTTTCCCAAAGACTCAGCATGTCACACTGCTTGTTCGCGGCAGAAACTTTTTCTGAATAGGCAAACGTCTGACTCCTTCTCCCACAAGGAAGCTGCCAGCCCTGAAATCTCTTGCAGGTCTGCACTATCCCACTGCAGCCAATCTTTAGCAGCAGAAGCACTGGGGATCTCTGCTTTCCCAGAGACTCAGCATGTCACGCTGCTTGTTCGCAGCAGAAACTTTTTTAAAAAGGCAAACGTCTGGCTCCTTTTCCCACAAGGATGCTGCCAGCCCTGAAAGATCTTGCTGGTCTTCACTATCCCACTGCAGCCTATCCACAGGCACAACAGCACTGGGGATCTCTGCTTTCCCAGAGACTCAGCATGTCACACTGCTTGTTCGCGGCATAAACTTTTTCTCAAAAGACAAACGTCTGACTCCTTCTCCCACAAGGAAGCTGCCAGCCCTGAAAGACCTCGCTGGTCTTCACTATCCCTCTGCAGCCTATCTTTAGCCGCAGCAGCACTGGGGATCTCTGCTTTCCCAGAGACCCAGCATGTCACGGTGCTCGCTCTCGGCAGAAACTTTTTCTGAAAAGGCAAACGTCTGGCTCCTTCTCCCACAAGGAAGCTGCCAGCCCTGAAATCTCTTGCAGGTCTGCACTATCCCACTGCAGCCTATCCACAGGCACAACAGCACTGGGGATCTCTGCTTTCCCAGAGACTCAGCATGTCACACTGCTTGTTCGCGGCAGAAACTTTTTCTGAAAAGGCAAACGTCTGGCTCCTTCTCCCACAAGGAAGCTGCCAGCCCTGAAAGATCTTGCTGGTCTTCACTATTCCACTGCAGCCTATCCACAGGCACAACAGCACTGGGGATCTCTGCTTTCCCAGAGACTCAGCATGTCACACTGCTTGTTCGCAGCAGAAACTTTTTCTGAAAAGGCAAACGTCTGGCTCCTTCTCCCACAAGGAAGCTGCCAGCCCTGAAATCTCTTGCTGGTCTGCACTATCCCACTGCAGCCAATCTTTAGCAGCAGAAGCACTGCGGATCTCTGCTTTCCCAAAGACTCAGCATGTCACACTGCTTGTTCGCGGCAGAAACTTTTTCTGAATAGGCAAACGTCTGACTCCTTCTCCCACAAGGAAGCTGCCAGCCCTGAAATCTCTTGCAGGTCTGCACTATCCCACTGCAGCCAATCTTTAGCAGCAGAAGCACTGGGGATCTCAGCTTTCCCAGAGACTCAGCATGTCACGCTGCTTGTTCGCAGCAGAAACTTTTTTAAAAAGGCAAACGTCTGGCTCCTTTTCCCACAAGGATGCTGCCAGCCCTGAAAGATCTTGCTGGTCTTCACTATCCCACTGCAGCCTATCCACAGGCACAACAGCACTGGGGATCTCTGCTTTCCCAGAGACTCAGCATGTCACACTGCTTGTTCGCGGCATAAACTTTTTCTCAAAAGACAAACGTCTGACTCCTTCTCCCACAAGGAAGCTGCCAGCCCTGAAAGACCTCGCTGGTCTTCACTATCCCTCTGCAGCCTATCTTTAGCCGCAGCAGCACTGGGGATCTCTGCTTTCCCAGAGACCCAGCATGTCACGGTGCTCGCTCTCGGCAGAAACTTTTTCTGAAAAGGCAAACGCCTGGCTCCTTCTCCCACAAGGAAGCTGCCAGCCCTGAAATCTCTTGCAGGTCTGCACTATCCCACTGCAGCCTATCCACAGGCACAACAGCACTGGGGATCTCTGCTTTCCCAGAGACTCAGCATGTCACACTGCTTGTTCGCAGCAGAAACTTTTTCTGAAAAGGCAAACGTCTGGCTCCTTCTCCCACAAGGAAGCTGCCAGCCCTGAAAGACCTCGCTGGTCTTCACTATCCCTCTGCAGCCAATCTTTAGCCGCAGCAGCACTGGGGATCTCTGCTTTCCCAGAGACTCAGCATGTCACCGTGCTTGTTCGCGGCAGAAACTTTTTCTGAAAAGGCAAACGTCTGACTCCTTCTCCCACAAGGAAGCTGCCAGCCCTGAAAGATCTTGCTGGTCTTCACTATCCCACTGCAGCCTATCCACAGGCACAACAGCACTGGGGATCTCTGCTTTCCCAGAGACTCAGCATGTCACACTGCTTGTTCGCGGCAGAAACTTTTTCTGAAAAGGCAAACGTCTGACTCCTTCTCCCACAAGGAAGCTGCCAGCCCTGAAAGATCTTGCTGGTCTTCACTATCCCACTGCAGCCTATCCACAGGCACAACAGCACTGGGGATCTCTGCTTTCCCAGAGACTCAGCATGTCACCGTGCTTGTTCGCAGCAGAAACTTTTTCTGAAAAGGCAAACGTCTGGCTCCTTCTCCCACAAGGAAGCTGCCAGCCCTGAAATCTCTTGCAGGTCTGCACTATCCCACTGCAGCCTATCCACAGGCACAACAGCACTGGGGATCTCTGCTTTCCCAGAGACTCAGCATGTCACACTGCTTGTTCGCGGCAGAAACTTTTTCTGAAAAGGCAAACGTCTGGCTCCTTCTCCCACAAGGAAGCTGCCAGCCCTGAAATCACTTGCAGGTCTGCACTATCCCTCTGCAGCCAATCTTTAGCCGCAGCAGCACTGGGGATCTCTGCTTTCCCAGAGACTCAGCATGTCACACTGCTTGTTCGCGGCAGAAACTTTTTCTGAAAAGGCAAACGTCTGGCTCCTTCTCCCACAAGGAAGCTGCCAGCCCTGAAATCTCTTGCAGGTCTGCACTATCCCTCTGCAGCCAATCTTTAGCCGCAGCAGCACTGGGGATCTCTGCTTCCCCAGAGACCCAGCATGTCACAGTGCTCCCTCTCGGCAGAAAATTTTTAAAAAGGCAAACGTCTGGCTCCTTCTCCCACAAGGAAGCTGCCAGCCCTGAAAGATCTTGCTGGTCTTCACTATCCCACTGCAGCCTATCCACAGGCACAACAGCACTGGGGATCTCTGCTTTCCCAGAGACTCAGCATGTCACACTGCTTGTTCGCGCCAGAAACTTTTTCTGAAAAGGCAAACGTCTAGCTCCTTCTCCCACAAGGAAGCTGCCAGCCCTGAAAGATCTTGCTGGTCTTCACTATCCCACTGCAGCCTATCCACAGGCACAACATCACTGGGGATCTCTGCTTTCCCAGAGACTCAGCATGTCACGGTGCTTGTTCGCGGCAGAAACTTTTTCTGAAAAGGCAAACGTCTGGCTCCTTCTCCCACAAGGAAGCTGCCAGCCCTGAAATCTCTTGCAGGTCTTCACTAATCCCTCTGCAGCCTATCTTTAGCCGCAGCAGCACTGGGGATCTCTGCTTTCCCAGAGACTCAGCATGTCACCGTGCTTGTTCGCGGCAGAAACTTTTTTAAAAAGGCAAACGTCTGGCTCCTTCTCCCACAAGGAAGCTGCCAGCCCTGAAAGATCTGCTGGTCTTCACCGCCCACTGCAACCTATCCACAGGCACAACAGCACTGGGGATCTCTGCTTTCCCTGAGACTCAGCATGTCACACTACTTGTTCGCAGCAGAAACTTATTCTGAAAAGACAAACGTCTGGCTCTTTCTCCCACAAGGAAGCTGCCAGCCCTGAAATCTCTTGCAGGTCTGCACTATCCCACTGCAGCCTATCCACAGGCACAACAGCACTGGGGATCTCTGCTTTCCCAGAGACTCAGCATGTCACACTGCTTGTTCGCGCCAGAAACTTTTTCTGAAAAGGCAAACGTCTGGCTCCTTCTCCCACAAGGAAGCTGCCAGCCCTGAAATCTCTTGCAGGTCTGCACTATCCCACTGCAGCCTATCCACAGGCACAACAGCACTGGGGATCTCTGCTTTCCCAGAGACTCAGCATGTCACACTGCTTGTTCGCAGCAGAAACTTTTTCTGAATAGGCAAACGTCTGGCTCCTTCTCCCACAAGGAAGCTGCCAGCCCTGAAATCTCTTGCAGGTCTGCACTATCCCTCTGCAGACAATCTTTAGCCGCAGCAGCACTGGGGATCTCTGCTTTCCCAGAGACCCAGCATGTCACAGTGCTCGCTCTCGGCAGAATCTTTTTTAAAAAGGCAAACGTCTGGCTTCTTCTCCCACAAGGAAGCTGCCAGCCCTGAAAGATCTTGCTGGTCTTCACTATCCCACTGCAGCCTATCCACAGGCACAACAGCACTGGGGATCTCTGCTTTCCCAGAGACTCAGCATGTCACCCTGCTTGTTCACAGCAGAAACATTTCTGAAAAGGCAAACGTCTGGCTCCTTCTCCCACAAGGAAGCTGCCAGCCCTGAAATCTCTTGCAGGTCTGCACTATCCCACTGCAGCCAATCTTTAGCCGCAGCAGCACTGGGGATCTCTGCTTTCCCAGAGACTCAGCATGTCACATTGCTTGTTCGCGGCAGAAACTTTTTCTGAAAAGGCAAACGTCCGGCTCCTTCCCCCACAAGGAAGCTGCCAGCCCTGTAATCTCTTGCAGGTCTGCACTATCCCTCTGCAGCCTATCTTTAGCCGCAGCAGCACTGGGGATCTCTGCTTTCCCAGAGACCCAGCATGTCACAGTGCTCGCTCTCGGCAGAATTTTTTTAAAAAGGCAAACGTCTGGCTCCTTCTCCCACAAGGAAGCTGCCAGCCCTGAAATCTCTTGCAGGTCTGCACTATCCCTCTGCAGCCAATCTTTAGCCGCAGCAGCACTGGGGATCTCTGCTTTCCCAGAGACGCATCATGTCACGGTGCTCGCTCTCGGCAGAAACTTTTTCTGAAAAGGCAAACGTCCGGCTCCTTCTCCCACAAGGAAGCTGCCAGCCCTGAAATCTCTAGCAGGTCTGCACTATCCCACTGCAGCCTATCCACAGGCACAACAGCACTGGGGATCTCTGCTTTCCCAGAGACTCAGCATGTCACACTGCTTGTTCGCGGCAGAAACTTTTTCTGAAAAGGCAAACGTCTGGCTCCTTCTCCCACAAGGAAGCTGCCAGCCCTGAAAGACCTCGCTGGTCTTCACTATCCCTCTGCAGCCAATCTTTAGCCGCAGCAGCACTGGGGATCTCTGCTTTCCCAGAGACTCAGCATGTCACCGTGCTTGTTCGCGGCAGAAACTTTTTCTGAAAAGGCAAACGTCTGACTCCTTCTCCCACAAGGAAGCTGCCAGCCCTGAAAGATCTTGCTGGTCTTCACTATCCCACTGCAGCCTATCCACAGGCACAACAGCACTGGGGATCTCTGCTTTCCCAGAGACTCAGCATGTCACACTGCTTGTTCGCGGCAGAAACTTTTTCTGAAAAGGCAAACGTCTGACTCCTTCTCCCACAAGGAAGCTGCCAGCCCTGAAAGATCTTGCTGGTCTTCACTATCCCACTGCAGCCTATCCACAGGCACAACAGCACTGGGGATCTCTGCTTTCCCAGAGACTCAGCATGTCACACTGCTTGTTCGCGGCAGAAACTTTTTCTGAAAAGGCAAACGTCTGACTCCTTCTCCCACAAGGAAGCTGCCAGCCCTGAAAGATCTTGCTGGTCTTCACTATCCCACTGCAGCCTATCCACAGGCACAACAGCACTGGGGATCTCTGCTTTCCCAGAGACTCAGCATGTCACCGTGCTTGTTCGCAGCAGAAACTTTTTCTGAAAAGGCAAACGTCTGGCTCCTTCTCCCACAAGGAAGCTGCCAGCCCTGAAATCTCTTGCAGGTCTGCACTATCCCACTGCAGCCTATCCACAGGCACAACAGCACTGGGGATCTCTGCTTTCCCAGAGACTCAGCATGTCACACTGCTTGTTCGCGGCAGAAACTTTTTCTGAAAAGGCAAACGTCTGGCTCCTTCTCCCACAAGGAAGCTGCCAGCCCTGAAATCACTTGCAGGTCTGCACTATCCCTCTGCAGCCAATCTTTAGCCGCAGCAGCACTGGGGATCTCTGCTTTCCCAGAGACTCAGCATGTCACACTGCTTGTTCGCGGCAGAAACTTTTTCTGAAAAGGCAAACGTCTGGCTCCTTCTCCCACAAGGAAGCTGCCAGCCCTGAAATCTCTTGCAGGTCTGCACTATCCCTCTGCAGCCAATCTTTAGCCGCAGCAGCACTGGGGATCTCTGCTTCCCCAGAGACCCAGCATGTCACAGTGCTCCCTCTCGGCAGAAAATTTTTAAAAAGGCAAACGTCTGGCTCCTTCTCCCACAAGGAAGCTGCCAGCCCTGAAAGATCTTGCTGGTCTTCACTATCCCACTGCAGCCTATCCACAGGCACAACAGCACTGGGGATCTCTGCTTTCCCAGAGACTCAGCATGTCACACTGCTTGTTCGCGCCAGAAACTTTTTCTGAAAAGGCAAACGTCTAGCTCCTTCTCCCACAAGGAAGCTGCCAGCCCTGAAAGATCTTGCTGGTCTTCACTATCCCACTGCAGCCTATCCACAGGCACAACAGCACTGGGGATCTCTGCTTTCCCAGAGACTCAGCATGTCACGGTGCTTGTTCGCGGCAGAAACTTTTTCTGAAAAGGCAAACGTCTGGCTCCTTCTCCCACAAGGAAGCTGCCAGCCCTGAAATCTCTTGCAGGTCTTCACTAATCCCTCTGCAGCCTATCTTTAGCCGCAGCAGCACTGGGGATCTCTGCTTTCCCAGAGACTCAGCATGTCACCGTGCTTGTTCGCGGCAGAAACTTTTTTAAAAAGGCAAACGTCTGGCTCCTTCTCCCACAAGGAAGCTGCCAGCCCTGAAAGATCTGCTGGTCTTCACCGCCCACTGCAACCTATCCACAGGCACAACAGCACTGGGGATCTCTGCTTTCCCTGAGACTCAGCATGTCACACTACTTGTTCGCAGCAGAAACTTATTCTGAAAAGACAAACGTCTGGCTCTTTCTCCCACAAGGAAGCTGCCAGCCCTGAAATCTCTTGCAGGTCTGCACTATCCCACTGCAGCCTATCCACAGGCACAACAGCACTGGGGATCTCTGCTTTCCCAGAGACTCAGCATGTCACACTGCTTGTTCGCGCCAGAAACTTTTTCTGAAAAGGCAAACGTCTGGCTCCTTCTCCCACAAGGAAGCTGCCAGCCCTGAAATCTCTTGCAGGTCTGCACTATCCCACTGCAGCCTATCCACAGGCACAACAGCACTGGGGATCTCTGCTTTCCCAGAGACTCAGCATGTCACACTGCTTGTTCGCAGCAGAAACTTTTTCTGAATAGGCAAACGTCTGGCTCCTTCTCCCACAAGGAAGCTGCCAGCCCTGAAATCTCTTGCAGGTCTGCACTATCCCTCTGCAGACAATCTTTAGCCGCAGCAGCACTGGGGATCTCTGCTTTCCCAGAGACCCAGCATGTCACAGTGCTCGCTCTCGGCAGAATCTTTTTTAAAAAGGCAAACGTCTGGCTTCTTCTCCCACAAGGAAGCTGCCAGCCCTGAAAGATCTTGCTGGTCTTCACTATCCCACTGCAGCCTATCCACAGGCACAACAGCACTGGGGATCTCTGCTTTCCCAGAGACTCAGCATGTCACACTGCTTGTTCACAGCAGAAACATTTCTGAAAAGGCAAACGTCTGGCTCCTTCTCCCACAAGGAAGCTGCCAGCCCTGAAATCTCTTGCAGGTCTGCACTATCCCACTGCAGCCAATCTTTAGCCGCAGCAGCACTGGGGATCTCTGCTTTCCCAGAGACTCAGCATGTCACATTGCTTGTTCGCGGCAGAAACTTTTTCTGAAAAGGCAAACGTCCGGCTCCTTCCCCCACAAGGAAGCTGCCAGCCCTGTAATCTCTTGCAGGTCTGCACTATCCCTCTGCAGCCTATCTTTAGCCGCAGCAGCACTGGGGATCTCTGCTTTCCCAGAGACCCAGCATGTCACAGTGCTCGCTCTCGGCAGAATTTTTTTAAAAAGGCAAACGTCTGGCTCCTTCTCCCACAAGGAAGCTGCCAGCCCTGAAATCTCTTGCAGGTCTGCACTATCCCTCTGCAGCCAATCTTTAGCCGCAGCAGCACTGGGGATCTCTGCTTTCCCAGAGACGCATCATGTCACGGTGCTCGCTCTCGGCAGAAACTTTTTCTGAAAAGGCAAACGTCCGGCTCCTTCTCCCACAAGGAAGCTGCCAGCCCTGAAATCTCTAGCAGGTCTGCACTATCCCACTGCAGCCTATCCACAGGCACAACAGCACTGGGGATCTCTGCTTTCCCAGAGACTCAGCATGTCACACTGCTTGTTCGCGGCAGAAACTTTTTCTGAAAAGGCAAACGTCTGGCTCCTTCTCCCACAAGGAAGCTGCCAGCCCTGAAAGACCTCGCTGGTCTTCACTATCCCTCTGCAGCCAATCTTTAGCCGCAGCAGCACTGGGGATCTCTGCTTTCCCAGAGACTCAGCATGTCACCGTGCTTGTTCGCGGCAGAAACTTTTTCTGAAAAGGCAAACGTCTGACTCCTTCTCCCACAAGGAAGCTGCCAGCCCTGAAAGATCTTGCTGGTCTTCACTATCCCACTGCAGCCTATCCACAGGCACAACAGCACTGGGGATCTCTGCTTTCCCAGAGACTCAGCATGTCACACTGCTTGTTCGCGGCAGAAACTTTTTCTGAAAAGGCAAACGTCTGACTCCTTCTCCCACAAGGAAGCTGCCAGCCCTGAAAGATCTTGCTGGTCTTCACTATCCCACTGCAGCCTATCCACAGGCACAACAGCACTGGGGATCTCTGCTTTCCCAGAGACTCAGCATGTCACCGTGCTTGTTCGCGGCAGAAACTTTTTCTGAAAAGGCAAACGTCTGACTCCTTCTCCCACAAGGAAGCTGCCAGCCCTGAAAGATCTTGCTGGTCTTCACTATCCCACTGCAGCCTATCCACAGGCACAACAGCACTGGGGATCTCTGCTTTCCCAGAGACTCAGCATGTCACACTGCTTGTTCGCGGCAGAAACTTTTTATGAATAGGCAAACGTCTGACTCCTTCTCCCACAAGGAAGCTGCCAGCCCTGAAATCTCTTGCAGGCCTGCACTATCCCACTGCAGCCAATCTTTAGCCGCAGCAGCACTGGGGATCTCTGCTTTCCCAGAGACCCAGCATGTCACAGTGCTCGCTCTCGGCAGAATTTTTTTAAAAAGGCAAACGTCTGGCTCCTTCTCCCACAAGGAAGCTGCCAGCCCTGAAATCTCTTGCAGGTCTGCACTATCCCACTGCAGCCTATCCACAGGCACAACAGCACTGGGGATCTCTGCTTTCCCAGAGACTCAGCATGTCACACTGCTTGTTCGCGGCAGAAACTTTTTCTGAAAAGGCAAACGTCTGACTCCTTCTCCCACAAGGAAGCTGCCAGCCCTGAAAGACCTCGCTGGTCTTCACTATCCCTCTGCAGCCAATCTTTAGCCGCAGCAGCACTGGGGATCTCTGCTTTCCCAGAGACTCAGCATGTCACGGTGCTTGTTCGCGGCAGAAACTTTTTTTAAAAAGGCAAACGTCTGGCTCCTTCTCCCACAAGGAAGCTGCCAGCCCTGAAAGATCTTGCTGGTCTTCACTATCCCACTGCAGCCTATCCACAGGCACAACAGCACTGGGGATCTCTGCTTTCCCAGAGACTCAGCATGTCACGGTGCTTGTTCGCGGCAGAAACGTTTTCTGAAAAGGCAAATGTCTGGCTCCTTCTCCCACAAGGAAGCTGCCAGCCCTGAAATCTCTTGCAGGTCTTCACTATCCCTCTGCAGACAATCTTTAGCCGCAGCAGCACTGGGGATCTCTGCTTTCCCAAAGACTCAGCATGTCACACTGCTTGTTCGCGGCAGAAACTTTTTCTGAATAGGCAAACGTCTGACTCCTTCTCCCACAAGGAAGCTGCCAGCCCTGAAATCTCTTGCAGGTCTGCACTATCCCTCTGCAGCCAATCTTTACCCGCAGCAGCACTGGGGATCTCTGCTTCCCCAGAGACCCAGCATGTCACAGTGCTCCCTCTCGGCAGAAACTTTTTCTCAAAAGACAAACGTCTGACTCCTTCTCCCACAAGGAAGCTGCCAGCCCTGAAATACCTCGCTGGTCTTCACTATCCCACTGCAGCCTATCCACAGGCACAACAGCACTGGGGATCTCTGCTTTCCCAGAGACTCAGCATGTCACACTGCTTGTTCGCGGCAGAAACTTTTTCTGAAAAGGCAAACGTCTGGCTCCTTCTCCCACAAGGAAGCTGCCAGCCCTGAAATCTCTTGCAGGTCTGCACTATCCCACTGCAGCCTATCCACAGGCACAACAGCACTGGGGATCTCTGCTTTCCCAGAGACTCAGCATGTCACACTGCTTGTTCGCGGCAGAAACTTTTTCTGAAAAGGCAAACGTCTGGCTCCTTCTCCCACAAGGAAGCTGCCAGCCCTGAAAGATCTTGCTGGTCTTCACTATTCCACTGCAGCCTATCCACAGGCACAACAGCACTGGGGATCTCTGCTTTCCCAGAGACTCAGCATGTCACACTGCTTGTTCGCAGCAGAAACTTTTTCTGAAAAGGCAAACGTCTGGCTCCTTCTCCCACAAGGAAGCTGCCAGCCCTGAAAGATCTTGCTGGTCTGCACTATCCCACTGCAGCCAATCTTTAGCAGCAGAAGCACTGCGGATCTCTGCTTTCCCAAAGACTCAGCATGTCACACTGCTTGTTCGCGGCAGAAACTTTTTCTGAATAGGCAAACGTCTGACTCCTTCTCCCACAAGGAAGCTGCCAGCCCTGAAATCTCTTGCAGGTCTGCACTATCCCACTGCAGCCAATCTTTAGCAGCAGAAGCACTGGGGATCTCTGCTTTCCCAGAGACTCAGCATGTCACGCTGCTTGTTCGCAGCAGAAACTTTTTTAAAAAGGCAAACGTCTGGCTCCTTTTCCCACAAGGATGCTGCCAGCCCTGAAAGATCTTGCTGGTCTTCACTATCCCACTGCAGCCTATCCACAGGCACAACAGCACTGGGGATCTCTGCTTTCCCAGAGACTCAGCATGTCACACTGCTTGTTCGCGGCATAAACTTTTTCTCAAAAGACAAACGTCTGACTCCTTCTCCCACAAGGAAGCTGCCAGCCCTGAAAGACCTCGCTGGTCTTCACTATCCCTCTGCAGCCTATCTTTAGCCGCAGCAGCACTGGGGATCTCTGCTTTCCCAGAGACCCAGCATGTCACGGTGCTCGCTCTCGGCAGAAACTTTTTCTGAAAAGGCAAACGCCTGGCTCCTTCTCCCACAAGGAAGCTGCCAGCCCTGAAATCTCTTGCAGGCCTGCACTATCCCACTGCAGCCTATCCACAGGCACAACAGCACTGGGGATCTCTGCTTTCCCAGAGACTCAGCATGTCACACTGCTTGTTCGCAGAAGAAACTTTTTCTGAAAAGGCAAACGTCTGGCTCCTTCTCCCACAAGGAAGCTGCCAGCCCTGAAAGATCTTGCTGGTCTTCACTATCCCACTGCAGCC
Source organism: Astur gentilis (assembly GCF_929443795.1). Taxonomy (NCBI): domain Eukaryota; kingdom Metazoa; phylum Chordata; class Aves; order Accipitriformes; family Accipitridae; genus Astur; species Astur gentilis. Next base: position 466,387 of record NW_026061101.1, on the reverse strand, counting down.
TATCCACAGGCACAACAGCACTGGGGATCTCTGCTTTCCCAGAGACTCAGCATGTCACACTGCTTGTTCGCAGCAGAAACTTTTTCTGAAAAGGCAAACGTCTGGCTCCTTCTCCCACAAGGAAGCTGCCAGCCCTGAAATCTCTTGCTGGTCTGCACTATCCCACTGCAGCCAATCTTTAGCAGCAGAAGCACTGGGGATCTCTGCTTTCCCAGAGACTCAGCATGTCACACTGCTTGTTCGCGGCAGAAACTTTTTCTCAAAAGACAAACGTCTGACTCCTTCTCCCACAAGGAAGCTGCCAGCCCTGAAAGACCTCGCTGGTCTTCACTATCCCTCTGCAGCCTATCTTTAGCCGCAGCAGCACTGGGGATCTCTGCTTTCCCAGAGACCCAGCATGTCACGGTGCTCGCTCTCGGCAGAAACTTTTTCTGAAAAGGCAAACGTCTGGCTCCTTCTCCCACAAGGAAGCTGCCAGCCCTGAAATCTCTTGCAGGTCTGCACTATCCCTCTGCAGCCTATCAACAGGCACAACAGCACTGGGGATCTCTGCTTTCCCAGAGACTCAGCATGTCACACTGCTTGTTCGCAGAAGAAACTTTTTCTGAAAAGGCAAACGTCTGGCTCCTTCTCCCACAAGGAAGCTGCCAGCCCTGAAAGATCTTGCTCGTCTTCACTATCCCACTGCAGCCTATCCACAGGCACAACAGCACTGGGGATCTCTGCTTTCCCAGAGACTCAGCATGTCACACTTCTTGTTCGCGGCAGAAACTTTTTCTGAAAAGGCAAATGTCTGGCTCCTTCTCCCACAATGAAGCTGCCAGCCCTGAAATCTCTTGCAGGTCTGCACTATCCCTCTGCAGACAATCTTTAGTCGCAGCAGCACTGGGGATCTCTGCTTTTCCAGAGACCCAGCATGTCACAGTGCTCGCTCTCGGCAGAAACTTTTTTAAAAAGGCAAACGTCTGGCTCCTTCTCCCACAAGGAAGCTGCCAGCCCTGAAAGATCTTGCTGGTCTTCACTATCCCACTGCAGCCTATCCACAGGCACAACAGCACTGGGGATCTCTGCTTTCCCAGAGACTCAGCATGTCACACTGCTTGTTCGCAGCAATAACTTTTTCTGAAAAGGCAAACGTCTGGCTCCTTCTCCCACAAGGAAGCTGCCAGCCCTGAAATCTCTTGCAGGTCTGCACTATCCCACTGCAGCCTATCCACAGGCACAACAGCACTGGGGATCTCTGCTTTCCCAGAGACTCAGCATGTCACGGTGCTCGCTCTCGGCAGAAACTTTTTTAAAAAGGCAAACGTCTGGCTCCTTCTCCCACAAGGAAGCTGCCAGCCCTGAAAGATCTTGCTGGTCTTCACTATCCCACTGCAGCCTATCCACAGGCACAACAGCACTGGGGATCTCTGCTTTCCCAGAGACTCAGCATGTCACACTGCTTGTTCGCAGCAGAAACTTTTTCTGAAAAGGCAAACGTCTGGCTCCTTCTCCCACAAGGAAGCTGCCAGCCCTGAAATCTCTTGCAGGTCTGCACTATCCCTCTGCAGCCAATCTTTAGCCGCAGCAGCACTGGGGATCTCTGCTTTCCCAGAGACTCAGCATGTCACGGTGCTTGTTCGCGGCAGAAACTTTTTCTGAAAAGGCAAACGTCTGGCTCCTTCTCCCACAAGGAAGCTGCCAGCCCTGAAAGATCTTGCTGGTCTTCACTATCCCACTGCAGCCTATCCACAGGCACAACAGCACTGGGGATCTCTGCTTTCCCAGAGACTCAGCATGTCACGGTGCTTGTTCGCGGCAGAAACGTTTTCTGAAAAGGCAAATGTCTGGCTCCTTCTCCCACAAGGAAGCTGCCAGCCCTGAAATCTCTTGCAGGTCTGCACTATCCCTCTGCAGACAATCTTTAGCCGCAGCAGCACTGGGGATCTCTGCTTTCCCAAAGACTCAGCATGTCACACTGCTTGTTCGCGGCAGAAACTTTTTCTGAAAAGGCAAATGTCTGGCTCCTTCTCCCACAAGGAAGCTGCCAGCCCTGAAAGATCTTGCTCGTCTTCACTATCCCACTGCAGCCTATCCACAGGCACAACAGCACTGGGGATCTCTGCTTTCCCAGAGACTCAGCATGTCACACTGCTTGTTCGCAGCAGAAACTTTTTCTGAAAAGGCAAATGTCTGGCTCCTTCTCCCACAAGGAAGCTGCCAGCCCTGAAATCTCTTGCAGGTCTGCACTATCCCTCTGCAGACAATCTTTAGCCGCAGCAGCACTGGGGATCTCTGCTTTTCCAGAGACCCAGCATGTCACAGTGCTCGCTCTCGGCAGAAACTTTTTTAAAAAGGCAAACGTCTGGCTCCTTCTCCCACAAGGAAGCTGCCAGCCCTGAAATACCTCGCTGGTCTTCACTATCCCACTGCAGCCTATCCACAGGCACAACAGCACTGGGGATCTCTGCTTTCCCAGAGACTCAGCATGTCACACTGCTTGTTCGCAGCAGAAACTTTTTCTGAAAAGGCAAACGTCTGGCTCCTTCTCCCACAAGGAAGCTGCCAGCCCTGAAAGATCTTGCTGGTCTTCACTATCCCTCTGCAGCCAATCTTTAGCCGCAGCAGCAGTGGGGATCTCTGCTTTCCCAGAGACTCAGCATGTCACGGTGCTTGTTCGCAGCAGAAACTTTTTTTAAAAAGGCAAACGTCTGGCTCCTTCTCCCACAAGGAAGCTGCCAGCCCTGAAAGATCTTGCTGGTCTTCACTATCCCACTGCAGCCTATCCACAGGCACAACAGCACTGGGGATCTCTGCTTTCCCAGAGACTCAGCATGTCACACTGCTTGTTCGCAGCAGAAACTTTTTCTGAAAAGGCAAACGTCTGGCTCCTTCTCCCACAAGGAAGCTGCCAGCCCTGAAATCTCTTGCTGGTCTGCACTATCCCACTGCAGCCAATCTTTAGCAGCAGAAGCACTGGGGATCTCTGCTTTCCCAGAGACTCAGCATGTCACGGTGCTTGTTCGCGGCAGAAACTTTTTCTGAATAGGCAAACGTCTGACTCCTTCTCCCACAAGGAAGCTGCCAGCCCTGAAATCTCTTGCAGGTCTGCACTATCCCACTGCAGCCAATCTTTAGCAGCAGAAGCACTGGGGATCTCTGCTTTCCCAGAGACTCAGCATGTCACGCTGCTTGTTCGCAGCAGAACCTTTTTTTAAAAAGGCAAACGTCTGGCTCCTTTTCCCACAAGGATGCTGCCAGCCCTGAAAGATCTTGCTGGTCTTCACTATCCCACTGCAGCCTATCCACAGGCACAACAGCACTGGGGATCTCTGCTTTCCCAGAGACTCAGCATGTCACACTGCTTGTTCGCGGCAGAAACTTTTTCTCAAAAGACAAACGTCTGACTCCTTCTCCCACAAGGAAGCTGCCAGCCCTGAAAGACCTCGCTGGTCTTCACTATCCCTCTGCAGCCTATCTTTAGCCGCAGCAGCACTGGGGATCTCTGCTTTCCCAGAGACCCAGCATGTCACGGTGCTCGCTCTCGGCAGAAACTTTTTCTGAAAAGGCAAACGTCTGGCTCCTTCTCCCACAAGGAAGCTGCCAGCCCTGAAATCTCTTGCAGGTCTGCACTATCCCTCTGCAGCCTATCCACAGGCACAACAGCACTGGGGATCTCTGCTTTCCCAGAGACTCAGCATGTCACACTGCTTGTTCGCAGAAGAAACTTTTTCTGAAAAGGCAAACGTCTGGCTCCTTCTCCCACAAGGAAGCTGCCAGCCCTGAAAGATCTTGCTCGTCTTCACTATCCCACTGCAGCCTATCCACAGGCACAACAGCACTGGGGATCTCTGCTTTCCCAGAGACTCAGCATGTCACACTGCTTGTTCGCGGCAGAAACTTTTTCTGAAAAGGCAAATGTCTGGCTCCTTCTCCCACAATGAAGCTGCCAGCCCTGAAATCTCTTGCAGGTCTGCACTATCCCTCTGCAGACAATCTTTAGTCGCAGCAGCACTGGGGATCTCTGCTTTTCCAGAGACCCAGCATGTCACAGTGCTCGCTCTCGGCAGAAACTTTTTTAAAAAGGCAAACGTCTGGCTCCTTCTCCCACAAGGAAGCTGCCAGCCCTTAAAGATCTTGCTGGTCTTCACTATCCCACTGCAGCCTATCCACAGGCACAACAGCACTGGGGATCTCTGCTTTCCCAGAGACTCAGCATGTCACACTGCTTGTTCGCAGCAATAACTTTTTCTGAAAAGGCAAACGTCTGGCTCCTTCTCCCACAAGGAAGCTGCCAGCCCTGAAATCTCTTGCAGGTCTGCACTATCCCACTGCAGCCTATCCACAGGCACAACAGCACTGGGGATCTCTGCTTTCCCAGAGACTCAGCATGTCACGGTGCTCGCTCTCGGCAGAAACTTTTTTAAAAAGGCAAACGTCTGGCTCCTTCTCCCACAAGGAAGCTGCCAGCCCTGAAAGATCTTGCTGGTCTTCACTATCCCACTGCAGCCTATCCACAGGCACAACAGCACTGGGGATCTCTGCTTTCCCAGAGACTCAGCATGTCACACTGCTTGTTCGCAGCAGAAACTTTTTCTGAAAAGGCAAACGTCTGGCTCCTTCTCCCACAAGGAAGCTGCCAGCCCTGAAATCTCTAGCAGGTCTGCACTATGCCTCTGCAGCCAATCTTTAGCCGCAGCAGCACTGGGGATCTCTGCTTTCCCAGAGACTCAGCATGTCACGGTGCTTGTTCGCGGCAGAAACTTTTTCTGAAAAGGCAAACGTCTGGCTCCTTCTCCCACAAGGAAGCTGCCAGCCCTGAAAGATCTTGCTGGTCTTCACTATCCCACTGCAGCCTATCCACAGGCACAACAGCACTGGGGATCTCTGCTTTCCCAGAGACTCAGCATGTCACGGTGCTTGTTCGCGGCAGAAACGTTTTCTGAAAAGGCAAATGTCTGGCTCCTTCTCCCACAAGGAAGCTGCCAGCCCTGAAATCTCTTGCAGGTCTGCACTATCCCTCTGCAGACAATCTTTAGCCGCAGCAGCACTGGGGATCTCTGCTTTTCCAGAGACCCAGCATGTCACAGTGCTCGCTCTCGGCAGAAACTTTTTTAAAAAGGCAAACGTCTGGCTCCTTCTCCCACAAGGAAGCTGGCAGCCCTGAAAGATCTTGCTGGTCTTCCCTATCCCTCTGCAGCCTATCTTTAGCCGCAGCAGCAGTGGGGATCTCTGCTTTCCCAGAGACTCAGCATGTCACGGTGCTTGTTCGCAGCAGAACCTTTTTTTAAAAAGGCAAACGTCTGGCTCCTTCTCCCACAAGGAAGCTGCCAGCCCTGAAAGATCTTGCTGGTCTTCACTATCCCTCTGCAGCCAATCTTTAGCCGCAGCAGCAGTGGGGATCTCTGCTTTCCCAGAGACTCAGCATGTCACGGTGCTTGTTCGCAGCAGAAACTTTTTTTAAAAAGGCAAACGTCTGGCTCCTTCTCCCACAAGGAAGCTGCCAGCCCTGAAAGATCTTGCTGGTCTTCACTATCCCACTGCAGCCTATCCACAGGCACAACAGCACTGGGGATCTCTGCTTTCCCAGAGACTCAGCATGTCACACTGCTTGTTCGCAGCAGAAACTTTTTCTGAAAAGGCAAACGTCTGGCTCCTTCTCCCACAAGGAAGCTGCCAGCCCTGAAATCTCTTGCAGGTCTGCACTATCCCACTGCAGCCAATCTTTAGCAGCAGAAGCACTGGGGATCTCTGCTTTCCCAGAGACTCAGCATGTCACGCTGCTTGTTCGCAGCAGAACCTTTTTTTAAAAAGGCAAACGTCTGGCTCCTTTTCCCACAAGGATGCTGCCAGCCCTGAAAGATCTTGCTGGTCTTCACTATCCCACTGCAGCCTATCCACAGGCACAACAGCACTGGGGATCTCTGCTTTCCCAGAGACTCAGCATGTCACACTGCTTGTTCGCGGCAGAAACTTTTTCTCAAAAGACAAACGTCTGACTCCTTCTCCCACAAGGAAGCTGCCAGCCCTGAAAGACCTCGCTGGTCTTCACTATCCCTCTGCAGCCTATCTTTAGCCGCAGCAGCACTGGGGATCTCTGCTTTCCCAGAGACCCAGCATGTCACGGTGCTCGCTCTCGGCAGAAACTTTTTCTGAAAAGGCAAACGTCTGGCTCCTTCTCCCACAAGGAAGCTGCCAGCCCTGAAATCTCTTGCAGGTCTGCACTATCCCTCTGCAGCCTATCCACAGGCACAACAGCACTGGGGATCTCTGCTTTCCCAGAGACTCAGCATGTCACACTGCTTGTTCGCGGCAGAAACTTTTTCTGAATAGGCAAACGTCTGGCTCCTTCTCCCACAAGGAAGCTGCCAGCCCTGAAAGATCTTGCTCGTCTTCACTATCCCACTGCAGCCTATCCACAGGCACAACAGCACTGGGGATCTCTGCTTTCCCAGAGACTCAGCATGTCACACTGCTTGTTCGCGGCAGAAACTTTTTCTGAAAAGGCAAATGTCTGGCTCCTTCTCCCACAATGAAGCTGCCAGCCCTGAAATCTCTTGCAGGTCTGCACTATCCCTCTGCAGACAATCTTTAGTCGCAGCAGCACTGGGGATCTCTGCTTTTCCAGAGACCCAGCATGTCACAGTGCTCGCTCTCGGCAGAAACTTTTTTAAAAAGGCAAACGTCTGGCTCCTTCTCCCACAAGGAAGCTGCCAGCCCTTAAATATCTTGCTGGTCTTCACTATCCCACTGCAGCCTATCCACAGGCACAACAGCACTGGGGATCTCTGCTTTCCCAGAGACTCAGCATGTCACACTGCTTGTTCGCAGCAGAAACTTTTTCTGAAAAGGCAAACGTCTGGCTCCTTCTCCCACAAGGAAGCTGCCAGCCCTGAAATCTCTAGCAGGTCTGCACTATGCCTCTGCAGCCAATCTTTAGCCGCAGCAGCACTGGGGATCTCTGCTTTCCCAGAGACTCAGCATGTCACGGTGCTTGTTCGCGGCAGAAACTTTTTCTGAAAAGGCAAACGTCTGGCTCCTTCTCCCACAAGGAAGCTGCCAGCCCTGAAAGATCTTGCTGGTCTTCACTATCCCACTGCAGCCTATCCACAGGCACAACAGCACTGGGGATCTCTGCTTTCCCAGAGACTCAGCATGTCACGGTGCTTGTTCGCGGCAGAAACGTTTTCTGAAAAGGCAAATGTCTGGCTCCTTCTCCCACAAGGAAGCTGCCAGCCCTGAAATCTCTTGCAGGTCTGCACTATCCCTCTGCAGACAATCTTTAGCCGCAGCAGCACTGGGGATCTCTGCTTTTCCAGAGACCCAGCATGTCACAGTGCTCGCTCTCGGCAGAAACTTTTTTAAAAAGGCAAACGTCTGGCTCCTTCTCCCACAAGGAAGCTGCCAGCCCTGAAATACCTCGCTGGTCTTCACTATCCCACTGCAGCCTATCCACAGGCACAACAGCACTGGGGATCTCTGCTTTCCCAGAGACTCAGCATGTCACACTGCTTGTTCGCAGCAGAAACTTTTTCTGAAAAGGCAAACGTCTGGCTCCTTCTCCCACAAGGAAGCTGCCAGCCCTGAAAGATCTTGCTGGTCTTCACTATCCCTCTGCAGCCAATCTTTAGCCGCAGCAGCAGTGGGGATCTCTGCTTTCCCAGAGACTCAGCATGTCACGGTGCTTGTTCGCAGCAGAAACTTTTTTTAAAAAGGCAAACGTCTGGCTCCTTCTCCCACAAGGAAGCTGCCAGCCCTGAAAGATCTTGCTGGTCTTCACTATCCCACTGCAGCCTATCCACAGGCACAACAGCACTGGGGATCTCTGCTTTCCCAGAGACTCAGCATGTCACACTGCTTGTTCGCAGCAGAAACTTTTTCTGAAAAGGCAAACGTCTGGCTCCTTCTCCCACAAGGAAGCTGCCAGCCCTGAAATCTCTTGCTGGTCTGCACTATCCCACTGCAGCCAATCTTTAGCAGCAGAAGCACTGGGGATCTCTGCTTTCCCAGAGACTCAGCATGTCACGGTGCTTGTTCGCGGCAGAAACTTTTTCTGAATAGGCAAACGTCTGACTCCTTCTCCCACAAGGAAGCTGCCAGCCCTGAAATCTCTTGCAGGTCTGCACTATCCCACTGCAGCCAATCTTTAGCAGCAGAAGCACTGGGGATCTCTGCTTTCCCAGAGACTCAGCATGTCACGCTGCTTGTTCGCAGCAGAACCTTTTTTTAAAAAGGCAAACGTCTGGCTCCTTTTCCCACAAGGATGCTGCCAGCCCTGAAAGATCTTGCTGGTCTTCACTATCCCACTGCAGCCTATCCACAGGCACAACAGCACTGGGGATCTCTGCTTTCCCAGAGACTCAGCATGTCACACTGCTTGTTCGCGGCAGAAACTTTTTCTCAAAAGACAAACGTCTGACTCCTTCTCCCACAAGGAAGCTGCCAGCCCTGAAAGACCTCGCTGGTCTTCACTATCCCTCTGCAGCCTATCTTTAGCCGCAGCAGCACTGGGGATCTCTGCTTTCCCAGAGACCCAGCATGTCACGGTGCTCGCTCTCGGCAGAAACTTTTTCTGAAAAGGCAAACGTCTGGCTCCTTCTCCCACAAGGAAGCTGCCAGCCCTGAAATCTCTTGCAGGTCTGCACTATCCCACTGCAGCCTATCCACAGGCACAACAGCACTGGGGATCTCTGCTTTCCCAGAGACTCAGCATGTCACACTGCTTGTTCGCAGAAGAAACTTTTTCTGAAAAGGCAAACGTCTGGCTCCTTCTCCCACAAGGAAGCTGCCAGCCCTGAAAGATCTTGCTCGTCTTCACTATCCCACTGCAGCCGATCCACAGGCACAACAGCACTGGGGATCTCTGCTTTCCCAGAGACTCAGCATGTCACACTGCTTGTTCGCAGCAGAAACATTTTCTGAAAAGGCAAACGTCTGGCTCCTTCTCCCACAAGGAAGCTGCCAGCCCTGAAATCTCTTGCTGGTCTGCACTATCCCACTGTAGCCAATGTTTAGCAGCAGAAGCACTGGGGATCTCTGCTTTCCCAGAGACTCAGCATGTCACACTGCTTGTTCGCGGCAGAAACTTTTTCTGAATAGGCAAACGTCTGACTCCTTCTCCCACAAGGAAGCTGCCAGCCCTGAAATCTCTTGCAGGTCTGCACTATCCCACTGCAGCCAATCTTTAGCAGCAGAAGCACTGGGGATCTCTGCTTTCCCAGAGACTCAGCATGTCACGCTGCTTGTTCGCAGCAGAAACTTTTTTAAAAAGGCAAACGTCTGGCTCCTTTTCCCACAAGGATGCTGCCAGCCCTGAAAGATCTTGCTGGTCTTCACTATCCCACTGCAGCCTATCCACAGGCACAACAGCACTGGGGATCTCTGCTTTCCCAGAGACTCAGCATGTCACACTGCTTGTTCGCAGAAGAAACTTTTTCTGAAAAGGCAAACGTCTGGCTCCTTCTCCCACAAGGAAGCTGCCAGCCCTGAAAGATCTTGCTCGTCTTCACTATCCCACTGCAGCCGATCCACAGGCACAACAGCACTGGGGATCTCTGCTTTCCCAGAGACTCAGCATGTCACACTGCTTGTTCGCAGCAGAAACATTTTCTGAAAAGGCAAACGTCTGGCTCCTTCTCCCACAAGGAAGCTGCCAGCCCTGAAATCTCTTGCTGGTCTGCACTATCCCACTGTAGCCAATGTTTAGCAGCAGAAGCACTGGGGATCTCTGCTTTCCCAGAGACTCAGCATGTCACACTGCTTGTTCGCGGCAGAAACTTTTTCTGAAAAGGCAGACGTCTGGCTACTTCTCCCACAAGGAAGCTGCCAGCCCTGAAATCTCTTGCAGGTCTGCACTATCCCTCTGCAGCCAATCTTTAGCCGCAGCAGCACTGGGGATCTCTGCTTTCCCAGAGACCCAGCATGTCACAGTGCTCGCTCTCGGCAGAATCTTTTTTAAAAAGGCAAACGTCTGGCTCCTTCTCCCACAAGGAAGCTGCCAGCCCTGAAAGATCTTGCTGGTCTTCACTATCCCACTGCAGCCTATCCACAGGCACAACAGCACTGGGGATCTCTGCTTTCCCAGAGACTCAGCATGTCACACTGCTTGTTCGCAGCAGAAACTTTTTATGAAAAGGCAAACGTCTGGCTCCTTCTCCCACAAGGAAGCTGCCAGCCCTGAAATCTCTTGCAGGTCTGCACTATCCCACTGCAGCCTATCCACAGGCACAACAGCACTGGGGATCTCTGCTTTCCCAGAGACTCAGCATGTCACACTGCTTGTTCGCGGCAGAAACTTTTTCTGAAAAGGCAAACGTCTGGCTCCTTCCCCCACAAGGAAGCTGCCAGCCCTGTAATCTCTTGCAGGTCTTCACTAATCCCTCTGCAGCCTATCTTTAGCCGCAGCAGCAGTGGGGATCTCTGCTTTCCCAGAGACTCAGCATGTCACGGTGCTTGTTCGCGGCAGAAACTTTTTTTAAAAAGGCAAACGTCTGGCTCCTTCTCCCACAAGGAAGCTGCCAGCCCTGAAAGATCTTGCTGGTCTTCATTATCCCACTGCAGCCTATCCACAGGCACAACAGCACTGGGGATCTCGGCTTTCCCAGAGACTCAGCATGTCACACTGCTTGTTCACGGCAGAAACTTTTTCTCAAAAGGCAAACGTCTGGCTACTTCTCCCACAAGGAAGCTGCCAGCCCTGAAATCTCTTGCAGGTCTGCACTATCCCACTGCAGCCTATCCACAGGCACAACAGCACTGGGGATCTCTGCTTTCCCAGAGACTCAGCATGTCACCGTGCTTGTTCGCGGCAGAAACTTTTTCTGAAAAGACAAACGTCTGGCTCCTTCTCCCACAAGGAAGCTGCCAGCCCTGAAAGATCTTGCTGGTCTTCACTATCCCTCTGCAGCCTATCTTTAGCCGCAGCAGCACTGTGGATCTCTGCTTTCCCAGAGACTCAGCATGTCACGGTGCTCGCTCTCGGCAGAAACTTTTTTAAAAAGGCAAACGTCTGGCTCCTTCTCCCACAAGGAAGCTGCCAGCCCTGTTATCTCTTGCAGGTCTTCACTAATCCCTCTGCAGCCTATCTTTAGCCGCAGCAGCACTGGGGATCTCTGCTTTCCCAGAGACTCAGCATGTCACACTGCTTGTTCGCGGCAGAAACTTTTTCTGAAAAGGCAGACGTCTGGCTACTTCTCCCACAAGGAAGCTGCCAGCCCTGAAATCTCTTGCAGGTCTGCACTATCCCACTGCAGCCAATCTTTAGCAGCAGAAGCACTGGGGATCTCTGCTTTCCCAGAGACTCAGCATGTCACGCTGCTTGTTCGCAGCAGAACCTTTTTTTAAAAAGGCAAACGTCTGGCTCCTTTTCCCACAAGGATGCTGCCAGCCCTGAAAGATCTTGCTGGTCTTCACTATCCCACTGCAGCCTATCCACAGGCACAACAGCACTGGGGATCTCTGCTTTCCCAGAGACTCAGCATGTCACACTGCTTGTTCGCGGCAGAAACTTTTTCTCAAAAGACAAACGTCTGACTCCTTCTCCCACAAGGAAGCTGCCAGCCCTGAAAGACCTCGCTGGTCTTCACTATCCCTCTGCAGCCTATCTTTAGCCGCAGCAGCACTGGGGATCTCTGCTTTCCCAGAGACCCAGCATGTCACGGTGCTCGCTCTCGGCAGAAACTTTTTCTGAAAAGGCAAACGTCTGGCTCCTTCTCCCACAAGGAAGCTGCCAGCCCTGAAATCTCTTGCAGGTCTGCACTATCCCACTGCAGCCTATCCACAGGCACAACAGCACTGGGGATCTCTGCTTTCCCAGAGACTCAGCATGTCACACTGCTTGTTCGCAGAAGAAACTTTTTCTGAAAAGGCAAACGTCTGGCTCCTTCTCCCACAAGGAAGCTGCCAGCCCTGAAAGATCTTGCTCGTCTTCACTATCCCACTGCAGCCGATCCACAGGCACAACAGCACTGGGGATCTCTGCTTTCCCAGAGACTCAGCATGTCACACTGCTTGTTCGCAGCAGAAACATTTTCTGAAAAGGCAAACGTCTGGCTCCTTCTCCCACAAGGAAGCTGCCAGCCCTGAAATCTCTTGCTGGTCTGCACTATCCCACTGTAGCCAATGTTTAGCAGCAGAAGCACTGGGGATCTCTGCTTTCCCAGAGACTCAGCATGTCACACTGCTTGTTCGCGGCAGAAACTTTTTCTGAATAGGCAAACGTCTGACTCCTTCTCCCACAAGGAAGCTGCCAGCCCTGAAATCTCTTGCAGGTCTGCACTATCCCACTGCAGCCAATCTTTAGCAGCAGAAGCACTGGGGATCTCTGCTTTCCCAGAGACTCAGCATGTCACGCTGCTTGTTCGCAGCAGAAACTTTTTTAAAAAGGCAAACGTCTGGCTCCTTTTCCCACAAGGATGCTGCCAGCCCTGAAAGATCTTGCTGGTCTTCACTATCCCACTGCAGCCTATCCACAGGCACAACAGCACTGGGGATCTCTGCTTTCCCAGAGACTCAGCATGTCACACTGCTTGTTCGCAGAAGAAACTTTTTCTGAAAAGGCAAACGTCTGGCTCCTTCTCCCACAAGGAAGCTGCCAGCCCTGAAAGATCTTGCTCGTCTTCACTATCCCACTGCAGCCGATCCACAGGCACAACAGCACTGGGGATCTCTGCTTTCCCAGAGACTCAGCATGTCACACTGCTTGTTCGCAGCAGAAACATTTTCTGAAAAGGCAAACGTCTGGCTCCTTCTCCCACAAGAAAGCTGCCAGCCCTGAAATCTCTTGCTGGTCTGCACTATCCCACTGTAGCCAATATTTAGCAGCAGAAGCACTGGGGATCTCTGCTTTCCCAGAGACTCAGCATGTCACACTGCTTGTTCGCGGCAGAAACTTTTTCTGAAAAGGCAGACGTCTGGCTACTTCTCCCACAAGGAAGCTGCCAGCCCTGAAATCTCTTGCAGGTCTGCACTATCCCTCTGCAGCCAATCTTTAGCCGCAGCAGCACTGGGGATCTCTGCTTTCCCAGAGACCCAGCATGTCACAGTGCTCGCTCTCGGCAGAATCTTTTTTAAAAAGGCAAACGTCTGGCTCCTTCTCCCACAAGGAAGCTGCCAGCCCTGAAAGATCTTGCTGGTCTTCACTATCCCACTGCAGCCTATCCACAGGCACAACAGCACTGGGGATCTCTGCTTTCCCAGAGACTCAGCATGTCACACTGCTTGTTCGCAGCAGAAACTTTTTATGAAAAGGCAAACGTCTGGCTCCTTCTCCCACAAGGAAGCTGCCAGCCCTGAAATCTCTTGCAGGTCTGCACTATCCCACTGCAGCCTATCCACAGGCACAACAGCACTGGGGATCTCTGCTTTCCCAGAGACTCAGCATGTCACACTGCTTGTTCGCGGCAGAAACTTTTTCTGAAAAGGCAAACGTCTGGCTCCTTCCCCCACAAGGAAGCTGCCAGCCCTGTAATCTCTTGCAGGTCTTCACTAATCCCTCTGCAGCCTATCTTTAGCCGCAGCAGCAGTGGGGATCTCTGCTTTCCCAGAGACTCAGCATGTCACGGTGCTTGTTCGCGGCAGAAACTTTTTTTAAAAAGGCAAACGTCTGGCTCCTTCTCCCACAAGGAAGCTGCCAGCCCTGAAAGATCTTGCTGGTCTTCATTATCCCACTGCAGCCTATCCACAGGCACAACAGCACTGGGGATCTCGGCTTTCCCAGAGACTCAGCATGTCACACTGCTTGTTCACGGCAGAAACTTTTTCTCAAAAGGCAAACGTCTGGCTACTTCTCCCACAAGGAAGCTGCCAGCCCTGAAATCTCTTGCAGGTCTGCACTATCCCACTGCAGCCTATCCACAGGCACAACAGCACTGGGGATCTCTGCTTTCCCAGAGACTCAGCATGTCACCGTGCTTGTTCGCGGCAGAAACTTTTTCTGAAAAGACAAACGTCTGGCTCCTTCTCCCACAAGGAAGCTGCCAGCCCTGAAAGATCTTGCTGGTCTTCACTATCCCTCTGCAGCCTATCTTTAGCCGCAGCAGCACTGTGGATCTCTGCTTTCCCAGAGACTCAGCATGTCACGGTGCTCGCTCTCGGCAGAAACTTTTTTAAAAAGGCAAACGTCTGGCTCCTTCTCCCACAAGGAAGCTGCCAGCCCTGTTATCTCTTGCAGGTCTTCACTAATCCCTCTGCAGCCTATCTTTAGCCGCAGCAGCACTGGGGATCTCTGCTTTCCCAGAGACTCAGCATGTCACACTGCTTGTTCGCGGCAGAAACTTTTTCTGAAAAGGCAAACGTCTGGCTCCTTCTCCCACAAGGAAGCTGCCAGCCCTGAAAGATCTTGCTGGTCTTCACTATCCCTCTGCAGCCAATCTTTAGCCGCAGCAGCAGTGGGGATCTCTGCTTTCCCAGAGACTCAGCATGTCACGGTGCTTGTTCGCAGCAGAAACTTTTTTTAAAAAGGCAAACGTCTGGCTCCTTCTCCCACAAGGAAGCTGCCAGCCCTGAAAGATCTTGCTGGTCTTCACTATCCCACTGCAGCCTATCCACAGGCACAACAGCACTGGGGATCTCTGCTTTCCCAGAGACTCAGCATGTCACACTGCTTGTTCGCAGAAGAAACTTTTTCTGAAAAGGCAAACGTCTGGCTCCTTCTCCCACAAGGAAGCTGCCAGCCCTGAAAGATCTTGCTCGTCTTCACTATCCCACTGCAGCCGATCCACAGGCACAACAGCACTGGGGATCTCTGCTTTCCCAGAGACTCAGCATGTCACACTGCTTGTTCGCAGCAGAAACATTTTCTGAAAAGGCAAACGTCTGGCTCCTTCTCCCACAAGGAAGCTGCCAGCCCTGAAATCTCTTGCTGGTCTGCACTATCCCACTGTAGCCAATGTTTAGCAGCAGAAGCACTGGGGATCTCTGCTTTCCCAGAGACTCAGCATGTCACACTGCTTGTTCGCGGCAGAAACTTTTTCTGAAAAGGCAGACGTCTGGCTACTTCTCCCACAAGGAAGCTGCCAGCCCTGAAATCTCTTGCAGGTCTGCACTATCCCTCTGCAGCCAATCTTTAGCCGCAGCAGCACTGGGGATCTCTGCTTTCCCAGAGACCCAGCATGTCACAGTGCTCGCTCTCGGCAGAAACTTTTTCTGAAAAGGCAAACGTCTGGCTCCTTCCCCCACAAGGAAGCTGCCAGCCCTGTAATCTCTTGCAGGTCTTCACTAATCCCTCTGCAGCCTATCTTTAGCCGCAGCAGCAGTGGGGATCTCTGCTTTCCCAGAGACTCAGCATGTCACGGTGCTTGTTCGCGGCAGAAACTTTTTTTAAAAAGGCAAACGTCTGGCTCCTTCTCCCACAAGGAAGCTGCCAGCCCTGAAAGATCTTGCTGGTCTTCATTATCCCACTGCAGCCTATCCACAGGCACAACAGCACTGGGGATCTCGGCTTTCCCAGAGACTCAGCATGTCACACTGCTTGTTCACGGCAGAAACTTTTTCTCAAAAGGCAAACGTCTGGCTACTTCTCCCACAAGGAAGCTGCCAGCCCTGAAATCTCTTGCAGGTCTGCACTATCCCACTGCAGCCTATCCACAGGCACAACAGCACTGGGGATCTCTGCTTTCCCAGAGACTCAGCATGTCACCGTGCTTGTTCGCGGCAGAAACTTTTTCTGAAAAGACAAACGTCTGGCTCCTTCTCCCACAAGGAAGCTGCCAGCCCTGAAAGATCTTGCTGGTCTTCACTATCCCTCTGCAGCCTATCTTTAGCCGCAGCAGCACTGTGGATCTCTGCTTTCCCAGAGACTCAGCATGTCACGGTGCTCGCTCTCGGCAGAAACTTTTTTAAAAAGGCAAACGTCTGGCTCCTTCTCCCACAAGGAAGCTGCCAGCCCTGTTATCTCTTGCAGGTCTTCACTAATCCCTCTGCAGCCTATCTTTAGCCGCAGCAGCACTGGGGATCTCTGCTTTCCCAGAGACTCAGCATGTCACACTGCTTGTTCGCGGCAGAAACTTTTTCTGAAAAGGCAAACGTCTGGCTCCTTCTCCCACAAGGAAGCTGCCAGCCCTGAAAGATCTTGCTGGTCTTCACTATCCCTCTGCAGCCAATCTTTAGCCGCAGCAGCAGTGGGGATCTCTGCTTTCCCAGAGACTCAGCATGTCACGGTGCTTGTTCGCAGCAGAAACTTTTTTTAAAAAGGCAAACGTCTGGCTCCTTCTCCCACAAGGAAGCTGCCAGCCCTGAAAGATCTTGCTGGTCTTCACTATCCCACTGCAGCCTATCCACAGGCACAACAGCACTGGGGATCTCTGCTTTCCCAGAGACTCAGCATGTCACACTGCTTGTTCGCAGAAGAAACTTTTTCTGAAAAGGCAAACGTCTGGCTCCTTCTCCCACAAGGAAGCTGCCAGCCCTGAAAGATCTTGCTCGTCTTCACTATCCCACTGCAGCCGATCCACAGGCACAACAGCACTGGGGATCTCTGCTTTCCCAGAGACTCAGCATGTCACACTGCTTGTTCGCAGCAGAAACATTTTCTGAAAAGGCAAACGTCTGGCTCCTTCTCCCACAAGGAAGCTGCCAGCCCTGAAATCTCTTGCTGGTCTGCACTATCCCACTGTAGCCAATGTTTAGCAGCAGAAGCACTGGGGATCTCTGCTTTCCCAGAGACTCAGCATGTCACACTGCTTGTTCGCGGCAGAAACTTTTTCTGAAAAGGCAGACGTCTGGCTACTTCTCCCACAAGGAAGCTGCCAGCCCTGAAATCTCTTGCAGGTCTGCACTATCCCTCTGCAGCCAATCTTTAGCCGCAGCAGCACTGGGGATCTCTGCTTTCCCAGAGACCCAGCATGTCACAGTGCTCGCTCTCGGCAGAATCTTTTTTAAAAAGGCAAACGTCTGGCTCCTTCTCCCACAAGGAAGCTGCCAGCCCTGAAAGATCTTGCTGGTCTTCACTATCCCACTGCAGCCTATCCACAGGCACAACAGCACTGGGGATCTCTGCTTTCCCAGAGACTCAGCATGTCACACTGCTTGTTCGCAGCAGAAACTTTTTATGAAAAGGCAAACGTCTGGCTCCTTCTCCCACAAGGAAGCTGCCAGCCCTGAAATCTCTTGCAGGTCTGCACTATCCCACTGCAGCCTATCCACAGGCACAACAGCACTGGGGATCTCTGCTTTCCCAGAGACTCAGCATGTCACACTGCTTGTTCGCGGCAGAAACTTTTTCTGAAAAGGCAAACGTCTGGCTCCTTCCCCCACAAGGAAGCTGCCAGCCCTGTAATCTCTTGCAGGTCTTCACTAATCCCTCTGCAGCCTATCTTTAGCCGCAGCAGCAGTGGGGATCTCTGCTTTCCCAGAGACTCAGCATGTCACGGTGCTTGTTCGCGGCAGAAACTTTTTTTAAAAAGGCAAACGTCTGGCTCCTTCTCCCACAAGGAAGCTGCCAGCCCTGAAAGATCTTGCTGGTCTTCATTATCCCACTGCAGCCTATCCACAGGCACAACAGCACTGGGGATCTCGGCTTTCCCAGAGACTCAGCATGTCACACTGCTTGTTCACGGCAGAAACTTTTTCTCAAAAGGCAAACGTCTGGCTACTTCTCCCACAAGGAAGCTGCCAGCCCTGAAATCTCTTGCAGGTCTGCACTATCCCACTGCAGCCTATCCACAGGCACAACAGCACTGGGGATCTCTGCTTTCCCAGAGACTCAGCATGTCACCGTGCTTGTTCGCGGCAGAAACTTTTTCTGAAAAGACAAACGTCTGGCTCCTTCTCCCACAAGGAAGCTGCCAGCCCTGAAAGATCTTGCTGGTCTTCACTATCCCTCTGCAGCCTATCTTTAGCCGCAGCAGCACTGTGGATCTCTGCTTTCCCAGAGACTCAGCATGTC
The DNA here is from genome assembly GCF_929443795.1 of Astur gentilis. NCBI lineage: Eukaryota > Metazoa > Chordata > Aves > Accipitriformes > Accipitridae > Astur > Astur gentilis. The sequence goes on along the minus strand of NW_026061101.1, from coordinate 448,521 downwards.
ACGGTGCTCGCTCTCGGCAGAAACTTTTTTAAAAAGGCAAACGTCTGGCTCCTTCTCCCACAAGGAAGCTGCCAGCCCTGTTATCTCTTGCAGGTCTTCACTAATCCCTCTGCAGCCTATCTTTAGCCGCAGCAGCACTGGGGATCTCTGCTTTCCCAGAGACTCAGCATGTCACACTGCTTGTTCGCGGCAGAAACTTTTTCTGAAAAGGCAAACGTCTGGCTCCTTCTCCCACAAGGAAGCTGCCAGCCCTGAAAGATCTTGCTGGTCTTCACTATCCCTCTGCAGCCAATCTTTAGCCGCAGCAGCAGTGGGGATCTCTGCTTTCCCAGAGACTCAGCATGTCACGGTGCTTGTTCGCAGCAGAAACTTTTTTTAAAAAGGCAAACGTCTGGCTCCTTCTCCCACAAGGAAGCTGCCAGCCCTGAAAGATCTTGCTGGTCTTCACTATCCCACTGCAGCCTATCCACAGGCACAACAGCACTGGGGATCTCTGCTTTTCCAGAGACTCAGCATGTCACACTGCTTGTTCGCAGCAGAAACTTTTTCTGAAAAGGCAAACGTCTGGCTCCTTCTCCCACAAGGAAGCTGCCAGCCCTGAAATCTCTTGCTGGTCTGCACTATCCCACTGCAGCCAATCTTTAGCAGCAGAAGCACTGGGGATCTCTGCTTTCCCAGAGACTCAGCATGTCACGGTGCTTGTTCGCGGCAGAAACTTTTTCTGAAAAGGCAAACGTCTGACTCCTTCTCCCACAAGGAAGCTGCCAGCCCTGAAATCTCTTGCAGGTCTGCACTATCCCACTGCAGCCAATCTTTAGCAGCAGAAGCACTGGGGATCTCTGCTTTCCCAGAGACTCAGCATGTCACGCTGCTTGTTCGCAGCAGAACCTTTTTTTAAAAAGGCAAACGTCTGGCTCCTTTTCCCACAAGGATGCTGCCAGCCCTGAAAGATCTTGCTGGTCTTCACTATCCCACTGCAGCCTATCCACAGGCACAACAGCACTGGGGATCTCTGCTTTCCCAGAGACTCAGCATGTCACACTGCTTGTTCGCGGCAGAAACTTTTTCTCAAAAGACAAACGTCTGACTCCTTCTCCCACAAGGAAGCTGCCAGCCCTGAAAGACCTCGCTGGTCTTCACTATCCCTCTGCAGCCTATCTTTAGCCGCAGCAGCACTGGGGATCTCTGCTTTCCCAGAGACCCAGCATGTCACGGTGCTCGCTCTCGGCAGAAACTTTTTCTGAAAAGGCAAACGTCTGGCTCCTTCTCCCACAAGGAAGCTGCCAGCCCTGAAATCTCTTGCAGGTCTGCACTATCCCACTGCAGCCTATCCACAGGCACAACAGCACTGGGGATCTCTGCTTTCCCAGAGACTCAGCATGTCACACTGCTTGTTCGCAGAAGAAACTTTTTCTGAAAAGGCAAACGTCTGGCTCCTTCTCCCACAAGGAAGCTGCCAGCCCTGAAAGATCTTGCTCGTCTTCACTATCCCACTGCAGCCGATCCACAGGCACAACAGCACTGGGGATCTCTGCTTTCCCAGAGACTCAGCATGTCACACTGCTTGTTCGCAGCAGAAACATTTTCTGAAAAGGCAAACGTCTGGCTCCTTCTCCCACAAGGAAGCTGCCAGCCCTGAAATCTCTTGCTGGTCTGCACTATCCCACTGTAGCCAATGTTTAGCAGCAGAAGCACTGGGGATCTCTGCTTTCCCAGAGACTCAGCATGTCACACTGCTTGTTCGCGGCAGAAACTTTTTCTGAATAGGCAAACGTCTGACTCCTTCTCCCACAAGGAAGCTGCCAGCCCTGAAATCTCTTGCAGGTCTGCACTATCCCACTGCAGCCAATCTTTAGCAGCAGAAGCACTGGGGATCTCTGCTTTCCCAGAGACTCAGCATGTCACGCTGCTTGTTCGCAGCAGAAACTTTTTTAAAAAGGCAAACGTCTGGCTCCTTTTCCCACAAGGATGCTGCCAGCCCTGAAAGATCTTGCTGGTCTTCACTATCCCACTGCAGCCTATCCACAGGCACAACAGCACTGGGGATCTCTGCTTTCCCAGAGACTCAGCATGTCACACTGCTTGTTCGCAGAAGAAACTTTTTCTGAAAAGGCAAACGTCTGGCTCCTTCTCCCACAAGGAAGCTGCCAGCCCTGAAAGATCTTGCTCGTCTTCACTATCCCACTGCAGCCGATCCACAGGCACAACAGCACTGGGGATCTCTGCTTTCCCAGAGACTCAGCATGTCACACTGCTTGTTCGCAGCAGAAACATTTTCTGAAAAGGCAAACGTCTGGCTCCTTCTCCCACAAGGAAGCTGCCAGCCCTGAAATCTCTTGCTGGTCTGCACTATCCCACTGTAGCCAATGTTTAGCAGCAGAAGCACTGGGGATCTCTGCTTTCCCAGAGACTCAGCATGTCACACTGCTTGTTCGCGGCAGAAACTTTTTCTGAAAAGGCAGACGTCTGGCTACTTCTCCCACAAGGAAGCTGCCAGCCCTGAAATCTCTTGCAGGTCTGCACTATCCCTCTGCAGCCAATCTTTAGCCGCAGCAGCACTGGGGATCTCTGCTTTCCCAGAGACTCAGCATGTCACGGTGCTTGTTCGCGGCAGAAACTTTTTTTAAAAAGGCAAATGTCTGGCTCCTTCTCCCACAAGGAAGCGCCAGCCCTGAAAGATCTTGCTGGTCTTCATTATCCCACTGCAGCCTATCCACAGGCACAACAGCACTGGGGATCTCGGCTTTCCCAGAGACTCAGCATGTCACACTGCTTGTTCACGGCAGAAACTTTTTCTCAAAAGGCAAACGTCTGGCTACTTCTCCCACAAGGAAGCTGCCAGCCCTGAAATCTCTTGCAGGTCTGCACTATCCCACTGCAGCCTATCCACAGGCACAACAGCACTGGGGATCTCTGCTTTCCCAGAGACTCAGCATGTCACCGTGCTTGTTCGCGGCAGAAACTTTTTCTGAAAAGACAAACGTCTGGCTCCTTCTCCCACAAGGAAGCTGCCAGCCCTGAAAGATCTTGCTGGTCTTCACTATCCCTCTGCAGCCTATCTTTAGCCGCAGCAGCACTGTGGATCTCTGCTTTCCCAGAGACTCAGCATGTCACGGTGCTCGCTCTCGGCAGAAACTTTTTTAAAAAGGCAAACGTCTGGCTCCTTCTCCCACAAGGAAGCTGCCAGCCCTGTTATCTCTTGCAGGTCTTCACTAATCCCTCTGCAGCCTATCTTTAGCCGCAGCAGCACTGGGGATCTCTGCTTTCCCAGAGACTCAGCATGTCACACTGCTTGTTCGCGGCAGAAACTTTTTCTGAAAAGGCAAACGTCTGGCTCCTTCTCCCACAAGGAAGCTGCCAGCCCTGAAAGATCTTGCTGGTCTTCACTATCCCTCTGCAGCCAATCTTTAGCCGCAGCAGCAGTGGGGATCTCTGCTTTCCCAGAGACTCAGCATGTCACGGTGCTTGTTCGCAGCAGAAACTTTTTTTAAAAAGGCAAACGTCTGGCTCCTTCTCCCACAAGGAAGCTGCCAGCCCTGAAAGATCTTGCTGGTCTTCACTATCCCACTGCAGCCTATCCACAGGCACAACAGCACTGGGGATCTCTGCTTTCCCAGAGACTCAGCATGTCACACTGCTTGTTCGCAGCAGAAACTTTTTCTGAAAAGGCAAACGTCTGGCTCCTTCTCCCACAAGGAAGCTGCCAGCCCTGAAATCTCTTGCTGGTCTGCACTATCCCACTGCAGCCAATCTTTAGCAGCAGAAGCACTGGGGATCTCTGCTTTCCCAGAGACTCAGCATGTCACGGTGCTTGTTCGCGGCAGAAACTTTTTCTGAATAGGCAAACGTCTGACTCCTTCTCCCACAAGGAAGCTGCCAGCCCTGAAATCTCTTGCAGGTCTGCACTATCCCTCTGCAGACAATCTTTAGCCGCAGCAGCACTGGGGATCTCTGCTTTCCCAGAGACTCAGCATGTCACGCTGCTTGTTCGCAGCAGAACCTTTTTTTAAAAAGGCAAACGTCTGGCTCCTTTTCCCACAAGGATGCTGCCAGCCCTGAAAGATCTTGCTGGTCTTCACTATCCCACTGCAGCCTATCCACAGGCACAACAGCACTGGGGATCTCTGCTTTCCCAGAGACTCAGCATGTCACACTGCTTGTTCGCGGCAGAAACTTTTTCTCAAAAGACAAACGTCTGACTCCTTCTCCCACAAGGAAGCTGCCAGCCCTGAAAGACCTCGCTGGTCTTCACTATCCCTCTGCAGCCTATCTTTAGCCGCAGCAGCACTGGGGATCTCTGCTTTCCCAGAGACCCAGCATGTCACGGTGCTCGCTCTCGGCAGAAACTTTTTCTGAAAAGGCAAACGTCTGGCTCCTTCTCCCACAAGGAAGCTGCCAGCCCTGAAATCTCTTGCAGGTCTGCACTATCCCACTGCAGCCTATCCACAGGCACAACAGCACTGGGGATCTCTGCTTTCCCAGAGACTCAGCATGTCACACTGCTTGTTCGCAGAAGAAACTTTTTCTGAAAAGGCAAACGTCTGGCTCCTTCTCCCACAAGGAAGCTGCCAGCCCTGAAAGATCTTGCTCGTCTTCACTATCCCACTGCAGCCGATCCACAGGCACAACAGCACTGGGGATCTCTGCTTTCCCAGAGACTCAGCATGTCACACTGCTTGTTCGCAGCAGAAACATTTTCTGAAAAGGCAAACGTCTGGCTCCTTCTCCCACAAGGAAGCTGCCAGCCCTGAAATCTCTTGCTGGTCTGCACTATCCCACTGTAGCCAATGTTTAGCAGCAGAAGCACTGGGGATCTCTGCTTTCCCAGAGACTCAGCATGTCACACTGCTTGTTCGCGGCAGAAACTTTTTCTGAATAGGCAAACGTCTGACTCCTTCTCCCACAAGGAAGCTGCCAGCCCTGAAATCTCTTGCAGGTCTGCACTATCCCACTGCAGCCAATCTTTAGCAGCAGAAGCACTGGGGATCTCTGCTTTCCCAGAGACTCAGCATGTCACGCTGCTTGTTCGCAGCAGAAACTTTTTTAAAAAGGCAAACGTCTGGCTCCTTTTCCCACAAGGATGCTGCCAGCCCTGAAAGATCTTGCTGGTCTTCACTATCCCACTGCAGCCTATCCACAGGCACAACAGCACTGGGGATCTCTGCTTTCCCAGAGACTCAGCATGTCACACTGCTTGTTCGCGGCAGAAACTTTTTCTCAAAAGACAAACGTCTGACTCCTTCTCCCACAAGGAAGCTGCCAGCCCTGAAAGACCTCGCTGGTCTTCACTATCCCTCTGCAGCCTATCTTTAGCCGCAGCAGCACTGGGGATCTCTGCTTTCCCAGAGACCCAGCATGTCACGGTGCTCGCTCTCGGCAGAAACTTTTTCTGAAAAGGCAAACGTCTGGCTCCTTCCCCCACAAGGAAGCTGCCAGCCCTGTAATCTCTTGCAGGTCTTCACTAATCCCTCTGCAGCCTATCTTTAGCCGCAGCAGCACTGGGGATCTCTGCTTTCCCAGAGACTCAGCATGTCACGGAGCTTGTTCGCGGCAGAAACTTTTTTTAAAAAGGCAAACGTCTGGCTCCTTCTCCCACAAGGAAGCTGCCAGCCCTGAAAGATCTTGCTGGTCTTCATTATCCCACTGCAGCCTATCCACAGGCACAACAGCACTGGGGATCTCTGCTTTCCCAGAGACTCAGCATGTCACACTGCTTGTTCACGGCAGAAACTTTTTCTGAAAAGGCAAACGTCTGGCTCCTTCTGCCACAAGGAAGCTGCCAGCCCTGAAATCTCTTGCAGGTCTGCACTATCCCACTGCAGCCTATCCACAGGCACAACAGCACTGGGGATCTCTGCTTTCCCAGAGACTCAGCATGTCACACTGCTTGTTCGCAGCAGAAACTTTTTCTGAAAAGGCAAACGTCTGGCTCCTTCTCCCACAAGGAAGCTGGCAGCCCTGAAAGATCTTGCAGGTCTGCACTATCCCTCTGCAGCCAATCTTTAGCCGCAGCAGCACTGGGGATCTCTGCTTTCCCAGAGACCCAGCATGTCACGGTGCTCGCTCTCGGCAGAAACGTTTTCTGAAAAGGCAAACGTCCGGCTCCTTCTCCCACAAGGAAGCTGCCAGCCCTGAAATCTCTTGCAGGTCTGCACTATCCCACTGCAGCCTATCCACAGGCACAACAGCACTGGGGATCTCTGCTTTCCCAGAGACTCAGCATGTCACACTGCTTGTTCGCGGCAGAAACTTTTTCTGAAAAGGCAAACGTCTGACTCCTTCTCCCACAAGGAAGCTGCCAGCCCTGAAAGACCTCGCTGGTCTGCACTATCCCTCTTCAGCCAATCTTTAGCCGCAGCAGCACTGGGGATCTCTGCTTTCCCAGAGACTCAGCATGTCACCGTGCTTGTTCGCGGCAGAAACTTTTTCTGAAAAGGCAAACGTCCGGCTCCTTCTCCCACAAGGAAGCTGCCAGCCCTGTAATCTCTTGCAGGTCTGCACTATCCCACTGCAGCCTATCCACAGGCACAACAGCACTGGGGATCTCTGCTTTCCCAGAGACTCAGCATGTCACACTGCTTGTTCGCAGCAGAAAATTTTTCTGAAAAGACAAACGTCCGGCTCCTTCCCCCACAAGGAAGCTGCCAGCTCTGAAAGATCTTGCTGGTCTTCACTATCCCTCTGCAGCCTATCCTTAGCCGCAGCAGCACTGGGGATCTCTGCTTTCCCAGAGACTCAGCATGTCACGGTGCTCGCTCTCGGCAGAAACTTTTTTAAAAGGCAAACGTCTGACTCCTTCTCCCACAAGGAAGCTGCCAGCCCTGAAATCTCTTGCAGGTCTGCACTATCCCTCTGCAGCCAATCTTTAGCCGCAGCAGCACTGGGGATCTCTGTTTCCCCAGAGACCCAGCATGTCACAGTGCTCCCTCTCGGCAGAAAATTTTTAAAAAGGCAAACGTCTGGCTCCTTCTCCCACAAGGAAGCTGCCAGCCCTGAAAGATCTTGCTGGTCTTCACTATCCCACTGCAGCCTATCCACAGGCACAACAGCACTGGGGATCTCTGCTTTCCCAGAGACTCAGCATGTCACACTGCTTGTTCGCGGCAGAAACTTTTTCTGAAAAGGCAAACGTCTGGCTCCTTCTCCCACAAGGAAGCTGCCAGCCCTGTAATCTCTAGCAGGTCTGCACTATCCCACTGCAGCCTATCCACAGGCACAACAGCACTGGGGATCTCTGCTTTCCCAGAGACTCAGCATGTCACACTGCTTGTTCGCGGCAGAAACTTTTTCTGAAAAGGCAAACGTCTGGCTCCTTCTCCCACAAGGAAGCTGCCAGCCCTGAAAGATCTTGCTGGTCTTCACTATCCCTCTCCAGCCAATCTTTAGCTGCAGCTGCAGTGGGGATCTCTGCTTTCCCAGAGACTCAGCATGTCACGGTGCTTGTTCGCAGCAGAAACTTTTTTTAAAAAGGCAAACGTCTGGCTCCTTCTCCCACAAGGAAGCTGCCAGCCCTGAAAGATCTTGCTGGTCTTCACTATCCCACTGCAGCCTATCCACAGGCACAACAGCACTGGGGATCTCTGCTTTCCCAGAGACTCAGCATGTCACGGTGCTTGTTCGCGGCAGAAACTTTTTTTAAAAAGGCAAACGTCTGGCTCCTTCTCCCACAAGGAAGCTGCCAGCCCTGAAAGATCTTGCTGGTCTTCACTATCCCACTGCAGCCTATCCACAGGCACAGCAGCACTGGGGATCTCTGCTTTCCCAGAGACTCAGCATGTCACACTGCTTGTTCGCAGCAGAAACTTTTTCTGAAAAGGCAAACGTCTGACTCCTTCTCCCACAAGGAAGCTGCCAGCCCTGAAATCTCTTGCAGGTCTGCACTATCCCTCTGCAGCCAATCTTTAGCCGCAGCAGCACTGGGGATCTCTGCTTCCCCAGAGACCCAGCATGTCACAGTGCTCCCTCTCGGCAGAAAATTTTTAAAAAGGCAAACGTCTGGCTCCTTCTCCCACAAGGAAGCTGCCAGCCCTGAAAGATCTTGCAGGTCTGCACTATCCCACTGCAGCCTATCCACAGGCACAACAGCACTGGGGATCTCTGCTTTCCCAGAGACTCAGCATGTCACACTGCTTGTTCGCGGCAGAAACTTTTTCTGAAAAGGCAAACGTCTGGCTACTTCTCCCACAAGGAAGCTGCCAGCCCTGTAATCTCTAGCAGGTCTGCACTATCCCACTGCATCCTATCCACAGGCACAACAGCACTGGGGATCTCTGCTTTCCCAGAGACTCAGCATGTCACACTGCTTGTTCGCAGCAGAAACTTTTTCTGAAAAGACAAACGTCCGGCTCCTTCCCCCACAAGGAAGCTGCCAGCCCTGAAAGATCTTGCTGGTCTTCACTATCCCTCTGCAGCCTATCTTTAGCCGCAGCAGCACTGGGGATCTCTGCTTTCCCAGAGACCCAGCATGTCACGGTGCTCGCTCTCGGCAGAAACTTTTTCTGAAAAGGCAAACGTCTGGCTCCTTCTCCCACAAGGAAGCTGCCAGCCCTGAAATCTCTTGCAGGTCTGCACTATCCCACTGCAGCCTATCCACAGGCACAACAGCACTGGGGATCTCTGCTTTCCCAGAGACTCAGCATGTCACACTGCTTGTTCGCAGAAGAAACTTTTTCTGAAAAGGCAAACGTCTGGCTCCTTCCCCCACAAGGAAGCTGCCAGCCCTGTAATCTCTTGCAGGTCTTCACTAATCCCTCTGCAGCCTATCTTTAGCCGCAGCAGCACTGGGGATCTCTGCTTTCCCAGAGACTCAGCATGTCACGGAGCTTGTTCGCGGCAGAAACTTTTTTTAAAAAGGCAAACGTCTGGCTCCTTCTCCCACAAGGAAGCTGCCAGCCCTGAAAGATCTTGCTGGTCTTCATTATCCCACTGCAGCCTATCCACAGGCACAACAGCACTGGGGATCTCTGCTTTCCCAGAGACTCAGCATGTCACACTGCTTGTTCACGGCAGAAACTTTTTCTGAAAAGGCAAACGTCTGGCTCCTTCTGCCACAAGGAAGCTGCCAGCCCTGAAATCTCTTGCAGGTCTGCACTATCCCACTGCAGCCTATCCACAGGCACAACAGCACTGGGGATCTCTGCTTTCCCAGAGACTCAGCATGTCACACTGCTTGTTCGCAGCAGAAACTTTTTCTGAAAAGGCAAACGTCTGGCTCCTTCTCCCACAAGGAAGCTGGCAGCCCTGAAAGATCTTGCTGGTCTTCACTATCCCTCTGCAGCCAATCTTTAGCCGCAGCAGCACTGGGGATCTCTGCTTTCCCAGAGACCCAGCATGTCACGGTGCTCGCTCTCGGCAGAAACGTTTTCTGAAAAGGCAAACGTCCGGCTCCTTCTCCCACAAGGAAGCTGCCAGCCCTGAAATCTCTTGCAGGTCTGCACTATCCCACTGCAGCCTATCCACAGGCACAACAGCACTGGGGATCTCTGCTTTCCCAGAGACTCAGCATGTCACACTGCTTGTTCGCGGCAGAAACTTTTTCTGAAAAGGCAAACGTCTGACTCCTTCTCCCACAAGGAAGCTGCCAGCCCTGAAAGACCTCGCTGGTCTTCACTATCCCTCTTCAGCCAATCTTTAGCCGCAGCAGCACTGGGGATCTCTGCTTTCCCAGAGACTCAGCATGTCACCGTGCTTGTTCGCGGCAGAAACTTTTTCTGAAAAGGCAAACGTCCGGCTCCTTCTCCCACAAGGAAGCTGCCAGCCCTGTAATCTCTTGCAGGTCTGCACTATCCCACTGCAGCCTATCACAGGCACAACAGCACTGGGGATCTCTGCTTTCCCAGAGACTCAGCATGTCACACTGCTTGTTCGCAGCAGAAAATTTTTCTGAAAAGACAAACGTCTGGCTCCTTCCCCCACAAGGAAGCTGCCAGCCCTGAAAGATCTTGCTGGTCTTCACTATCCCTCTGCAGCCTATCTTTAGCCGCAGCAGCACTGGGGATCTCTGCTTTCCCAGAGACTCAGCATGTCACCGTGCTTGTTCGCGGCAGAAACTTTTTCTGAAAAGGCAAACGTCTGGCTCCTTCTCCCACAAGGAAGCTGCCAGCCCTGTAATCTCTAGCAGGTCTGCACTATCCCACTGCAGCCTATCCACAGGCACAACAGCACTGGGGATCTCTGCTTTCCCAGAGACTCAGCATGTCACACTGCTTGTTCGCAGCAGAAACTTTTTCTGAAAAGACAAACGTCCGGCTCCTTCCCCCACAAGGAAGCTGCCAGCCCTGAAAGATCTTGCTGGTCTTCACTATCCCTCTGCAGCCTATCTTTAGCCGCAGCAGCACTGGGGATCTCTGCTTTCCCAGAGACTCAGCATGTCACGGTGCTCGCTCTCGGCAGAAACTTTTTTAAAAGGCAAACGTCTGACTCCTTCTCCCACAAGGAAGCTGCCAGCCCTGAAATCTCTTGCAGGTCTGCACTATCCCTCTGCAGCCAATCTTTAGCCGCAGCAGCACTGGGGATCTCTGTTTCCCCAGAGACCCAGCATGTCACAGTGCTCCCTCTCGGCAGAAAATTTTTAAAAAGGCAAACGTCTGGCTCCTTCTCCCACAAGGAAGCTGCCAGCCCTGAAAGATCTTGCTGGTCTTCACTATCCCACTGCAGCCTATCCACAGGCACAACAGCACTGGGGATCTCTGCTTTCCCAGAGACTCAGCATGTCACACTGCTTGTTCGCGGCAGAAACTTTTTCTGAAAAGGCAAACGTCTGGCTCCTTCTCCCACAAGGAAGCTGCCAGCCCTGTAATCTCTAGCAGGTCTGCACTATCCCACTGCAGCCTATCCACAGGCACAACAGCACTGGGGATCTCTGCTTTCCCAGAGACTCAGCATGTCACACTGCTTGTTCGCGGCAGAAACTTTTTCTGAAAAGGCAAACGTCTGGCTCCTTCTCCCACAAGGAAGCTGCCAGCCCTGAAAGATCTTGCTGGTCTTCACTATCCCTCTCCAGCCAATCTTTAGCTGCAGCTGCAGTGGGGATCTCTGCTTTCCCAGAGACTCAGCATGTCACGGTGCTTGTTCGCAGCAGAAACTTTTTTTAAAAAGGCAAACGTCTGGCTCCTTCTCCCACAAGGAAGCTGCCAGCCCTGTAATCTCTAGCAGGTCTGCACTATCCCACTGCAGCCTATCCACAGGCACAACAGCACTGGGGATCTCTGCTTTCCCAGAGACTCAGCATGTCACACTGCTTGTTCGCGGCAGAAACTTTTTCTGAAAAGGCAAACGTCTGGCTCCTTCTCCCACAAGGAAGCTGCCAGCCCTGAAAGATCTTGCTGGTCTTCACTATCCCTCTGCAGCCTATCCACAGGCACAGCAGCACTGGGGATCTCTGCTTTCCCAGAGACTCAGCATGTCACACTGCTTGTTCGCAGCAGAAACTTTTTCTGAAAAGGCAAACGTCTGACTCCTTCTCCCACAAGGAAGCTGCCAGCCCTGAAATCTCTTGCAGGTCTGCACTATCCCTCTGCAGCCAATCTTTAGCCGCAGCAGCACTGGGGATCTCTGCTTCCCCAGAGACCCAGCATGTCACAGTGCTCCCTCTCGGCAGAAAATTTTTAAAAAGGCAAACGTCTGGCTCCTTCTCCCACAAGGAAGCTGCCAGCCCTGAAAGATCTTGCAGGTCTGCACTATCCCACTGCAGCCTATCCACAGGCACAACAGCACTGGGGATCTCTGCTTTCCCAGAGACTCAGGATGTCACACTGCTTGTTCGCGGCAGAAACTTTTTCTGAAAAGGCAAACGTCTGGCTCCTTCTCCCACAAGGAAGCTGCCAGCCCTGTAATCTCTAGCAGGTCTGCACTATCCCACTGCATCCTATCCACAGGCACAACAGCACTGGGGATCTCTGCTTTCCCAGAGACTCAGCATGTCACACTGCTTGTTCGCTGCAGAAACTTTTTCTGAAAAGACAAACGTCCGGCTCCTTCCCCCACAAGGAAGCTGCCAGCCCTGAAAGATCTTGCTGGTCTTCACTATCCCTCTGCAGCCTATCTTTAGCCGCAGCAGCACTGGGGATCTCTGCTTTCCCAGAGACTCAGCATGTCACGGTGCTCGCTCTCGGCAGAAACTTTTTTAAAAGGCAAACGTCTGGCTCCTTCTCCCACAAGGAAGCTGCCAGCCCTGAAATCTCTTGCAGGTCTGCACTATCCCACTGCAGCCTATCCACAGGCACAACAGCACTGGGGATCTCTGCTTTCCCAGAGACTCAGCATGTCACACTGCTTGTTCGCAGAAGAAACTTTTTCTGAAAAGGCAAACGTCTGGCTCCTTCCCCCACAAGGAAGCTGCCAGCCCTGTAATCTCTTGCAGGTCTTCACTAATCCCTCTGCAGCCTATCTTTAGCCGCAGCAGCACTGGGGATCTCTGCTTTCCCAGAGACTCAGCATGTCACGGAGCTTGTTCGCGGCAGAAACTTTTTTTAAAAAGGCAAACGTCTGGCTCCTTCTCCCACAAGGAAGCTGCCAGCCCTGAAAGATCTTGCTGGTCTTCATTATCCCACTGCAGCCTATCCACAGGCACAACAGCACTGGGGATCTCTGCTTTCCCAGAGACTCAGCATGTCACACTGCTTGTTCACGGCAGAAACTTTTTCTGAAAAGGCAAACGTCTGGCTCCTTCTGCCACAAGGAAGCTGCCAGCCCTGAAATCTCTTGCAGGTCTGCACTATCCCACTGCAGCCTATCCACAGGCACAACAGCACTGGGGATCTCTGCTTTCCCAGAGACTCAGCATGTCACACTGCTTGTTCGCAGCAGAAACTTTTTCTGAAAAGGCAAACGTCTGGCTCCTTCTCCCACAAGGAAGCTGGCAGCCCTGAAAGATCTTGCTGGTCTTCACTATCCCTCTGCAGCCAATCTTTAGCCGCAGCAGCACTGGGGATCTCTGCTTTCCCAGAGACCCAGCATGTCACGGTGCTCGCTCTCGGCAGAAACGTTTTCTGAAAAGGCAAACGTCCGGCTCCTTCTCCCACAAGGAAGCTGCCAGCCCTGAAATCTCTTGCAGGTCTGCACTATCCCACTGCAGCCTATCCACAGGCACAACAGCACTGGGGATCTCTGCTTTCCCAGAGACTCAGCATGTCACACTGCTTGTTCGCGGCAGAAACTTTTTCTGAAAAGGCAAACGTCTGACTCCTTCTCCCACAAGGAAGCTGCCAGCCCTGAAAGACCTCGCTGGTCTTCACTATCCCTCTTCAGCCAATCTTTAGCCGCAGCAGCACTGGGGATCTCTGCTTTCCCAGAGACTCAGCATGTCACCGTGCTTGTTCGCGGCAGAAACTTTTTCTGAAAAGGCAAACGTCCGGCTCCTTCTCCCACAAGGAAGCTGCCAGCCCTGAAATCTCTTGCAGGTCTGCACTATCCCACTGCAGCCTATCCACAGGCACAACAGCACTGGGGATCTCTGCTTTCCCAGAGACTCAGCATGTCACACTGCTTGTTCGCGGCAGAAACTTTTTCTGAAAAGGCAAACGTCTGACTCCTTCTCCCACAAGGAAGCTGCCAGCCCTGAAAGACCTCGCTGGTCTTCACTATCCCTCTGCAGCCAATCTTTAGCCGCAGCAGCACTGGGGATCTCTGCTTTCCCAGAGACTCAGCATGTCACGGTGCTCGCTCTCGGCAGAAACTTTTTTAAAAGGCAAACGTCTGACTCCTTCTCCCACAAGGAAGCTGCCAGCCCTGAAATCTCTTGCAGGTCTGCACTATCCCTCTGCAGCCAATCTTTAGCCGCAGCAGCACTGGGGATCTCTGCTTCCCCAGAGACCCAGCATGTCACAGTGCTCCCTCTCGGCAGAAAATTTTTAAAAAGGCAAACGTCTGGCTCCTTCTCCCACAAGGAAGCTGCCAGCCCTGAAAGATCTTGCTGGTCTTCACTATCCCACTGCAGCCTATCCACAGGCACAACAGCACTGGGGATCTCTGCTTTCCCAGAGACTCAGCATGTCACACTGCTTGTTCGCAGCAGAAACTTTTTCTGAAAAGGCAAACGTCTGACTCCTTCTCCCAAAAGGAAGCTGCCAGCCCTGAAAGATCTTGCTGGTCTTCACTATCCCTCTCCAGCCAATCTTTAGCTGCAGCTGCAGTGGGGATCTCTGCTTTCCCAGAGACTCAGCATGTCACGGTGCTTGTTCGCAGCAGAAACTTTTTTTAAAAAGGCAAACGTCTGGCTCCTTCTCCCACAAGGAAGCTGCCAGCCCTGAAAGATCTTGCTGGTCTTCACTATCCCACTGCAGCCTATCCACAGGCACAACAGCACTGGGGATCTCTGCTTTCCCAGAGACTCAGCATGTCACGGTGCTTGTTCGCGGCAGAAACTTTTTTTAAAAAGGCAAACGTCTGGCTCCTTCTCCCACAAGGAAGCTGCCAGCCCTGAAAGATCTTGCTGGTCTTCACTATCCCACTGCAGCCTATCCACAGGCACAGCAGCACTGGGGATCTCTGCTTTCCCAGAGACTCAGCATGTCACACTGCTTGTTCGCAGCAGAAACTTTTTCTGAAAAGGCAAACGTCTGACTCCTTCTCCCACAAGGAAGCTGCCAGCCCTGAAATCTCTTGCAGGTCTGCACTATCCCTCTGCAGCCAATCTTTAGCCGCAGCAGCACTGGGGATCTCTGCTTCCCCAGAGACCCAGCATGTCACAGTGCTCCCTCTCGGCAGAAAATTTTTAAAAAGGCAAACGTCTGGCTCCTTCTCCCACAAGGAAGCTGCCAGCCCTGAAAGATCTTGCAGGTCTGCACTATCCCACTGCATCCTATCCACAGGCACAACAGCACTGGGGATCTCTGCTTTCCCAGAGACTCAGCATGTCACACTGCTTGTTCGCAGCAGAAACTTTTTCTGAAAAGACAAACGTCCGGCTCCTTCCCCCACAAGGAAGCTGCCAGCCCTGAAAGACCTCGCTGGTCTTCACTATCCCTCTGCAGCCAATCTTTAGCCGCAGCAGCACTGGGGATCTCTGCTTTCCCAGAGACTCAGCATGTCACGGTGCTTGTTCGCGGCAGAAACTTTTTTTAAAAAGGCAAACGTCTGGCTCCTTCTCCCACAAGGAAGCTGCCAGCCCTGAAAGATCTTGCTGGTCTTCACTATCCCACTGCAGCCTATCCACAGGCACAACAGCACTGGGGATCTCTGCTTTCCCAGAGACTCAGCATGTCACGGTGCTTGTTCGCGGCAGAAACGTTTTCTGAAAAGGCAAATGTCTGGCTCCTTCTCCCACAAGGAAGCTGCCAGCCCTGAAATCTCTTGCAGGTCTTCACTATCCCTCTGCAGACAATCTTTAGCCGCAGCAGCACTGGGGATCTCTGCTTCCCCAGAGACCCAGCATGTCACAGTGCTCCCTCTCGGCAGAAACTTTTTCTCAAAAGACAAACGTCTGACTCCTTCTCCCACAAGGAAGCTGCCAGCCCTGAAATACCTCGCTGGTCTTCACTATCCCACTGCAGCCTATCCACAGGCACAACAGCACTGGGGATCTCTGCTTTCCCAGAGACTCAGCATGTCACACTGCTTGTTCGCGCCAGAAACTTTTTCTGAAAAGGCAAACGTCTGGCTCCTTCTCCCACAAGGAAGCTGCCAGCCCTGAAATCTCTTGCAGGTCTGCACTATCCCACTGCAGCCTATCCACAGGCACAACAGCACTGGGGATCTCTGCTTTCCCAGAGACTCAGCATGTCACACTGCTTGTTGGCAGCAGAAACTTTTTCTGAAAAGACAAACGTCTGGCTCCTTCTCCCACAAGGAAGCTGCCAGCCCTGAAAGATCTTGCTGGTCTTCACTATCCCTCTGCAGCCTATCTTTAGCCGCAGCAGCAGTGGGAATCTCTGCTTTCCCAGAGACCCAGCATGTCACGGTGCTCGCTCTCGGCAGAAACTTTTTTAAAAAGGCAAACGTCTGGCTCCTTCTCCCACAAGGAAGCTGCCAGCCCTGAAAGATCTGCTGGTCTTCACCGCCCACTGCAGCCTATCCACAGGCACAACAGCACTGGGGATCTCTGCTTTCCCAGAGACTCAGCATGTCACACTACTTGTTCGCCGCAGAATCTTTCTCTGAAAAGGCAAACGTCTGGCTCTTTCTCCCACAAGGTAGGTGCCAGCCCTGAAATCTCTTGCAGGTCTGCACTATCCCTCTGCAGCCAATCTTTAGCCGCAGCAGCACTGGGGATCTCTGCTTTCCCAGAGACCCAGCATGTCACGGTGCTCGCTCTCCGCAGAAACTTTTTTAAAAAGGCAAACGTCTGGCTCCTTCTCCCACAAGGAAGCTGCCAGCCCTGAAAGATCTTGCTGGTCTGCACTATCCCACTGCAGCCAATCTTTAGCAGCAGAAGCACTGGGGATCTCTGCTTTCCCAAAGACTCAGCATGTCACACTGCTTGTTCGCGGCAGAAACTTTTTATGAATAGGCAAACGTCTGACTCCTTCTCCCGCAAGGAAGCTGCCAGCCCTGAAATCTCTTGCAGGTCTGCACTATCCCTCTGCAGCCAATCTTTAGCAGCAGAAGCACTGGGGATCTCTGCTTTCCCAAAGACTCAGCATGTCACGCTGCTTGTTCGCAGCAGAAACTTTTTTAAAAATGCAAACGTCTGGCTCCTTTTCCCACAAGGATGCTGCCAGCCCTGAAAGATCTTGCTGGTCTTCACTATCCCACTGCAGCCTATCCACAGGCACAACAGCACTGGGGATCTCTGCTTTCCCAGAGACTCAGCATGTCACACTGCTTGTTCGCGGCAGAAACTTTTTCTCAAAAGACAAACGTCTGACTCCTTCTCCCACAAGGAAGCTGCCAGCCCTGAAAGACCTCGCTGGTCTTCACTATCCCTCTGCAGCCTATCTTTAGCCGCAGCAGCACTGGGGATCTCTGCTTTCCCAGAGACCAAGCATGTCACGGTGCTCGCTCTCGGCAGAAACTTTTTCTGAAAAGGCAAACGTCTGGCTCCTTCTCCCACAAGGAAGCTGCCAGCCCTGAAATCTCTTGCAGGTCTGCACTATCCCACTGCAGCCTATCCACAGGCACAACAGCACTGGGGATCTCTGCTGTCCCAGAGACTCAGCATGTCACACTGCTTGTTCGCGGCAGAAACTTTTTCTGAAAAGGCAAACGTCTGGCTCCTTCTCCCACAAGGAAGCTGCCAGCCCTGAAAGATCTTGCTGGTCTTCACTATCCCTCTGCAGCCTATCTTTAGCCGCAGCAGCACTGGGGATCTCTGCTTTCCCAGAGACCCAGCATGTCACGGTGCTTGTTCGCGGCAGAAACTTTTTTTAAAAAGGCAAACGTCTGGCTCCTTCTCCCACAAGGAAGCTGCCAGCCCTGAAAGATCTTGCTGGTCTTCATTATCCCACTGCAGCCTATCCACAGGCACAACAGCACTGGGGATCTCGGCTTTCCCAGAGACTCAGCATGTCACACTGCTTGTTCACGGCAGAAACTTTTTCTCAAAAGGCAAACGTCTGGCTACTTCTCCCACAAGGAAGCTGCCAGCCCTGAAATCTCTTGCAGGTCTGCACTATCCCACTGCAGCCTATCCACAGGCACAACAGCACTGGGGATCTCTGCTTTCCCAGAGACTCAGCATGTCACCGTGCTTGTTCGCGGCAGAAACTTTTTCTGAAAAGACAAACGTCTGGCTCCTTCTCCCACAAGGAAGCTGCCAGCCCTGAAAGATCTTGCTGGTCTTCACTATCCCTCTGCAGCCTATCTTTAGCCGCAGCAGCACTGTGGATCTCTGCTTTCCCAGAGACTCAGCATGTCACGGTGCTCGCTCTCGGCAGAAACTTTTTTAAAAAGGCAAACGTCTGGCTCCTTCTCCCACAAGGAAGCTGCCAGCCCTGTTATCTCTTGCAGGTCTTCACTAATCCCTCTGCAGCCTATCTTTAGCCGCAGCAGCACTGGGGATCTCTGCTTTCCCAGAGACTCAGCATGTCACACTGCTTGTTCGCGGCAGAAACTTTTTCTGAAAAGGCAAACGTCTGGCTCCTTCTCCCACAAGGAAGCTGCCAGCCCTGAAAGATCTTGCTGGTCTTCACTATCCCTCTGCAGCCAATCTTTAGCCACAGCAGCAGTGGGGATCTCTGCTTTCCCAGAGACTCAGCATGTCACGGTGCTTGTTCGCAGCAGAAACTTTTTTTAAAAAGGCAAACGTCTGGCTCCTTCTCCCACAAGGAAGCTGCCAGCCCTGAAAGATCTTGCTGGTCTTCACTATCCCACTGCAGCCTATCCACAGGCACAACAGCACTGGGGATCTCTGCTTTCCCAGAGACTCAGCATGTCACACTGCTTGTTCGCAGCAGAAACTTTTTCTGAAAAGGCAAACGTCTGGCTCCTTCTCCCACAAGGAAGCTGCCAGCCCTGAAATCTCTTGCTGGTCTGCACTATCCCACTGCAGCCAATCTTTAGCAGCAGAAGCACTGGGGATCTCTGCTTTCCCAGAGACTCAGCATGTCACACTGCTTGTTCGCGGCAGAAACTTTTTCTGAATAGGCAAACGTCTGACTCCTTCTCCCACAAGGAAGCTGCCAGCCCTGAAATCTCTTGCAGGTCTGCACTATCCCACTGCAGCCAATCTTTAGCAGCAGAAGCACTGGGGATCTCTGCTTTCCCAGAGACTCAGCATGTCACGCTGCTTGTTCGCAGCAGAACCTTTTTTTAAAAAGGCAACCGTCTGGCTCCTTTTCCCACAAGGATGCTGCCAGCCCTGAAAGATCTTGCTGGTCTTCACTATCCCACTGCAGCCTATCCACAGGCACAACAGCACTGGGGATCTCTGCTTTCCCAGAGACTCAGCATGTCACACTGCTTGTTCGCGGCAGAAACTTTTTCTCAAAAGACAAACGTCTGACTCCTTCTCCCACAAGGAAGCTGCCAGCCCTGAAAGACCTCGCTGGTCTTCACTATCCCTCTGCAGCCTATCTTTAGCCGCAGCAGCACTGGGGATCTCTGCTTTCCCAGAGACCCAGCATGTCACGGTGCTCGCTCTCGGCAGAAACTTTTTCTGAAAAGGCAAACGTCTGGCTCCTTCTCCCACAAGGAAGCTGCCAGCCCTGAAATCTCTTGCAGGTCTGCACTATCCCACTGCAGCCTATCCACAGGCACAACAGCACTGGGGATCTCTGCTTTCCCAGAGACTCAGCATGTCACACTGCTTGTTCGCAGAAGAAACTTTTTCTGAAAAGGCAAACGTCTGGCTCCTTCTACCACAAGGAAGCTGCCAGCCCTGAAAGATCTTGCTGGTCTTCACTATCCCACTGCAGCCTATCCACAGGCACAACAGCACTGGGGATCTCTGCTTTCCCAGAGACTCAGCATGTCACACTGCTTGTTCGCAGCAGAAACATTTTCTGAAAAGGCAAACGTCTGGCTCCTTCTCCCACAAGGAAGCTGCCAGCCCTGAAATCTCTTGCTGGTCTGCACTATCCCACTGTAGCCAATGTTTAGCAGCAGAAGCACTGGGGATCTCTGCTTTCCCAGAGACTCAGCATGTCACACTGCTTGTTCGCGGCAGAAACTTTTTCTGAATAGGCAAACGTCTGACTCCTTCTCCCACAAGGAAGCTGCCAGCCCTGAAATCTCTTGCAGGTCTGCACTATCCCACTGCAGCCAATCTTTAGCAGCAGAAGCACTGGGGATCTCTGCTTTCCCAGAGACTCAGCATGTCACGCTGCTTTTTCGCAGCAGAAACTTTTTTAAAAAGGCAAACGTCTGGCTCCTTTTCCCACAAGGATGCTGCCAGCCCTGAAAGATCTTGCTGGTCTTCACTATCCCACTGCAGCCTATCCACAGGCACAACAGCACTGGGGATCTCTGCTTTCCCAGAGACTCAGCATGTCACACTGCTTGTTCGCGGCAGAAACTTTTTCTCAAAAGACAAACGTCTGACTCCTTCTCCCACAAGGAAGCTGCCAGCCCTGAAAGACCTCGCTGGTCTTCACTATCCCTCTGCAGCCTATCTTTAGCCGCAGCAGCACTGGGGATCTCTGCTTTCCCAGAGACCCAGCATGTCACGGTGCTCGCTCTCGGCAGAAACTTTTTCTGAAAAGGCAAACGTCTGGCTCCTTCTCCCACAAGGAAGCTGCCAGCCCTGAAATCTCTTGCAGGTCTGCACTATCCCACTGCAGCCTATCCACAGGCACAACAGCACTGGGGATCTCTGCTTTCCCAGAGACTCAGCATGTCACACTGCTTGTTCGCAGAAGAAACTTTTTCTGAAATGCAAACGTCTGGCTCCTTCCCCCACAAGGAAGCTGCCAGCCCTGTAATCTCTTGCAGGTCTTCACTAATCCCTCTGCAGCCTATCTTTAGCCGCAGCAGCACTGGGGATCTCTGCTTTCCCAGAGACTCAGCATGTCACGGAGCTTGTTCGCGGCAGAAACTTTTTTTAAAAAGGCAAACGTCTGGCTCCTTCTCCCACAAGGAAGCTGCCAGCCCTGAAAGATCTTGCTGGTCTTCATTATCCCACTGCAGCCTATCCACAGGCACAACAGCACTGGGGATCTCTGCTTTCCCAGAGACTCAGCATGTCACACTGCTTGTTCACGGCAGAAACTTTTTCTGAAAAGGCAAACGTCTGGCTCCTTCTGCCACAAGGAAGCTGCCAGCCCTGAAATCTCTTGCAGGTCTGCACTATCCCACTGCAGCCTATCCACAGGCACAACAGCACTGGGGATCTCTGCTTTCCCAGAGACTCAGCATGTCACACTGCTTGTTCGCAGCAGAAACTTTTTCTGAAAAGGCAAACGTCTGGCTCCTTCTCCCACAAGGAAGCTGGCAGCCCTGAAAGATCTTGCTGGTCTTCACTATCCCTCTGCAGCCAATCTTTAGCCGCAGCAGCAGTGGGGATCTCTGCTTTCCCAGAGACCCAGCATGTCACGGTGCTCGCTCTCGGCAGAAACGTTTTCTGAAAAGGCAAACGTCCGGCTCCTTCTCCCACAAGGAAGCTGCCAGCCCTGAAATCTCTTGCAGGTCTGCACTATCCCACTGCAGCCTATAAACAGGCACAACAGCACTGGGGATCTCTGCTTTCCCAGAGACTCAGCATGTCACACTGCTTGTTCGCGGCAGAAACTTTTTCTGAAAAGGCAAACGTCTGACTCCTTCTCCCACAAGGAAGCTGCCAGCCCTGAAAGATCTTGCTGGTCTTCACTATCCCTCTGCAGCCTATCTTTAGCCGCAGCAGCACTGGGGATCTCTGCTTTCCCAGAGACTCAGCATGTCACGGTGCTCGCTCTCGGCAGAAACTTTTTTAAAAGGCAAACGTCTGACTCCTTCTCCCACAAGGAAGCTGCCAGCCCTGAAATCTCTTGCAGGTCTGCACTATCCCTCTGCAGCCAATCTTTAGCCGCAGCAGCACTGGGGATCTCTGCTTCCCCAGAGACCCAGCATGTCACAGTGCTCCCTCTCGGCAGAAAATTTTTAAAAAGGCAAACGTCTGGCTCCTTCTCCCACAAGGAAGCTGCCAGCCCTGAAAGATCTTGCTGGTCTTCACTATCCCACTGCAGCCTATCCACAGGCACAACAGCACTGGGGATCTCTGCTTTCCCAGAGACTCAGCATGTCACACTGCTTGTTCGCAGCAGAAACTTTTTCTGAAAAGGCAAACGTCTGACTCCTTCTCCCAAAAGGAAGCTGCCAGCCCTGAAAGATCTTGCTGGTCTTCACTATCCCTCTCCAGCCAATCTTTAGCTGCAGCTGCAGTGGGGATCTCTGCTTTCCCAGAGACTCAGCATGTCACGGTGCTTGTTCGCAGCAGAAACTTTTTTTAAAAAGGCAAACGTCTGGCTCCTTCTCCCACAAGGAAGCTGCCAGCCCTGAAAGATCTTGCTGGTCTTCACTATCCCACTGCAGCCTATCCACAGGCACAACAGCACTGGGGATCTCTGCTTTCCCAGAGACTCAGCATGTCACGGTGCTTGTTCGCGGCAGAAACTTTTTTTAAAAAGGCAAACGTCTGGCTCCTTCTCCCACAAGGAAGCTGCCAGCCCTGAAAGATCTTGCTGGTCTTCACTATCCCACTGCAGCCTATCCACAGGCACAGCAGCACTGGGGATCTCTGCTTTCCCAGAGACTCAGCATGTCACACTGCTTGTTCGCAGCAGAAACTTTTTCTGAAAAGGCAAACGTCTGACTCCTTCTCCCACAAGGAAGCTGCCAGCCCTGAAATCTCTTGCAGGTCTGCACTATCCCTCTGCAGCCAATCTTTAGCCGCAGCAGCACTGGGGATCTCTGCTTCCCCAGAGACCCAGCATGTCACAGTGCTCCCTCTCGGCAGAAAATTTTTAAAAAGGCAAACGTCTGGCTCCTTCTCCCACAAGGAAGCTGCCAGCCCTGAAAGATCTTGCAGGTCTGCACTATCCCACTGCATCCTATCCACAGGCACAACAGCACTGGGGATCTCTGCTTTCCCAGAGACTCAGCATGTCACACTGCTTGTTCGCAGCAGAAACTTTTTCTGAAAAGACAAACGTCCGGCTCCTTCCCCCACAAGGAAGCTGCCAGCCCTGAAAGATCTTGCTGGTCTGCACTATCCCTCTGCAGCCAATCTTTAGCCGCAGCAGCAC
Source organism: Astur gentilis (assembly GCF_929443795.1). NCBI lineage: Eukaryota > Metazoa > Chordata > Aves > Accipitriformes > Accipitridae > Astur > Astur gentilis. Next base: position 425,926 of record NW_026061101.1, on the reverse strand, counting down.
TGGGGATCTCTGCTTTCCCAGAGACTCAGCATGTCACGGTGCTTGTTCGCGGCAGAAACTTTTTTTAAAAAGGCAAACGTCTGGCTCCTTCTCCCACAAGGAAGCTGCCAGCCCTGAAAGATCTTGCTGGTCTTCACTATCCCACTGCAGCCTATCCACAGGCACAACAGCACTGGGGATCTCTGCTTTCCCAGAGACTCAGCATGTCACGGTGCTTGTTCGCGGCAGAAACGTTTTCTGAAAAGGCAAATGTCTGGCTCCTTCTCCCACAAGGAAGCTGCCAGCCCTGAAATCTCTTGCAGGTCTTCACTATCCCTCTGCAGACAATCTTTAGCCGCAGCAGCACTGGGGATCTCTGCTTCCCCAGAGACCCAGCATGTCACAGTGCTCCCTCTCGGCAGAAACTTTTTCTCAAAAGACAAACGTCTGACTCCTTCTCCCACAAGGAAGCTGCCAGCCCTGAAATACCTCGCTGGTCTTCACTATCCCACTGCAGCCTATCCACAGGCACAACAGCACTGGGGATCTCTGCTTTCCCAGAGACTCAGCATGTCACACTGCTTGTTCGCGCCAGAAACTTTTTCTGAAAAGGCAAACGTCTGGCTCCTTCTCCCACAAGGAAGCTGCCAGCCCTGAAATCTCTTGCAGGTCTGCACTATCCCACTGCAGCCTATCCACAGGCACAACAGCACTGGGGATCTCTGCTTTCCCAGAGACTCAGCATGTCACACTGCTTGTTGGCAGCAGAAACTTTTTCTGAAAAGACAAACGTCTGGCTCCTTCTCCCACAAGGAAGCTGCCAGCCCTGAAAGATCTTGCTGGTCTTCACTATCCCTCTGCAGCCTATCTTTAGCCGCAGCAGCAGTGGGAATCTCTGCTTTCCCAGAGACCCAGCATGTCACGGTGCTCGCTCTCGGCAGAAACTTTTTTAAAAAGGCAAACGTCTGGCTCCTTCTCCCACAAGGAAGCTGCCAGCCCTGAAAGATCTGCTGGTCTTCACCGCCCACTGCAGCCTATCCACAGGCACAACAGCACTGGGGATCTCTGCTTTCCCAGAGACTCAGCATGTCACACTACTTGTTCGCCGCAGAATCTTTCTCTGAAAAGGCAAACGTCTGGCTCTTTCTCCCACAAGGTAGGTGCCAGCCCTGAAATCTCTTGCAGGTCTGCACTATCCCTCTGCAGCCAATCTTTAGCCGCAGCAGCACTGGGGATCTCTGCTTTCCCAGAGACCCAGCATGTCACGGTGCTCGCTCTCGGCAGAAACTTTTTTAAAAAGGCAAACGTCTGGCTCCTTCTCCCACAAGGAAGCTGCCAGCCCTGAAAGATCTTGCTGGTCTGCACTATCCCACTGCAGCCAATCTTTAGCAGCAGAAGCACTGGGGATCTCTGCTTTCCCAAAGACTCAGCATGTCACACTGCTTGTTCGCGGCAGAAACTTTTTCTGAATAGGCAAACGTCTGACTCCTTCTCCCGCAAGGAAGCTGCCAGCCCTGAAATCTCTTGCAGGTCTGCACTATCCCTCTGCAGCCAATCTTTAGCAGCAGAAGCACTGGGGATCTCTGCTTTCCCAAAGACTCAGCATGTCACGCTGCTTGTTCGCAGCAGAAACTTTTTTAAAAATGCAAACGTCTGGCTCCTTTTCCCACAAGGATGCTGCCAGCCCTGAAAGATCTTGCTGGTCTTCACTATCCCACTGCAGCCTATCCACAGGCACAACAGCACTGGGGATCTCTGCTTTCCCAGAGACTCAGCATGTCACACTGCTTGTTCGCGGCAGAAACTTTTTCTCAAAAGACAAACGTCTGACTCCTTCTCCCACAAGGAAGCTGCCAGCCCTGAAAGACCTCGCTGGTCTTCACTATCCCTCTGCAGCCTATCTTTAGCCGCAGCAGCACTGGGGATCTCTGCTTTCCCAGAGACCAAGCATGTCACGGTGCTCGCTCTCGGCAGAAACTTTTTCTGAAAAGGCAAACGTCTGGCTCCTTCTCCCACAAGGAAGCTGCCAGCCCTGAAATCTCTTGCAGGTCTGCACTATCCCACTGCAGCCTATCCACAGGCACAACAGCACTGGGGATCTCTGCTGTCCCAGAGACTCAGCATGTCACACTGCTTGTTCGCGGCAGAAACTTTTTCTGAAAAGGCAAACGTCTGGCTCCTTCTCCCACAAGGAAGCTGCCAGCCCTGAAAGATCTTGCTGGTCTTCACTATCCCTCTGCAGCCTATCTTTAGCCGCAGCAGCACTGGGGATCTCTGCTTTCCCAGAGACCCAGCATGTCACGGTGCTTGTTCGCGGCAGAAACTTTTTTTAAAAAGGCAAACGTCTGGCTCCTTCTCCCACAAGGAAGCTGCCAGCCCTGAAAGATCTTGCTGGTCTTCATTATCCCACTGCAGCCTATCCACAGGCACAACAGCACTGGGGATCTCGGCTTTCCCAGAGACTCAGCATGTCACACTGCTTGTTCACGGCAGAAACTTTTTCTCAAAAGGCAAACGTCTGGCTACTTCTCCCACAAGGAAGCTGCCAGCCCTGAAATCTCTTGCAGGTCTGCACTATCCCACTGCAGCCTATCCACAGGCACAACAGCACTGGGGATCTCTGCTTTCCCAGAGACTCAGCATGTCACCGTGCTTGTTCGCGGCAGAAACTTTTTCTGAAAAGACAAACGTCTGGCTCCTTCTCCCACAAGGAAGCTGCCAGCCCTGAAAGATCTTGCTGGTCTTCACTATCCCTCTGCAGCCTATCTTTAGCCGCAGCAGCACTGTGGATCTCTGCTTTCCCAGAGACTCAGCATGTCACGGTGCTCGCTCTCGGCAGAAACTTTTTTAAAAAGGCAAACGTCTGGCTCCTTCTCCCACAAGGAAGCTGCCAGCCCTGTTATCTCTTGCAGGTCTTCACTAATCCCTCTGCAGCCTATCTTTAGCCGCAGCAGCACTGGGGATCTCTGCTTTCCCAGAGACTCAGCATGTCACACTGCTTGTTCGCGGCAGAAACTTTTTCTGAAAAGGCAAACGTCTGGCTCCTTCTCCCACAAGGAAGCTGCCAGCCCTGAAAGATCTTGCTGGTCTTCACTATCCCTCTGCAGCCAATCTTTAGCCACAGCAGCAGTGGGGATCTCTGCTTTCCCAGAGACTCAGCATGTCACGGTGCTTGTTCGCAGCAGAAACTTTTTTTAAAAAGGCAAACGTCTGGCTCCTTCTCCCACAAGGAAGCTGCCAGCCCTGAAAGATCTTGCTGGTCTTCACTATCCCACTGCAGCCTATCCACAGGCACAACAGCACTGGGGATCTCTGCTTTCCCAGAGACTCAGCATGTCACACTGCTTGTTCGCAGCAGAAACTTTTTCTGAAAAGGCAAACGTCTGGCTCCTTCTCCCACAAGGAAGCTGCCAGCCCTGAAATCTCTTGCTGGTCTGCACTATCCCACTGCAGCCAATCTTTAGCAGCAGAAGCACTGGGGATCTCTGCTTTCCCAGAGACTCAGCATGTCACACTGCTTGTTCGCGGCAGAAACTTTTTCTGAATAGGCAAACGTCTGACTCCTTCTCCCACAAGGAAGCTGCCAGCCCTGAAATCTCTTGCAGGTCTGCACTATCCCACTGCAGCCAATCTTTAGCAGCAGAAGCACTGGGGATCTCTGCTTTCCCAGAGACTCAGCATGTCACGCTGCTTGTTCGCAGCAGAACCTTTTTTTAAAAAGGCAACCGTCTGGCTCCTTTTCCCACAAGGATGCTGCCAGCCCTGAAAGATCTTGCTGGTCTTCACTATCCCACTGCAGCCTATCCACAGGCACAACAGCACTGGGGATCTCTGCTTTCCCAGAGACTCAGCATGTCACACTGCTTGTTCGCGGCAGAAACTTTTTCTCAAAAGACAAACGTCTGACTCCTTCTCCCACAAGGAAGCTGCCAGCCCTGAAAGACCTCGCTGGTCTTCACTATCCCTCTGCAGCCTATCTTTAGCCGCAGCAGCACTGGGGATCTCTGCTTTCCCAGAGACCCAGCATGTCACGGTGCTCGCTCTCGGCAGAAACTTTTTCTGAAAAGGCAAACGTCTGGCTCCTTCTCCCACAAGGAAGCTGCCAGCCCTGAAATCTCTTGCAGGTCTGCACTATCCCACTGCAGCCTATCCACAGGCACAACAGCACTGGGGATCTCTGCTTTCCCAGAGACTCAGCATGTCACACTGCTTGTTCGCAGAAGAAACTTTTTCTGAAAAGGCAAACGTCTGGCTCCTTCTCCCACAAGGAAGCTGCCAGCCCTGAAAGATCTTGCTGGTCTTCACTATCCCACTGCAGCCTATCCACAGGCACAACAGCACTGGGGATCTCTGCTTTCCCAGAGACTCAGCATGTCACACTGCTTGTTCGCAGCAGAAACATTTTCTGAAAAGGCAAACGTCTGGCTCCTTCTCCCACAAGGAAGCTGCCAGCCCTGAAATCTCTTGCTGGTCTGCACTATCCCACTGAAGCCAATCATTAGCAGCAGAAGCACTGGGGATCTCTGCTTTCCCAGAGACTCAGCATGTCACACTGCTTGTTCGCGGCAGAAACTTTTTCTGAATAGGCAAACGTCTGACTCCTTCTCCCACAAGGAAGCTGCCAGCCCTGAAATCTCTTGCAGGTCTGCACTATCCCACTGCAGCCAATCTTTAGCAGCAGAAGCACTGGGGATCTCTGCTTTCCCAGAGACTCAGCATGTCACGCTGCTTTTTCGCAGCAGAAACTTTTTTAAAAAGGCAAACGTCTGGCTCCTTTTCCCACAAGGATGCTGCCAGCCCTGAAAGATCTTGCTGGTCTTCACTATCCCACTGCAGCCTATCCACAGGCACAACAGCACTGGGGATCTCTGCTTTCCCAGAGACTCAGCATGTCACACTGCTTGTTCGCGGCAGAAACTTTTTCTCAAAAGACAAACGTCTGACTCCTTCTCCCACAAGGAAGCTGCCAGCCCTGAAAGACCTCGCTGGTCTTCACTATCCCTCTGCAGCCTATCTTTAGCCGCAGCAGCACTGGGGATCTCTGCTTTCCCAGAGACCCAGCATGTCACGGTGCTCGCTCTCGGCAGAAACTTTTTCTGAAAAGGCAAACGTCTGGCTCCTTCTCCCACAAGGAAGCTGCCAGCCCTGAAATCTCTTGCAGGTCTGCACTATCCCACTGCAGCCTATCCACAGGCACAACAGCACTGGGGATCTCTGCTTTCCCAGAGACTCAGCATGTCACACTGCTTGTTCGCAGAAGAAACTTTTTCTGAAAAGCAAACGTCTGGCTCCTTCCCCCACAAGGAAGCTGCCAGCCCTGTAATCTCTTGCAGGTCTTCACTAATCCCTCTGCAGCCTATCTTTAGCCGCAGCAGCACTGGGGATCTCTGCTTTCCCAGAGACTCAGCATGTCACGGAGCTTGTTCGCGGCAGAAACTTTTTTTAAAAAGGCAAACGTCTGGCTCCTTCTCCCACAAGGAAGCTGCCAGCCCTGAAAGATCTTGCTGGTCTTCATTATCCCACTGCAGCCTATCCACAGGCACAACAGCACTGGGGATCTCTGCTTTCCCAGAGACTCAGCATGTCACACTGCTTGTTCACGGCAGAAACTTTTTCTGAAAAGGCAAACGTCTGGCTCCTTCTGCCACAAGGAAGCTGCCAGCCCTGAAATCTCTTGCAGGTCTGCACTATCCCACTGCAGCCTATCCACAGGCACAACAGCACTGGGGATCTCTGCTTTCCCAGAGACTCAGCATGTCACACTGCTTGTTCGCAGCAGAAACTTTTTCTGAAAAGGCAAACGTCTGGCTCCTTCTCCCACAAGGAAGCTGGCAGCCCTGAAAGATCTTGCTGGTCTTCACTATCCCTCTGCAGCCAATCTTTAGCCGCAGCAGCAGTGGGGATCTCTGCTTTCCCAGAGACCCAGCATGTCACGGTGCTCGCTCTCGGCAGAAACGTTTTCTGAAAAGGCAAACGTCCGGCTCCTTCTCCCACAAGGAAGCTGCCAGCCCTGAAATCTCTTGCAGGTCTGCACTATCCCACTGCAGCCTATAAACAGGCACAACAGCACTGGGGATCTCTGCTTTCCCAGAGACTCAGCATGTCACACTGCTTGTTCGCGGCAGAAACTTTTTCTGAAAAGGCAAACGTCTGACTCCTTCTCCCACAAGGAAGCTGCCAGCCCTGAAAGATCTTGCTGGTCTTCACTATCCCTCTGCAGCCTATCTTTAGCCGCAGCAGCACTGGGGATCTCTGCTTTCCCAGAGACTCAGCATGTCACCGTGCTTGTTCGCGGCAGAAACTTTTTCTGAAAAGGCAAACGTCTGGCTCCTTCTCCCACAAGGAAGCTGCCAGCCCTGTAATCTCTAGCAGGTCTGCACTATCCCACTGCAGCCTATCCACAGGCACAACAGCACTGGGGATCTCTGCTTTCCCAGAGACTCAGCATGTCACACTGCTTGTTCGCAGCAGAAACTTTTTCTGAAAAGACAAAGGTCCGGCTCCTTCCCCCACAAGGAAGCTGCCAGCCCTGAAAGATCTTGCTGGTCTTCACTATCCCTCTGCAGCCTATCTTTAGCCGCAGCAGCACTGGGGATCTCTGCTTTCCCAGAGACTCAGCATGTCACGGTGCTCGCTCTCGGCAGAAACTTTTTTAAAAGGCAAACGTCTGACTCCTTCTCCCACAAGGAAGCTGCCAGCCCTGAAATCTCTTGCAGGTCTGCACTATCCCTCTGCAGCCAATCTTTAGCCGCAGCAGCACTGGGGATCTCTGTTTCCCCAGAGACCCAGCATGTCACAGTGCTCCCTCTCGGCAGAAAATTTTTAAAAAGGCAAACGTCTGGCTCCTTCTCCCACAAGGAAGCTGCCAGCCCTGAAAGATCTTGCTGGTCTTCACTATCCCACTGCAGCCTATCCACAGGCACAACAGCACTGGGGATCTCTGCTTTCCCAGAGACTCAGCATGTCACACTGCTTGTTCGCGGCAGAAACTTTTTCTGAAAAGGCAAACGTCTGGCTCCTTCTCCCACAAGGAAGCTGCCAGCCCTGTAATCTCTAGCAGGTCTGCACTATCCCACTGCAGCCTATCCACAGGCACAACAGCACTGGGGATCTCTGCTTTCCCAGAGACTCAGCATGTCACACTGCTTGTTCGCGGCAGAAACTTTTTTAAAAAGGCAAACGTCTGGCTCCTTCTCCCACAAGGAAGCTGCCAGCCCTGAAAGATCTTGCTGGTCTTCACTATCCCTCTCCAGCCAATCTTTAGCTGCAGCTGCAGTGGGGATCTCTGCTTTCCCAGAGACTCAGCATGTCACGGTGCTTGTTCGCAGCAGAAACTTTTTTTAAAAAGGCAAACGTCTGGCTCCTTCTCCCACAAGGAAGCTGCCAGCCCTGAAAGATCTTGCTGGTCTTCACTATCCCACTGCAGCCTATCCACAGGCACAACAGCACTGGGGATCTCTGCTTTCCCAGAGACTCAGCATGTCACACTGCTTGTTCGCGGCAGAAACTTTTTCTGAAAAGGCAAACGTCTGGCTCCTTCTCCCACAAGGAAGCTGCCAGCCCTGAAAGATCTTGCTGGTCTTCACTATCCCACTGCAGCCTATCCACAGGCACAACAGCACTGGGGATCTCTGCTTTCCCAGAGACTCAGCATGTCACACTGCTTGTTCGCGGCAGAAACTTTTTCTGAAAAGGCAAACGTCTGGCTCCTTCTCCCACAAGGAAGCTGCCAGCCCTGAAAGATCTTGCTGGTCTTCACTATCCCTCTGCAGCCAATCTTTAGCCGCAGCAGCACTGGGGATCTCTGCTTTCCCAGAGACCCAGCATGTCACGGTGCTCGCTCTCGGCAGAAACGTTTTCTGAAAAGGCAAACGTCCGGCTCCTTCTCCCACAAGGAAGCTGCCAGCCCTGAAATCTCTTGCAGGTCTGCACTATCCCACTGCAGCCTATCCACAGGCACAACAGCACTGGGGATCTCTGCTTTCCCAGAGACTCAGCATGTCACACTGCTTGTTCGCGGCAGAAACTTTTTCTGAAAAGGCAAACGTCTGACTCCTTCTCCCACAAGGAAGCTGCCAGCCCTGAAAGACCTCGCTGGTCTTCACTATCCCTCTTCAGCCAATCTTTAGCCGCAGCAGCACTGGGGATCTCTGCTTTCCCAGAGACTCAGCATGTCACCGTGCTTGTTCGCGGCAGAAACTTTTTCTGAAAAGGCAAACGTCCGGCTCCTTCTCCCACAAGGAAGCTGCCAGCCCTGAAATCTCTTGCAGGTCTGCACTATCCCACTGCAGCCTATCCACAGGCACAACAGCACTGGGGATCTCTGCTTTCCCAGAGACTCAGCATGTCACCGTGCTTGTTCGCGGCAGAAACTTTTTCTGAAAAGGCAAACGTCCGGCTCCTTCTCCCACAAGGAAGCTGCCAGCCCTGAAAGACCTCGCTGGTCTTCACTATCCCTCTGCAGCCAATCTTTAGCCGCAGCAGCACTGGGGATCTCTGCTTTCCCAGAGACTCAGCATGTCACGGTGCTCGCTCTCGGCAGAAACTTTTTTAAAAGGCAAACGTCTGGCTCCTTCTCCCACAAGGAAGCTGCCAGCCCTGAAAGATCTTGCTGGTCTTCACTATCCCACTGCAGCCTATCCACAGGCACAACAGCACTGGGGATCTCTGCTTTCCCAGAGACTCAGCATGTCACACTGCTTGTTCGCGGCAGAAACTTTTTCTGAAAAGGCAAACGTCTGGCTCCTTCTCCCACAAGGAAGCTGCCAGCCCTGAAAGATCTTGCTGGTCTTCACTATCCCACTGCAGCCTATCCACAGGCACAACAGCACTGGGGATCTCTGCTTTCCCAGAGACTCAGCATGTCACACTGCTTGTTCGCAGCAGAAACTTTTTCTGAAAAGGCAAACGTCTGACTCCTTCTCCCAAAAGGAAGCTGCCAGACCTGAAATCTCTTGCAGGTCTGCACTATCCCTCTGCAGCCAATCTTTAGCCGCAGCAGCACTGGGGATCTCTGCTTCCCCAGAGACCCAGCATGTCACAGTGCTCCCTCTCGGCAGAAAATTTTTAAAAAGGCAAACGTCTGGCTCCTTCTCCCACAAGGAAGCTGCCAGCCCTGAAATCTCTTGCAGGTCTGCACTATCCCACTGCAGCCTATCCACAGGCACAACAGCACTGGGGATCTCTGCTTTCCCAGAGACTCAGCATGTCACACTGCTTGTTCGCGGCAGAAACTTTTTCTGAAAAGGCAAACGTCTGGCTCCTTCTCCCACAAGGAAGCTGCCAGCCCTGTAATCTCTAGCAGGTCTGCACTATCCCACTGCAGCCTATCCACAGGCACAACAGCAGTGGGGATCTCTGCTTTCCCAGAGACTCAGCATGTCACACTGCTTGTTCGCAGCAGAAAATTTTTCTGAAAAGACAAACGTCCGGCTCCTTCCCCCACAAGGAAGCTGCCAGCCCTGAAAGATCTTGCTGGTCTTCACTATCCCTCTGCAGCCTATCTTTAGCCGCAGCAGCACTGGGGATCTCTGCTTTCCCAGAGACTCAGCATGTCACCGTGCTTGTTCGCGGCAGAAACTTTTTCTGAAAAGGCAAACGTCTGGCTCCTTCTCCCACAAGGAAGCTGCCAGCCCTGTAATCTCTAGTAGGTCTGCACTATCCCACTGCAGCCTATCCACAGGCACAACAGCACTGGGGATCTCTGCTTTCCCAGAGACTCAGCATGTCACACTGCTTGTTCGCAGCAGAAACTTTTTCTGAAAAGACAAACGTCCGGCTCCTTCCCCAACAAGGAAGCTGCCAGCCCTGAAAGATCTTGCTGGTCTTCACTATCCCTCTGCAGCCTATCTTTAGCCGCAGCAGCACTGGGGATCTCTGCTTTCCCAGAGACTCAGCATGTCACGGTGCTCGCTCTCGGCAGAAACTTTTTTAAAAGGCAAACGTCTGACTCCTTCTCCCACAAGGAAGCTGCCAGCCCTGAAATCTCTTGCAGGTCTGCACTATCCCTCTGCAGCCAATCTTTAGCTGCAGCAGCACTGGGGATCTCTGTTTCCCCAGAGACCCAGCATGTCACAGTGCTCCCTCTCGGCAGAAAATTTTTAAAAAGGCAAACGTCTGGCTCCTTCTCCCACAAGGAAGCTGCCAGCCCTGAAAGATCTTGCTGGTCTTCACTATCCCACTGCAGCCTATCCACAGGCACAACAGCACTGGGGATCTCTGCTTTCCCAGAGACTCAGCATGTCACACTGCTTGTTCGCGGCAGAAACTTTTTCTGAAAAGGCAAACGTCTGGCTCCTTCTCCCACAAGGAAGCTGCCAGCCCTGTAATCTCTAGCAGGTCTGCACTATCCCACTGCAGCCTATCCACAGGCACAACAGCACTGGGGATCTCTGCTTTCCCAGAGACTCAGCATGTCACACTGCTTGTTCGCGGCAGAAACTTTTTCTGAAAAGGCAAACGTCTGGCTCCTTCTCCCACAAGGAAGCTGCCAGCCCTGAAAGATCTTGCTGGTCTTCACTATCCCTCTCCAGCCAATCTTTAGCTGCAGCTGCAGTGGGGATCTCTGCTTTCCCAGAGACTCAGCATGTCACGGTGCTTGTTCGCAGCAGAAACTTTTTTTAAAAAGGCAAACGTCTGGCTCCTTCTCCCACAAGGAAGCTGCCAGCCCTGAAAGATCTTGCTGGTCTTCACTATCCCACTGCAGCCTATCCACAGGCACAACAGCACTGGGGATCTCTGCTTTCCCAGAGACTCAGCATGTCACGGTGCTTGTTCGCGGCAGAAACTTTTTTTAAAAAGGCAAACGTCTGGCTCCTTCTCCCACAAGGAAGCTGCCAGCCCTGAAAGATCTTGCTGGTCTTCACTATCCCACTGCAGCCTATCCACAGGCACAGCAGCACTGGGGATCTCTGCTTTCCCAGAGACTCAGCATGTCACACTGCTTGTTCGCAGCAGAAACTTTTTCTGAAAAGGCAAACGTCTGACTCCTTCTCCCACAAGGAAGCTGCCAGCCCTGAAATCTCTTGCAGGTCTGCACTATCCCTCTGCAGCCAATCTTTAGCCGCAGCAGCACTGGGGATCTCTGCTTCCCCAGAGACCCAGCATGTCACAGTGCTCCCTCTCGGCAGAAAATTTTTAAAAAGGCAAACGTCTGGCTCCTTCTCCCACAAGGAAGCTGCCAGCCCTGAAAGATCTTGCAGGTCTTCACTATCCCACTGCAGCCTATCCACAGGCACAACAGCACTGGGGATCTCTGCTTTCCCAGAGACTCAGCATGTCACACTGCTTGTTCGCGGCAGAAACTTTTTCTGAAAAGGCAAACGTCTGGCTCCTTCTCCCACAAGGAAGCTGCCAGCCCTGTAATCTCTAGCAGGTCTGCACTATCCCACTGCATCCTATCCACAGGCACAACAGCACTGGGGATCTCTGCTTTCCCAGAGACTCAGCATGTCACACTGCTTGTTCGCAGCAGAAACTTTTTCTGAAAAGACAAACGTCCGGCTCCTTCCCCCACAAGGAAGCTGCCAGCCCTGAAAGATCTTGCTGGTCTTCACTATCCCTCTGCAGCCTATCTTTAGCCGCAGCAGCACTGGGGATCTCTGCTTTCCCAGAGACTCAGCATGTCACGGTGCTCGCTCTCGGCAGAAACTTTTTTAAAAGGCAAACGTCTGACTCCTTCTCCCACAAGGAAGCTGCCAGCCCTGAAATCTCTTGCAGGTCTGCACTATCCCTCTGCAGCCAATCTTTAGCTGCAGCAGCACTGGGGATCTCTGTTTCCCCAGAGACCCAGCATGTCACAGTGCTCCCTCTCGGCAGAAAATTTTTAAAAAGGCAAACGTCTGGCTCCTTCTCCCACAAGGAAGCTGCCAGCCCTGAAAGATCTTGCTGGTCTTCACTATCCCACTGCAGCCTATCCACAGGCACAACAGCACTGGGGATCTCTGCTTTCCCAGAGACTCAGCATGTCACACTGCTTGTTCGCGGCAGAAACTTTTTCTGAAAAGGCAAACGTCTGGCTCCTTCTCCCACAAGGAAGCTGCCAGCCCTGTAATCTCTAGCAGGTCTGCACTATCCCACTGCAGCCTATCCACAGGCACAACAGCACTGGGGATCTCTGCTTTCCCAGAGACTCAGCATGTCACACTGCTTGTTCGCGGCAGAAACTTTTTCTGAAAAGGCAAACGTCTGGCTCCTTCTCCCACAAGGAAGCTGCCAGCCCTGAAAGATCTTGCTGGTCTTCACTATCCCTCTCCAGCCAATCTTTAGCTGCAGCTGCAGTGGGGATCTCTGCTTTCCCAGAGACTCAGCATGTCACGGTGCTTGTTCGCAGCAGAAACTTTTTTTAAAAAGGCAAACGTCTGGCTCCTTCTCCCACAAGGAAGCTGCCAGCCCTGAAAGATCTTGCTGGTCTTCACTATCCCACTGCAGCCTATCCACAGGCACAACAGCACTGGGGATCTCTGCTTTCCCAGAGACTCAGCATGTCACGGTGCTTGTTCGCGGCAGAAACTTTTTTTAAAAAGGCAAACGTCTGGCTCCTTCTCCCACAAGGAAGCTGCCAGCCCTGAAAGATCTTGCTGGTCTTCACTATCCCACTGCAGCCTATCCACAGGCACAGCAGCACTGGGGATCTCTGCTTTCCCAGAGACTCAGCATGTCACACTGCTTGTTCGCAGCAGAAACTTTTTCTGAAAAGGCAAACGTCTGACTCCTTCTCCCACAAGGAAGCTGCCAGCCCTGAAATCTCTTGCAGGTCTGCACTATCCCTCTGCAGCCAATCTTTAGCCGCAGCAGCACTGGGGATCTCTGCTTCCCCAGAGACCCAGCATGTCACAGTGCTCCCTCTCGGCAGAAAATTTTTAAAAAGGCAAACGTCTGGCTCCTTCTCCCACAAGGAAGCTGCCAGCCCTGAAAGATCTTGCAGGTCTGCACTATCCCACTGCAGCCTATCCACAGGCACAACAGCACTGGGGATCTCTGCTTTCCCAGAGACTCAGCATGTCACACTGCTTGTTCGCGGCAGAAACTTTTTCTGAAAAGGCAAACGTCTGGCTCCTTCTCCCACAAGGAAGCTGCCAGCCCTGTAATCTCTAGCAGGTCTGCACTATCCCACTGCATCCTATCCACAGGCACAACAGCACTGGGGATCTCTGCTTTCCCAGAGACTCAGCATGTCACACTGCTTGTTAGCAGCAGAAACTTTTTCTGAAAAGACAAACGTCCGGCTCCTTCCCCCACAAGGAAGCTGGCAGCCCTGAAAGATCTTGCTGGTCTTCACTATCCCTCTGCAGCCTATCTTTAGCCGCAGCAGCACTGGGGATCTCTGCTTTCCCAGAGACTCAGCATGTCACGGTGCTCGCTCTCGGCAGAAACTTTTTTAAAAGGCAAACGTCTGGCTCCTTCTCCCACAAGGAAGCTGCCAGCCCTGAAAGATCTGCTGGTCTTCACCGCCCACTGCAGCCTATCCACAGGCACAACAGCACTGAGGATCTCTGCTTTCCCAGAGACTCAGCATGTCACACTACTTGTTCGCAGCAGAAACTTTTTCTGAAAAGGCAAACGTCTGGCTCTTTCTCCCACAAGGTAGGTGCCAGCCCTGAAATCTCTTGCAGGTCTGCACTATCCCACTGCAGCCTATCCACAGGCACAACAGCACTGGGGATCTCTGCTTTCCCAGAGACTCAGCATGTCACACTGCTTGTTCGCGGCAGAAACTTTTTCTGAAAAGGCAAACGTCTGGCTCCTTCTCCCACAAGGAAGCTGGCAGCCCTGAAAGATCTTGCTGGTCTTCACTATCCCTCTGCAGCCTATCTTTAGCCGCAGCAGCAGTGGGGATCTCTGCTTTCCCAGAGACTCAGCATGTCACGGTGCTTGTTCGCAGCAGAAACTTTTTTTAAAAAGGCAAACGTCTGGCTCCTTCTCCCACAAGGAAGCTGCCAGCCCTGAAAGATCTTGCTGGTCTTCACTATCCCACTGCAGCCTATCCACAGGCACAACAGCACTGGGGATTTCTGCTTTCCCAAAGACTCAGCATGTCACACTGCTTGTTCGCGGCAGAAACTTTTTCTGAATAGGCAAACGTCTGACTCCTTCTCCCACAAGAAAGCTGCCAGCCCTGAAATCTCTTGCAGGTCTGCACTATCCCTCTGCAGCCAATCTTTAGCCGCAGCAGCACTGGGGATCTCTGCTTTCCCAGAGACCCAGCATGTCACAGTGCTCGCTGTCGGCAGAAACTTTTTTAAAAAGGCAAACGTCTGGCTCCTTCTCCCACAAGGAAGCTGCCAGCCCTGAAAGATCTTGCTGGTCTTCACTATCCCACTGCAGCCTATCCACAGGCACAACAGCACTGGGGATCTCTGCTTTCCCAGAGACTCAGCATGTCACACTGCTTGTTCGCAGCAGAAACTTTTTCTGAAAAGGCAAACGTCTGGCTCCTTCTCCCACAAGGAAGCTGCCAGCCCTGAAATCTCTTGCAGGTCTGCACTATCCCACTGCAGCCTATCCACAGGCACAACAGCACTGGGGATCTCTGCTTTCCCAGAGACTCAGCATGTCCACTGCTTGTTCGCGGCAGAAACTTTTTCTGAAAAGGCAAACGTCTGACTCCTTCTCCCACAAGGAAGCTGCCAGCCCTGAAATCTCTTGCAGGTCTGCACTATCCCTCTGCAGCCAATCTTTAGCCGCAGCAGCACTGGGGATCTCTGCTTTCCCAGAGACCCAGCATGTCACAGTGCTCGCTCTCGGCAGAATCTTTTTTAAAAAGGCAAACGTCTGGCTCCTTCTCCCACAAGGAAGCTGCCAGCCCTGAGAGATCTTGCTGGTCTTCACTATCCCACTGCAGCCTATCCACAGGCACAACAGCACTGGGGATCTCTGCTTTACCAGAGACTCAGCATGTCACGGTGCTTGTTCGCGGCAGAAACTTTTTCTGAAAAGGCAAATGTCTGGCTCCTTCTCCCACAAGGAAGCTGCCAGCCCTGAAATCTCTTGCAGGTCTTCACTATCCCTCTGCAGCCAATCTTTAGCCGCAGCTGCACTGGGGATCTCTGCTTTCCCAGAGACCCAGCATGTCACAGTGCTCGCTCTCGGCAGAAACTTTTTTAAAAAGGCAAACGTCTGGCTCCTTCTCCCACAAGGAAGCTGCCAGCCCTGAAAGATCTTGCTGGTCTTCACTATCCCACTGCAGCCTATCCACAGGCACAACAGCACTGGGGATCTCTGCTTTCCCAGAGACTCAGCATGTCACACTGCTTGTTCGCAGCAGAAACTTTTTCTGAAAAGGCAAACGTCTGGCTCCTTCTCCCACAAGGAAGCTGCCAGCCCTGTAATCTCTAGCAGGTCTGCACTATCCCACTGCATCCTATCCACAGGCACAACAGCACTGGGGATCTCTGCTTTCCCAGAGACTCAGCATGTCACACTGCTTGTTAGCAGCAGAAACTTTTTCTGAAAAGACAAACGTCCGGCTCCTTCCCCCACAAGGAAGCTGGCAGCCCTGAAAGATCTTGCTGGTCTTCACTATCCCTCTGCAGCCTATCTTTAGCCGCAGCAGCACTGGGGATCTCTGCTTTCCCAGAGACTCAGCATGTCACGGTGCTCGCTCTCGGCAGAAACTTTTTTAAAAGGCAAACGTCTGGCTCCTTCTCCCACAAGGAAGCTGCCAGCCCTGAAAGATCTGCTGGTCTTCACCGCCCACTGCAGCCTATCCACAGGCACAACAGCACTGAGGATCTCTGCTTTCCCAGAGACTCAGCATGTCACACTACTTGTTCGCAGCAGAAACTTTTTCTGAAAAGGCAAACGTCTGGCTCTTTCTCCCACAAGGTAGGTGCCAGCCCTGAAATCTCTTGCAGGTCTGCACTATCCCACTGCAGCCTATCCACAGGCACAACAGCACTGGGGATCTCTGCTTTCCCAGAGACTCAGCATGTCACACTGCTTGTTCGCGGCAGAAACTTTTTCTGAAAAGGCAAACGTCTGGCTCCTTCTCCCACAAGGAAGCTGGCAGCCCTGAAAGATCTTGCTGGTCTTCACTATCCCTCTGCAGCCTATCTTTAGCCGCAGCAGCAGTGGGGATCTCTGCTTTCCCAGAGACTCAGCATGTCACGGTGCTTGTTCGCAGCAGAAACTTTTTTTAAAAAGGCAAACGTCTGGCATCTTCTCCCACAAGGAAGCTGCCAGCCCTGAAAGATCTTGCTGGTCTTCACTATCCCACTGCAGCCTATCCACAGGCACAACAGCACTGGGGATTTCTGCTTTCCCAAAGACTCAGCATGTCACACTGCTTGTTCGCGGCAGAAACTTTTTCTGAATAGGCAAACGTCTGACTCCTTCTCCCACAAGAAAGCTGCCAGCCCTGAAATCTCTTGCAGGTCTGCACTATCCCTCTGCAGCCAATCTTTAGCCGCAGCAGCACTGGGGATCTCTGCTTTCCCAGAGACCCAGCATGTCACAGTGCTCGCTGTCGGCAGAAACTTTTTTAAAAAGGCAAACGTCTGGCTCCTTCTCCCACAAGGAAGCTGCCAGCCCTGAAAGATCTTGCTGGTCTTCACTATCCCACTGCAGCCTATCCACAGGCACAACAGCACTGGGGATCTCTGCTTTCCCAGAGACTCAGCATGTCACACTGCTTGTTCGCAGCAGAAACTTTTTCTGAAAAGGCAAACGTCTGGCTCCTTCTCCCACAAGGAAGCTGCCAGCCCTGAAATCTCTTGCAGGTCTGCACTATCCCACTGCAGCCTATCCACAGGCACAACAGCACTGGGGATCTCTGCTTTCCCAGAGACTCAGCATGTCCACTGCTTGTTCGCGGCAGAAACTTTTTCTGAAAAGGCAAACGTCTGACTCCTTCTCCCACAAGGAAGCTGCCAGCCCTGAAATCTCTTGCAGGTCTGCACTATCCCTCTGCAGCCAATCTTTAGCCGCAGCAGCACTGGGGATCTCTGCTTTCCCAGAGACCCAGCATGTCACAGTGCTCGCTCTCGGCAGAATCTTTTTTAAAAAGGCAAACGTCTGGCTCCTTCTCCCACAAGGAAGCTGCCAGCCCTGAGAGATCTTGCTGGTCTTCACTATCCCACTGCAGCCTATCCACAGGCACAACAGCACTGGGGATCTCTGCTTTACCAGAGACTCAGCATGTCACGGTGCTTGTTCGCGGCAGAAACTTTTTCTGAAAAGGCAAATGTCTGGCTCCTTCTCCCACAAGGAAGCTGCCAGCCCTGAAATCTCTTGCAGGTCTTCACTATCCCTCTGCAGCCAATCTTTAGCCGCAGCTGCACTGGGGATCTCTGCTTTCCCAGAGACCCAGCATGTCACAGTGCTCGCTCTCGGCAGAAACTTTTTTAAAAAGGCAAACGTCTGGCTCCTTCTCCCACAAGGAAGCTGCCAGCCCTGAAAGATCTTGCTGGTCTACACTATCCCACTGCAGCCTATCCACAGGCACAACAGCACTGGGGATCTCTGCTTTCCCAGAGACTCAGCATGTCACACTGCTTGTTCGCAGCAGAAACTTTTTCTGAAAAGGCAAACGTCTGGCTCCTTCTCCCACAAGGAAGCTGCCAGCCCTGAAATCTCTTGCAGGTCTGCAATATCCCACTGCAGTCTATCCACAGGCACAACAGCACTGGGGATCTCTGCTTTCCCAGAGACTCAGCATGTCACACTGCTTGTTCGCGGCAGAAACTTTTTCTGAAAAGGCAAACGTCTGGCTCCTTCTCCCACAAGGAAGCTGGCAGCCCTGAAAGATCTTCCTGGTCTTCACTATCCCTCTGCAGCCAATCTTTAGCCGCAGCAGCACTGGGGATCTCTGCTTTCCCAGAGACTCAGCATGTCACCGTACTTGTTCGCGGCAGCAAATTTTCTGGAAAGGCAAACGTCTGGCTCCTTCCCCCACAAGGTAGGTGCCAGCCCTGAAATCTCTTGCAGGTCTGCACTATCCCACTGCAGCCTATCCACAGGCACAACAGCACTGGGGATCTCTGCTTTCCCAGAGACTCAGCATGTCACACTACTTGTTCGCAGCAGAAACTTTTTCTGAAAAGGCAAACGTCTGACTCCTTCTCCCACAAGGTAGGTGCCAGCCCTGAAATCTCTTGCAGGTCTGCACTATCCCACTGCAGCCTATTCACAGGCACAACAGCACTGGGGATCTCTGCTTTCCCAGAGACTCAGCATGTCACACTGCTTGTTCGCGGCAGAAACTTTTTCTGAAAAGGCAAACGTCTGACTCCTTCTCCCACAAGGAAGCTGCCAGCCCTGAAATCTCTTGCAGGTCTGCACTATCCCTCTGCAGCCAATCTTTAGCCGCAGCAGCACTGGGGATCTCTGCTTTCCCAGAGACCCAGCATGTCACAGTGCTCGCTCTCGGCAGAAACTTTTTTAAAAAGGCAAACGTCTGGCTCCTTCTCCCACAAGGAAGCTGCCAGCCCTGAAAGATCTTGCTGGTCTTCACTATCCCACTGCAGCCTATCCACAGGCACAACAGCACTGGGGATCTCTGCTTTCCCAGAGACTCAGCATGTCACACTGCTTGTTCACGGCAGAAACTTTTTCTGAAAAGGCAAACGTCTGGCTCCTTCTCCCACAAGGAAGCTGCCAGCCCTGAAATCTCTTGCAGGTCTGCACTATCCCTCTGCAGCCAATGTTTAGCCGCAGCAGCACTGGGGATCTCTGCTTCCCCAGAGACCCAGCATGTCACAGTGCTCGCTCTCGGCAGAATCTTTTTTAAAAAGGCAAACGTCTGGCTCCTTCTCCCACAAGGAAGCTGCCAGCCCTGAGAGATCTTGCTGGTCTTCACTATCCCACTGCAGCCTATCCACAGGCACAACAGCACTGGGGATCTCTGCTTTACCAGAGACTCAGTATGTCACGGTGCTTGTTCGCGGCAGAAACTTTTTCTGAAAAGGCAAATGTCTGGCTCCTTCTCCCACAAGGAAGCTGCCAGCCCTGAAATCTCTTGCAGGTCTGCATTATCCCTCTGCAGCCAATCTTTAGCCACAGCAGCACTGGGGATCTCTGCTTTCCCAGAGACCCAGCATGTCACAGTGCTCGCTCTCGGCAGAAACTTTTTTAAAAAGGCAAACGTCTGGCTCCTTCTCCCACAAGGAAGCTGCCAGCCCTGAAATCTCTTGCAGGTCTGCACTATCCCACTGCAGCCTATCCACAGGCACAACAGCACTGGGGATCTCTGCTTTCCCAGAGACTCAGCATGTCACACTGCTTGTTCGCGGCAGAAACTTTTTCTGAAAAGGCAAACGTCTGGCTCCTTCTCCCACAAGGAAGCTGGCAGCCCTGAAAGATCTTGCTGGTCTTCACTATCCCTCTGCAGCCTATCTTTAGCCGCAGCAGCACTGGGGATCTCTGCTTTCCCAGAGACCCAGCATGTCACGGTGCTCGCTCTCGGCAGAAACTTTTTTAAAAAGGCAAACGTCTGGCTCCTTCTCCCACAAGGAAGCTGCCAGCCCTGAAAGATCTTGCTGGTCTGCACTATCCCACTGCAGCCAATCTTTAGCAGCAGAAGCACTGGGGATCTCTGCTTTCCCAAAGACTCAGCATGTCACACTGCTTGTTCGCGGCAGAAACTTTTTCTGAATAGGCAAACGTCTGACTCCTTCTCCCGCAAGGAAGCTGCCAGCCCTGAAATCTCTTGCAGGTCTGCACTATCCCACTCCAGCCAATCTTTAACAGCAGAAGCACTGGGGATCTCTGCTTTCCCAAAGACTCAGCATGTCACGCTGCTTGTTCGCAGCAGAAACTTTTTTAAAAAGGCAAACGTCTGGCTCCTTTTCCCACAAGGATGCTGCCAGCCCTGAAATCTCTTGCAGGTCTGCACTATCCCACTGCAGCCTATCCACAGGCACAACAGCACTGGGGATCTCTGCTTTCCCAGAGACTCAGCATGTCACACTGCTTGTTCGCAGAAGAAAATTTTTCTGAAAAGGCAAACGTCTGGCTCCTTCTCCCACAAGGAAGCTGCCAGCCCTGAAAGATCTTGCTGGTCTTCACTATCCCTCTGCAGCCTATCTTTAGCCGCAGCAGCAGTGGGAATCTCTGCTTTCCCAGAGACCCAGCATGTCACGGTGCTCGCTCTCGGCAGAAACTTTTTCTGAAAAGGCAAACGTCCGGCTCCTTCTCCCGCAAGGAAGCTGCCAGCCCTGTAATCTCTTGCAGGTCTTCACTATCCCTCTGCAGCCTATCTTTAGCCGCAGCAGCACTGGGGATCTCTGCTTTCCCAGAGACTCAGCATGTCACGGTGCTTGTTCGCGGTAGAAACTTTTTTTAAAAAGGCAAACGTCTGACTCCTTCTCCCGCAAGGAAGCTGCCAGCCCTGAAATCTCTTGCAGGTCTGCACTATCCCTCTGCAGCCAATCTTTAGCCGCAGCAGCACTGGGGATCTCTGCTTCCCCAGAGACCCAGCATGTCACAGTGCTCCCTCTCGGCAGAAAATTTTTAAAAAGGCAAACGTCTGGCTCCTTCTCCCACAAGGAAGCTGCCAGCCCTGAAAGATCTTGCAGGTCTGCACTATCCCACTGCAGCCTATCCACAGGCACAACAGCACTGGGGATCTCTGCTTTCCCAGAGACTCAGCATGTCACACTGCTTGTTCGCGGCAGAAACTTTTTCTGAAAAGGCAAACGTCTGGCTCCTTCTCCCACAAGGAAGCTGCCAGCCCTGTAATCTCTAGCAGGTCTGCACTATCCCACTGCATCCTATCCACAGGCACAACAGCACTGGGGATCTCTGCTTTCCCAGAGACTCAGCATGTCACACTGCTTGTTCGCAGCAGAAACTTTTTCTGAAAAGACAAACGTCCGGCTCCTTCCCCCACAAGGAAGCTGCCAGCCCTGAAAGATCTTGCTGGTCTTCACTATCCCTCTGCAGCCTATCTTTAGCCGCAGCAGCACTGGGGATCTCTGCTTTCCCAGAGACTCAGCATGTCACGGTGCTCGCTCTCGGCAGAAACTTTTTTAAAAGGCAAACGTCTGGCTCCTTCTCCCACAAGGAAGCTGCCAGCCCTGAAAGATCTGCTGGTCTTCACCGCCCACTGCAGCCTATCCACAGGCACAACAGCACTGAGGATCTCTGCTTTCCCAGAGACTCAGCATGTCACACTACTTGTTCGCAGCAGAAACTTTTTCTGAAAAGGCAAACGTCTGGCTCTTTCTCCCACAAGGAAGGTGCCAGCCCTGAAATCTCTTGCAGGTCTGCACTATCCCACTGCAGCCTATCCACAGGCACAACAGCACTGGGGATCTCTGCTTTCCCAGAGACTCAGCATGTCACACTGCTTGTTCGCGGCAGAAACTTTTTCTGAAAAGGCAAACGTCTGGCTCCTTCTCCCACAAGGAAGCTGGCAGCCCTGAAAGATCTTGCTGGTCTTCACTATCCCTCTGCAGCCTATCTTTAGCCGCAGCAGCAGTGGGGATCTCTGCTTTCCCAGAGACTCAGCATGTCACGGTGCTTGTTCGCAGCAGAAACTTTTTTTAAAAAGGCAAACGTCTGGCTCCTTCTCCCACAAGGAAGCTGGCAGCCCTGAAAGATCTTGCTGGTCTTCACTATCCCTCTGCAGCCTATCTTTAGCCGCAGCAGCAGTGGGGATCTCTGCTTTCCCAGAGACTCAGCATGTCACGGTGCTTGTTCGCAGCAGAAACTTTTTTTAAAAAGGCAAACGTCTGGCTCCTTCTCCCACAAGGAAGCTGGCAGCCCTGAAAGATCTTGCTGGTCTTCACTATCCCTCTGCAGCCTATCTTTAGCCGCAGCAGCAGTGGGGATCTCTGCTTTCCCAAAGACTCAGCATGTCACACTGCTTGTTCGCGGCAGAAACTTTTTCTGAATAGGCAAACGTCTGACTCCTTCTCCCACAAGAAAGCTGCCAGCCCTGAAATCTCTTGCAGGTCTGCACTATCCCTCTGCAGCCAATCTTTAGCCGCAGCAGCACTGGGGATCTCTGCTTTCCCAGAGACCCAGCATGTCACAGTGCTCGCTGTCGGCAGAAACTTTTTTAAAAAGGCAAACGTCTGGCTCCTTCTCCCACAAGGAAGCTGCCAGCCCTGAAAGATCTTGCTGGTCTTCACTATCCCACTGCAGCCTATCCACAGGCACAACAGCACTGGGGATCTCTGCTTTCCCAGAGACTCAGCATGTCACACTGCTTGTTCGCAGCAGAAACTTTTTCTGAAAAGGCAAACGTCTGGCTCCTTCTCCCACAAGGCAGCTGCCAGCCCTGAAATCTCTTGCAGGTCTGCACTATCCCACTGCAGCCTATCCACAGGCACAACAGCACTGGGGATCTCTGCTTTCCCAGAGACTCAGCATGTCCACTGCTTGTTCGCGGCAGAAACTTTTTCTGAAAAGGCAAATGTCTGGCTCCTTCTCCCACAAGGAAGCTGCCAGCCCTGAAATCTCTTGCAGGTCTTCACTATCCCTCTGCAGCCAATCTTTAGCCGCAGCTGCACTGGGGATCTCTGCTTTCCCAGAGACCCAGCATGTCACAGTGCTCGCTCTCGGCAGAAACTTTTTTAAAAAGGCAAACGTCTGGCTCCTTCTCCCACAAGGAAGCTGCCAGCCCTGAAAGATCTTGCTGGTCTACACTATCCCACTGCAGCCTATCCACAGGCACAACAGCACTGGGGATCTCTGCTTTCCCAGAGACTCAGCATGTCACACTGCTTGTTCGCAGCAGAAACTTTTTCTGAAAAGGCAAACGTCTGGCTCCTTCTCCCACAAGGAAGCTGCCAGCCCTGAAATCTCTTGCAGGTCTGCAATATCCCACTGCAGTCTATCCACAGGCACAACAGCACTGGGGATCTCTGCTTTCCCAGAGACTCAGCATGTCACACTGCTTGTTCGCGGCAGAAACTTTTTCTGAAAAGGCAAACGTCTGGCTCCTTCTCCCACAAGGAAGCTGGCAGCCCTGAAAGATCTTGCTGGTCTTCACTATCCCTCTGCAGCCAATCTTTAGCCGCAGCAGCACTGGGGATCTCTGCTTTCCCAGAGACTCAGCATGTCACCGTACTTGTTCGCGGCAGCAACTTTTTCTGGAAAGGCAAACGTCTGGCTCCTTCCCCCACAAGGTAGGTGCCAGCCCTGAAATCTCTTGCAGGTCTGCACTATCCCACTGCAGCCTATCCACAGGCACAACAGCACTGGGGATCTCTGCTTTCCCAGAGACTCAGCATGTCACACTTCTTGTTCGCAGCAGAAACTTTTTCTGAAAAGGCAAACGTCTGACTCCTTCTCCCACAAGGTAGGTGCCAGCCCTGAAATCTCTTGCAGGTCTGCACTATCCCACTGCAGCCTATCCACAGGCACAACAGCACTGGGGATCTCTGCTTTCCCAGAGACTCAGCATGTCACACTGCTTGTTCGCGGCAGAAACTTTTTCTGAAAAGGCAAACGTCTGGCTCCTTCTCCCACAAGGAAGCTGCCAGCCCTGAAAGATCTTGCTGGTCTTCACTATCCCTCTGCAGCCTATCTTTAGCCGCAGCAGCAGTGGGGATCTCTGCTTTCCCAGAGACTCAGCATGTCACGGTGCTTGTTCGCAGCAGAAACTTTTTTTAAAAAGGCAAACGTCTGGCTCCTTCTCCCACAAGGAAGCTGCCAGCCCTGAAAGATCTTGCTGGTCTTCACTATCCCACTGCAGCCTATCCACAGGCACAACAGCACTGGGGATTTCTGCTTTCCCAAAGACTCAGCATGTCACACTGCTTGTTCGCGGCAGAAACTTTTTCTGAATAGGCAAACGTCTGACTCCTTCTCCCACAAGAAAGCTGCCAGCCCTGAAATCTCTTGCAGGTCTGCACTATCCCTCTGCAGCCAATCTTTAGCCGCAGCAGCACTGGGGATCTCTGCTTTCCCAGAGACCCAGCATGTCACAGTGCTCGCTGTCGGCAGAAACTTTTTTAAAAAGGCAAACGTCTGGCTCCTTCTCCCACAAGGAAGCTGCCAGCCCTGAAAGATCTTGCTGGTCTTCACTATCCCACTGCAGCCTATCCACAGGCACAACAGCACTGGGGATCTCTGCTTTCCCAGAGACTCAGCATGTCACACTGCTTGTTCGCAGCAGAAACTTTTTCTGAAAAGGCAAACGTCTGGCTCCTTCTCCCACAAGGAAGCTGCCAGCCCTGAAATCTCTTGCAGGTCTGCACTATCCCACTGCAGCCTATCCACAGGCACAACAGCACTGGGGATCTCTGCTTTCCCAGAGACTCAGCATGTCCACTGCTTGTTCGCGGCAGAAACATTTTCTGAAAAGGCAAACGTCTGACTCCTTCTCCCACAAGGAAGCTGCCAGCCCTGAAATCTCTTGCAGGTCTGCACTATCCCTCTGCAGCCAATCTTTAGCCGCAGCAGCACTGGGGATCTCTGCTTTCCCAGAGACCCAGCATGTCACAGTGCTCGCTCTCGGCAGAATCTTTTTTAAAAAGGCAAACGTCTGGCTCCTTCTCCCACAAGGAAGCTGCCAGCCCTGAGAGATCTTGCTGGTCTTCACTATCCCACTGCAGCCTATCCACAGGCACAACAGCACTGGGGATCTCTGCTTTACCAGAGACTCAGCATGTCACGGTGCTTGTTCGCGGCAGAAACTTTTTCTGAAAAGGCAAATGTCTGGCTCCTTCTCCCACAAGGAAGCTGCCAGCCCTGAAATCTCTTGCAGGTCTTCACTATCCCTCTGCAGCCAATCTTTAGCCGCAGCAGCACTGGGGATCTCTGCTTTCCCAGAGACCCAGCATGTCACAGTGCTCGCTCTCGGCAGAAACTTTTTTAAAAAGGCAAACGTCTGGCTCCTTCTCCCACAAGGAAGCTGCCAGCCCTGAAAGATCTTGCTGGTCTACACTATCCCACTGCAGCCTATCCACAGGCACAACAGCACTGGGGATCTCTGCTTTCCCAGAGACTCAGCATGTCACACTGCTTGTTCGCAGCAGAAACTTTTTCTGAAAAGGCAAACGTCTGGCTCCTTCTCCCACAAGGAAGCTGCCAGCCCTGAAATCTCTTGCAGGTCTGCAATATCCCACTGCAGTCTATCCACAGGCACAACAGCACTGGGGATCTCTGCTTTCCCAGAGACTCAGCATGTCACACTGCTTGTTCGCGGCAGAAACTTTTTCTGAAAAGGCAAACGTCTGGCTCCTTCTCCCACAAGGAAGCTGGCAGCCCTGAAAGATCTTGCTGGTCTTCACTATCCCTCTGCAGCCAATCTTTAGCCGCAGCAGCACTGGGGATCTCTGCTTTCCCAGAGACTCAGCATGTCACCGTACTTGTTCGCGGCAGCAACTTTTTCTGGAAAGGCAAACGTCTGGCTCCTTCCCCCACAAGGTAGGTGCCAGCCCTGAAATCTCTTGCAGGTCTGCACTATCCCACTGCAGCCTATCCACAGGCACAACAGCACTGGGGATCTCTGCTTTCCCAGAGACTCAGCATGTCACACTACTTGTTCGCAGCAGAAACTTTTTCTGAAAAGGCAAACGTCTGACTCCTTCTCCCACAAGGTAGGTGCCAGCCCTGAAATCTCTTGCAGGTCTGCACTATCCCACTGCAGCCTATCCACAGGCACAACAGCACTGGGGATCTCTGCTTTCCCAGAGACTCAGCATGTCACACTGCTTGTTCGCGGCAGAAACTTTTTCTGAAAAGGCAAACGTCTGACTCCTTCTCCCACAAGGAAGCTGCCAGCCCTGAAATCTCTTGCAGGTCTGCACTATCCCTCTGCAGCCAATCTTTAGCCGCAGCAGCACTGGGGATCTCTGCTTTCCCAGAGACCCAGCATGTCACAGTGCTCGCTCTCGGCAGAAACTTTTTTAAAAAGGCAAACGTCTGGCTCCTTCTCCCACAAGGAAGCTGCCAGCCCTGAAAGATCTTGCTGGTCTTCACTATCCCACTGCAGCCTATCCACAGGCACAACAGCACTGGGGATCTCTGCTTTCCCAGAGACTCAGCATGTCACACTGCTTGTTCACGGCAGAAACTTTTTCTGAAAAGGCAAACGTCTGGCTCCTTCTCCCACAAGGAAGCTGCCAGCCCTGAAATCTCTTGCAGGTCTGCACTATCCCTCTGCAGCCAATGTTTAGCCGCAGCAGCACTGGGGATCTCTGCTTCCCCAGAGACCCAGCATGTCACAGTGCTCGCTCTCGGCAGAATCTTTTTTAAAAAGGCAAACGTCTGGCTCCTTCTCCCACAAGGAAGCTGCCAGCCCTGAGAGATCTTGCTGGTCTTCACTATCCCACTGCAGCCTCTCCACAGGCACAACAGCACTGGGGATCTCTGCTTTACCAGAGACTCAGTATGTCACGGTGCTTGTTCGCGGCAGAAACTTTTTCTGAAAAGGCAAATGTCTGGCTCCTTCTCCCACAAGGAAGCTGCCAGCCCTGAAATCTCTTGCAGGTCTGCATTATCCCTCTGCAGCCAATCTTTAGCCACAGCAGCACTGGGGATCTCTGCTTTCCCAGAGACCCAGCATGTCACAGTGCTCGCTCTCGGCAGAAACTTTTTTAAAAAGGCAAACGTCTGGCTCCTTCTCCCACAAGGAAGCTGCCAGCCCTGAAATCTCTTGCAGGTCTGCACTATCCCACTGCAGCCTATCCACAGGCACAACAGCACTGGGGATCTCTGCTTTCCCAGAGACTCAGCATGTCACACTGCTTGTTCGCGGCAGAAACTTTTTCTGAAAAGGCAAACGTCTGGCTCCTTCTCCCACAAGGAAGCTGGCAGCCCTGAAAGATCTTGCTGGTCTTCACTATCCCTCTGCAGCCTATCTTTAGCCGCAGCAGCACTGGGGATCTCTGCTTTCCCAGAGACCCAGCATGTCACGGTGCTCGCTCTCGGCAGAAACTTTTTTAAAAAGGCAAACGTCTGGCTCCTTCTCCCACAAGGAAGCTGCCAGCCCTGAAAGATCTTGCTGGTCTGCACTATCCCACTGCAGCCAATCTTTAGCAGCAGAAGCACTGGGGATCTCTGCTTTCCCAAAGACTCAGCATGTCACACTGCTTGTTCGCGGCAGAAACTTTTTCTGAATAGGCAAACGTCTGACTCCTTCTCCCGCAAGGAAGCTGCCAGCCCTGAAATCTCTTGCAGGTCTGCACTATCCCACTCCAGCCAATCTTTAGCAGCAGAAGCACTGGGGATCTCTGCTTTCCCAAAGACTCAGCATGTCACGCTGCTTGTTCGCAGCAGAAACTTTTTTAAAAAGGCAAACGTCTGGCTCCTTTTCCCACAAGGATGCTGCCAGCCCTGAAATCTCTTGCAGGTCTGCACTATCCCACTGCAGCCTATCCACAGGCACAACAGCACTGGGGATCTCTGCTTTCCCAGAGACTCAGCATGTCACACTGCTTGTTCGCAGAAGAAACTTTTTCTGAAAAGGCAAACGTCTGGCTCCTTCTCCCACAAGGAAGCTGCCAGCCCTGAAAGATCTTGCTGGTCTTCACTATCCCTCTGCAGCCTATCTTTAGCCGCAGCAGCAGTGGGAATCTCTGCTTTCCCAGAGACCCAGCATGTCACGGTGCTCGCTCTCGGCAGAAACTTTTTCTGAAAAGGCAAACGTCCGGCTCCTTCTCCCGCAAGGAAGCTGCCAGCCCTGTAATCTCTTGCAGGTCTTCACTATCCCTCTGCAGCCTATCTTTAGCCGCAGCAGCACTGGGGATCTCTGCTTTCCCAGAGACTCAGCATGTCACGGTGCTTGTTCGCGGTAGAAACTTTTTTTAAAAAGGCAAACGTCTGGCTCCTTCTCCCACAAGGAAGCTGCCAGCCCTGAAAGATCTTGCTGGTCTTCACTATCCCACTGCAGCCTATCCACAGGCACAACAGCACTGGGGATCTCTGCTTTCCCAGAGACTCAGCATGTCACGGTGCTCGCTCTCGGCAGAAACTTTTTTAAAAAGGCAAACGTCTGGCTCCTTCTCCCACAAGGAAGCTGCCAGCCCTGTAATCTCTTGCAGGTCTTCACTATCCCTCTGCAGCCTATCTTTAGCCGCAGCAGCACTGGGGATCTCTGCTTTCCCAGAGACTCAGCATGTCACACTACTTGTTCGCAGCAGAAACTTTTTCTGAAAAGGCAAACGTCTGGCTCTTTCTCCCACAAGGTAGGTGCCAGCCCTGAAATCTCTTGCAGGTCTGCACTATCCCACTGCAGCCTATCCACAGGCACAACAGCACTGGGGATCTCTGCTTTCCCAGAGACTCAGCATGTCACACTGCTTGTTCGCGGCAGAAACTTTTTCTGAAAAGGCAAACGTCTGGCTCCTTCTCCCACAAGGAAGCTGCCAGCCCTGTTATCTCTTGCAGATCTTCACTAATCCCTCTGCAGCCTATCTTTAGCCGCAGCAGCACTGGGGATCTCTGCTTTCCCAGAGACTCAGCATGTCACGGTGCTTGTTCGCGGCAGAAACTTTTTTTAAAAAGGCAAACGTCTGGCTCCTTCTCCCACAAGGAAGCTGCCAGCCCTGAAAGATCTTGCTGGTCTGCACTATCCCACTGCAGCCTATCCACAGGCACAACAGCACTGGGGATCTCTGCTTTCCCAGAGACTCAGCATGTCACACTGCTTGTTCGCAGCAGAAACTTTTTCTGAAAAGGCAAACGTCTGGCTCCTTCTCCCACAAGGAAGCTGCCAGCCCTGAAATCTCTTGCAGGTCTGCACTATCCCACTGCAGCCTATCCACAGGCACAACAGCAGTGGGGATCTCTGCTTTCCCAGAGACTCAGCATGTCACCGTGCTTGTTCGCGGCAGAAACTTTTTCTGAATAGGCAAACGTCTGGCTCCTTCTCCCACAAGGAAGCTGCCAGCCCTGAAAGATCTTGCTGGTCTTCACTATCCCTCTGCAGCCTATCCACAGGCACAACAGCACTGGGGATCTCTGCTTACCCAGAGACTCAGCATGTCACACTGCTTGTTCGCAGCAGAAACTTTTTCTGAATAGGCAAACGTCTGGCTCCTTCTCCCACAAGGAAGCTGCCAGCCCTGAAATCTCTTGCTGGTCTGCACTATCCCACTGCAGCCAATCTTTAGCAGCAGAAGCACTGGGGATCTCTGCTTTCCCAAAGACTCAGCATGTCACACTGCTTGTTCGCGGCAGAAACTTTTTCTGAATAGGCAAACGTCTGACTCCTTCTCCCGCAAGGAAGCTGCCAGCCCTGAAATCTCTTGCAGGTCTGCACTATCCCACTGCAGCCAATCTTTAGCAGCAGAAGCACTGGGGATCTCTGCTTTCCCAAAGACTCAGCATGTCACACTGCTTGTTCGCGGCAGAAACTTTTTCTGAATAGGCAAACGTCTGACTCCTTCTCCCGCAAGGAAGCTGCCAGCCCTGAAATCTCTTGCAGGTCTGCACTATCCCACTGCAGCCAATCTTTAGCAGCAGAAGCACTGGGGATCTCTGCTTTCCCAGAGACTCAGCATGTCACGGTGCTTGTTCACGGCAGAAACTTTTTTAAAAAGGCAAACGTCTGGCTCCTTTTCCCACAAGGAAGCTGCCAGCCCTGAAAGATCTTGCTGGTCTTCACTATCCCACTGCAGCCTATCCACAGGCACAACAGCACTGGGGATCTCTGCTTTCCCAGAGACTCAGCATGTCACACTGCTTGTTCGCGGCAGAAACTTTTTCTCAAAAGACAAACGTCTGACTCCTTCTCCCACAAGGAAGCTGCCAGCCCTGAAAAACCTCGCTGGTCTTCACTATCCCTCTGCAGCCTATCTTTAGCCGCAGCAGCACTGGGGATCTCTGCTTTCCCAGAGACCCAGCATGTCACGGTGCTCGCTCTCGGCAGAAACTTTTTTAAAAAGGAAAACGTCTGGCTCCTTCTCCCACAAGGAAGCTGCCAGCCCTGAAAGATCTTGCTGGTCTGCACTATCCCACTGCAGCCAATCTTTAGCAGCAGAAGCACTGGGGATCTCTGCTTTCCCAAAGACTCAGCATGTCACACTGCTTGTTTGCGGCAGAAACTTTTTCTGAATAGGCAAACGTCTGACTCCTTCTCCCGCAAGGAAGCTGCCAGCCCTGAAATCTCTTGCAGGTCTGCACTATCCCACTCCAGCCAATCTTTAGCAGCAGAAGCACTGGGGATCTCTGCTTTCCCAAAGACTCAGCATGTCACGCTGCTTGTTCGCAGCAGAAACTTTTTTAAAAAGGCAAACGTCTGGCTCCTTTTCCCACAAGGATGCTGCCAGCCCTGAAATCTCTTGCAGGTCTGCACTATCCCACTGCAGCCTATCCACAGGCACAACAGCACTGGGGATCTCTGCTTTCCCAGAGACTCAGCATGTCACACTGCTTGTTCGCAGAAGAAACTTTTTCTGAAAAGGCAAACGTCTGGCTCCTTCTCCCACAAGGAAGCTTCCAGCCCTGAAAGATCTTGCTGGTCTTCACTATCCCTCTGCAGCCTATCTTTAGCCGCAGCAGCAGTGGGAATCTCTGCTTTCCCAGAGACCCAGCATGTCACGGTGCTCGCTCTCGGCATAAACTTTTTCTGAAAAGGCAAACGTCCGGCTCCTTCTCCCACAAGGAAGCTGCCAGCCCTGTAATCTCTTGCAGGTCTTCACTATCCCTCTGCACCCTATCTTTAGCCGCAGCAGCACTGGGGATCTCTGCTTTCCCAGAGACTCAGCATGTCACGGTGCGTGTTCTCGGCAGAAACTTTTTCTGAAAAGGCAAACGTCTGGTTCTTTCTCCCACAAGGAAGCTGCCAGCCCTGAAAGATCTTGCTGGTCTTCACTATCCCACTGCAGCCTATCCACAGGCACAACAGCACTGGGGATCTCTGCTTTCCCAGAGACTCAGCATGTCACACTGCTTGTTCGCGGCAGAAACTTTTTCTGAAAAGGCAAACGTCTGGCTCCTTCTCCCACAAGGAAGCTGCCAGCCCTGAAAGATCTTGCTGGTCTTCACTATCCCTCTGCAGCCAATCTTTAGCCGCAGCAGCAGTGGGGATCTCTGCTTTCCCAGAGACTCAGCATGTCACGGTGCTTGTTCGCAGCAGAAACTTTTTTTAAAAAGGCAAACGTCTGGCTCCTTCTCCCACAAGGAAGCTGCCAGCCCTGAAAGATCTTGCTGGTCTTCACTATCCCACTGCAGCCTATCCACAGGCACAACAGCACTGGGGATCTCTGCTTTCCCAGAGACTCAGCATGTCACACTGCTTGTTCGCAGCAGAAACTTTTTCTGAAAAGGCAAACGTCTGGCTCCTTCTCCCACAAGGAAGCTGCCAGCCCTGAAAGATCTTGCTGGTCTTCACTATCCCACTGCAGCCTATCCACAGGCACAACAGCACTGGGGATCTCTGCTTTCCCAGAGACTCAGCATGTCACACTGCTTGTTCGCAGCAGAAACTTTTTCTGAAAAGGCAAACGTCTGACTCCTTCTCCCAAAAGGAAGCTGCCAGACCTGAAATCTCTTGCAGGTCTGCACTATCCCTCTGCAGCCAATCTTTAGCCGCAGCAGCACTGGGGATCTCTGCTTCCCCAGAGACCCAGCATGTCACAGTGCTCCCTCTCGGCAGAAAATTTTTAAAAAGGCAAACGTCTGGCTCCTTCTCCCACAAGGAAGCTGCCAGCCCTGAAAGATCTTGCAGGTCTGCACTATCCCACTGCAGCCTATCCACAGGCACAACAGCACTGGGGATCTCTGCTTTCCCAGAGACTCAGCATGTCACACTGCTTGTTCGCGGCAGAAACTTTTTCTGAAAAGGCAAACGTCTGGCTCCTTCTCCCACAAGGAAGCTGCCAGCCCTGTAATCTCTAGCAGGTCTGCACTATCCCACTGCAGCCTATCCACAGGCACAACAGCACTGGGGATCTCTGCTTTCCCAGAGACTCAGCATGTCACACTGCTTGTTCGCAGCAGAAACTTTTTCTGAAAAGACAAACGTCCGGCTCCTTCCCCCACAAGGAAGCTGCCAGCCCTGAAAGATCTTGCTGGTCTTCACTATCCCTCTGCAGCCTATCTTTAGCCGCAGCAGCACTGGGGATCTCTGCTTTCCCAGAGACTCAGCATGTCACGGTGCTCGCTCTCGGCAGAAACTTTTTTAAAAGGCAAACGTCTGACTCCTTCTCCCACAAGGAAGCTGCCAGCCCTGAAATCTCTTGCAGGTCTGCACTATCCCTCTGCAGCCAATCTTTAGCCGCAGCAGCACTGGGGATCTCTGTTTCCCCAGAGACCCAGCATGTCACAGTGCTCCCTCTCGGCAGAAAATTTTTAAAAAGGCAAACGTCTGGCTCCTTCTCCCACAAGGAAGCTGCCAGCCCTGAAAGATCTTGCTGGTCTTCACTATCCCACTGCAGCCTATCCACAGGCACAACAGCACTGGGGATCTCTGCTTTCCCAGAGACTCAGCATGTCACACTGCTTGTTCGCGGCAGAAACTTTTTCTGAAAAGGCAAACGTCTGGCTCCTTCTCCCACAAGGAAGCTGCCAGCCCTGTAATCTCTAGCAGGTCTGCACTATCCCACTGCAGCCTATCCACAGGCACAACAGCACTGGGGATCTCTGCTTTCCCAGAGACTCAGCATGTCACACTGCTTGTTCGCGGCAGAAACTTTTTCTGAAAAGGCAAACGTCTGGCTCCTTCTCCCACAAGGAAGCTGCCAGCCCTGAAAGATCTTGCTGGTCTTCACTATCCCTCTCCAGCCAATCTTTAGCTGCAGCTGCAGTGGGGATCTCTGCTTTCCCAGAGACTCAGCATGTCACGGTGCTTGTTCGCAGCAGAAACTTTTTTTAAAAAGGCAAACGTCTGGCTCCTTCTCCCACAAGGAAGCTGCCAGCCCTGAAAGATCTTGCTGGTCTTCACTATCCCACTGCAGCCTATCCACAGGCACAACAGCACTGGGGATCTCTGCTTTCCCAGAGACTCAGCATGTCACACTGCTTGTTCGCAGCAGAAACTTTTTCTGAAAAGGCAAACGTCTGGCTCCTTCTCCCACAAGGAAGCTGCCAGCCCTGAAATCTCTTGCAGGTCTGCAATATCCCACTGCAGTCTATCCACAGGCACAACAGCACTGGGGATCTCTGCTTTCCCAGAGACTCAGCATGTCACACTGCTTGTTCGCGGCAGAAACTTTTTCTGAAAAGGCAAACGTCTGGCTCCTTCTCCCACAAGGAAGCTGGCAGCCCTGAAAGATCTTGCTGGTCTTCACTATCCCTCTGCAGCCAATCTTTAGCCGCAGCAGCACTGGGGATCTCTGCTTTCCCAGAGACTCAGCATGTCACCGTGCTTGTTCGCGGCAGCAACTTTTTCTGGAAAGGCAAACGTCTGGCTCCTTCCCCCACAAGGTAGGTGCCAGCCCTGAAATCTCTTGCAGGTCTGCACTATCCCACTGCAGCCTATCCACAGGCACAAGAGCACTGGGGATCTCTGCTTTCCCAGAGACTCAGCATGTCACACTACTTGTTCGCAGCAGAAACTTTTTCTGAAAAGGCAAACGTCTGACTCCTTCTCCCACAAGGAAGCTGCCAGCCCTGAAATCTCTTGCAGGTCTGCACTATCCCTCTGCAGCCAATCTTTAGCCGCAGCAGCACTGGGGATCTCTGCTTTCCCAGAGACCCAGCATGTCACAGTGCTCGCTCTCGGCAGAAACTTTTTTAAAAAGGCAAACGTCTGGCTCCTTCTCCCACAAGGAAGCTGCCAGCCCTGAAAGATCTTGCTGGTCTTCACTATCCCACTGCAGCCTATCCACAGGCACAACAGCACTGGGGATCTCTGCTTTCCCTGAGACTCAGCATGTCACACTGCTTGTTCGCGGCAGAAACTTTTTCTGAAAAGGCAAACGTCTGGCTCCTTCTCCCACAAGGAAGCTGCCAGCCCTGTAATCTCTAGCAGGTCTGCACTATCCCACTGCATCCTATCCACAGGCACAACAGCACTGGGGATCTCTGCTTTCCCAGAGACTCAGCATGTCACACTGCTTGTTCGCAGCAGAAACTTTTTCTGAAAAGACAAACGTCCGGCTCCTTCCCCCACAAGGAAGCTGCCAGCCCTGAAAGATCTTGCTGGTCTTCACTATCCCTCTGCAGCCTATCTTTAGCCGCAGCAGCACTGGGGATCTCTGCTTTCCCAGAGACTCAGCATGTCACGGTGCTCGCTCTCGGCAGAAACTTTTTTAAAAGGCAAACGTCTGACTCCTTCTCCCACAAGGAAGCTGCCAGCCCTGAAATCTCTTGCAGGTCTGCACTATCCCTCTGCAGCCAATCTTTAGCCGCAGCAGCACTTGGGATCTCTGTTTCCCCAGAGACCCAGCATGTCACAGTGCTCCCTCTCGGCAGAAAATTTTTAAAAAGGCAAACGTCTGGCTCCTTCTCCCACAAGGAAGCTGCCAGCCCTGAAAGATCTTGCTGGTCTTCACTATCCCACTGCAGCCTATCCACAGGCACAACAGCACTGGGGATCTCTGCTTTCCCAGAGACTCAGCATGTCACACTGCTTGTTCGCGGCAGAAACTTTTTCTGAAAAGGCAAACGTCTGGCTCCTTCTCCCACAAGGAAGCTGCCAGCCCTGTAATTTCTAGCAGGTCTGCACTATCCCAGTGCAGCCTATCCACAGGCACAACAGCACTGGGGATCTCTGCTTTCCCAGAGACTCAGCATGTCACACTGCTTGTTCGCGGCAGAAACTTTTTCTGAAAAGGCAAACGTCTGGCTCCTTCTCCCACAAGGAAGCTGCCAGCCCTGAAAGATCTTGCTGGTCTTCACTATCCCTCTCCAGCCAAACTTTAGCTGCAGCTGCAGTGGGTATCTCTGCTTTCCCAGAGACTCAGCATGTCACGGTGCTTGTTCGCAGCAGAAACTTTTTTTGAAAAGACAAACGTCTGGCTCCTTCACCCCACAAGGAAGCTGCCAGCCCTGAAAGATCTTGCTGGTCTTCACTATCCCACTGCAGCCTATCCACAGGCACAACAGCACTGGGGATCTCTGCTTTCCCAGAGACTCAGCATGTCACGGTGCTTGTTCGCGGCAGAAACTTTTTTGAAAAAGGCAAACGTCTGGCTCCTTCTCCCACAAGGAAGCTGCCAGCCCTGAAAGATCTTGCTGGTCTTCACTATCCCACTGCAGCCTATCCACAGGCACAGCAGCACTGGGGATCTCTGCTTTCCCAGAGACTCAGCATGTCACACTGCTTGTTCGCGGCAGAAACTTTTTCTGAAAAGGCAAACGTCTGACTCCTTCTCCCACAAGGAAGCTGCCAGCCCTGAAATCTCTTGCAGGTCTGCACTATCCCTCTGCAGCCAATCTTTAGCCGCAGCAGCACTGGGGATCTCTGCTTCCCCAGAGACCCAGCATGTCACAGTGCTCCCTCTCGGCAGAAAATTTTTAAAAAGGCAAACGTCTGGCTCCTTCTCCCACAAGGAAGCTGCCAGCCCTGAAAGATCTTGCAGGTCTGCACTATCCCACTGCAGCCTATCCACAGGCACAACAGCACTGGGGATCTCTGCTTTCCCAGAGACTCAGCATGTCACGGTGCTTGTTCGCAGCAGAAACTTTTTCTGAAAAGACAAACGTCCGGCTCCTTCCCCCACAAGGAAGCTGCCAGCCCTGAAAGATCTTGCTGGTCTTCACTATCCCTCTGCAGCCTATCTTTAGCCGCAGCAGCAGTGGGGATCTCTGCTTTCCCAGAGACTCAGCATGTCACGGTGCTTGTTCGCAGCAGAAACTTTTTTTAAAAAGGCAAACGTCTGGCTCCTTCTCCCACAAGGAAGCTGCCAGCCCTGAAAGATCTTGCTGGTCTTCACTATCCCACTGCAGCCTATCCACAGGCACAACAGCACTGGGGATCTCTGCTTTCCCAGAGACTCAGCATGTCACACTGCTTGTTCGCGGCAGAAACTTTTTCTGAATATGCAAACGTCTGACTCCTTCTCCCACAAGAAAGCTGCCAGCCCTGAAATCTCTTGCAGGTCTGCACTATCCCTCTGCAGCCAATCTTTAGCCGCAGCAGCACTGGGGATCTCTGCTTTCCCAGAGACCCAGCATGTCACAGTGCTCGCTGTCGGCAGAAACTTTTTTAAAAAGGCAAACGTCTGGCTCCTTCTCCCACAAGGAAGCTGCCAGCCCTGAAAGATCTTGCAGGTCTGCACTATCCCACTGCAGCCTATCCACAGGCACAACAGCACTGGGGATCTCTGCTTTCCCAGAGACTCAGCATGTCACACTGCTTGTTCGCAGCAGAAACTTTTTCTGAAAAGGCAAACGTCTGGCTCCTTCTCCCACAAGGAAGCTGCCAGCCCTGAAATCTCTTGCAGGTCTGCACTATCCCACTGCAGCCTATCCACAGGCACAACAGCACTGGGGATCTCTGCTTTCCCAGAGACTCAGCATGTCACACTGCTTGTTCGCGGCAGAAACTTTTTCTGAAAAGGCAAACGTCTGACTCCTTCTCCCACAAGGAAGCTGCCAGCCCTGAAATCTCTTGCAGGTCTGCACTATCCCTCTGCAGCCAATCTTTAGCCGCAGCAGCACTGGGGATCTCTGCTTTCCCAGAGACCCAGCATGTCACAGTGCTCGCTCTCGGCAGAATCTTTTTTAAAAAGGCAAACGTCTGGCTCCTTCTCCCACAAGGAAGCTGCCAGCCCTGAGAGATCTTGCTGGTCTTCACTATCCCACTGCAGCCTATCCACAGGCACAACAGCACTGGGGATCTCTGCTTTACCAGAGACTCAGCATGTCACGGTGCTTGTTCGCGGCAGAAACTTTTTCTGAAAAGGCAAATGTCTGGCTCCTTCTCCCACAAGGAAGCTGTCAGCCCTGAAATCTCTTGCAGGTCTGCACTATCCCTCTGCAGCCAATCTTTAGCCGCAGCTGCACTGGGGATCTCTGCTTTCCCAGAGACCCAGCATGTCACAGTGCTCGCTCTCGGCAGAAACTTTTTTAAAAAGGCAAACGTCTGGCTCCTTCTCCCACAAGGAAGCTGCCAGCCCTGAAAGATCTTGCTGGTCTTCACTATCCCACTGCAGCCTATCCACAGGCACAACAGCACTGGGGATCTCTGCTTTCCCAGAGACTCAGCATGTCACACTGCTTGTTCGCAGCAGAAACTTTTTCTGAAAAGGCAAACGTCTGGCTCCTTCTCCCACAAGGAAGCTGCCAGCCCTGAAATCTCTTGCAGGTCTGCAATATCCCACTGCAGTCTATCCACAGGCACAACAGCACTGGGGATCTCTGCTTTCCCAGAGACTCAGCATGTCACACTGCTTGTTCGCGGCAGAAACTTTTTCTGAAAAGGCAAACGTCTGGCTCCTTCTCCCACAAGGAAGCTGGCAGCCCTGAAAGATCTTGCTGGTCTTCACTATCCCTCTGCAGCCAATCTTTAGCCGCAGCAGCACTGGGGATCTCTGCTTTCCCAGAGACTCAGCATGTCACCGTGCTTGTTCGCGGCAGCAACTTTTTCTGGAAAGGCAAACGTCTGGCTCCTTCCCCCACAAGGTAGGTGCCAGCCCTGAAATCTCTTGCAGGTCTGCACTATCCCACTGCAGCCTATCCACAGGCACAACAGCACTGGGGATCTCTGCTTTCCCAGAGACTCAGCATGTCACACTACTTGTTCGCAGCAGAAACTTTTTCTGAAAAGGCAAACGTCTGACTCCTTCTCCCACAAGGTAGGTGCCAGCCCTGAAATATCTTGCAGGTCTGCACTATCCCACTGCAGCCTATCCACAGGCACAACAGCACTGGGGATCTCTGCTTTCCCAGAGACTCAGCATGTCACACTGCTTGTTCGCGGCAGAAACTTTTTCTGAAAAGGCAAACGTCTGACTCCTTCTCCCACAAGGAAGCTGCCAGCCCTGAAATCTCTTGCAGGTCTGCACTATCCCTCTGCAGCCAATCTTTAGCCGCAGCAGCACTGGGGATCTCTGCTTTCCCAGAGACCCAGCATGTCACAGTGCTCGCTCTCGGCAGAAACTTTTTTAAAAAGGCAAACGTCTGGCTCCTTCTCCCACAAGGAAGCTGCCAGCCCTGAAAGATCTTGCTGGTCTTCACTATCCCACTGCAGCCTATCCACAGGCACAACAGCACTGGGGATCTCTGCTTTCCCTGAGACTCAGCATGTCACACTGCTTGTTCGCGGCAGAAACTTTTTCTGAAAAGGCAAACGTCTGGCTCCTTCTCCCACAAGGAAGCTGCCAGCCCTGTAATCTCTAGCAGGTCTGCACTATCCCACTGCATCCTATCCACAGGCACAACAGCACTGGGGATCTCTGCTTTCCCAGAGACTCAGCATGTCACACTGCTTGTTCGCA
Organism: Astur gentilis; assembly: GCF_929443795.1. NCBI lineage: Eukaryota > Metazoa > Chordata > Aves > Accipitriformes > Accipitridae > Astur > Astur gentilis. Next base: position 387,728 of record NW_026061101.1, on the reverse strand, counting down.
GCAGAAACTTTTTCTGAAAAGACAAACGTCCGGCTCCTTCCCCCACAAGGAAGCTGCCAGCCCTGAAAGATCTTGCTGGTCTTCACTATCCCTCTGCAGCCTATCTTTAGCCGCAGCAGCACTGGGGATCTCTGCTTTCCCAGAGACTCAGCATGTCACGGTGCTCGCTCTCGGCAGAAACTTTTTTAAAAGGCAAATGTCTGGCTCCTTCTCCCACAAGGAAGCTGCCAGCCCTGAAAGATCTGCTGGTCTTCACCGCCCACTGCAGCCTATCCGCAGGCACAACAGCACTGAGGATCTCTGCTTTCCCAGAGACTCAGCATGTCACACTACTTGTTCGCAGCAGAAACTTTTTCTGAAAAGGCAAACGTCTGGCTCTTTCTCCCACAAGGTAGGTGCCAGCCCTGAAATCTCTTGCAGGTCTGCACTATCCCACTGCAGCCAATCTTTAGCCGCAGCAGCACTGGGGATCTCTGTTTCCCCAGAGACCCAGCATGTCACAGTGCTCCCTCTCGGCAGAAAATTTTTAAAAAGGCAAACGTCTGGCTCCTTCTCCCACAAGGAAGCTGCCAGCCCTGAAAGATCTTGCTGGTCTTCACTATCCCACTGCAGCCTATCCACAGGCACAACAGCACTGGGGATCTCTGCTTTCCCAGAGACTCAGCATGTCACACTGCTTGTTCGCGGCAGAAACTTTTTCTGAAAAGGCAAACGTCTGGCTCCTTCTCCCACAAGGAAGCTGCCAGCCCTGTAATCTCTAGCAGGTCTGCACTATCCCACTGCAGCCTATCCACAGGCACAACAGCACTGGGGATCTCTGCTTTCCCAGAGACTCAGCATGTCACACTGCTTGTTCGCGGCAGAAACTTTTTCTGAAAAGGCAAACGTCTGGCTCCTTCTCCCACAAGGAAGCTGCCAGCCCTGAAAGATCTTGCTGGTCTTCACTATCCCTCTCCAGCCAATCTTTAGCTGCAGCTGCAGTGGGGATCTCTGCTTTCCCAGAGACTCAGCATGTCACGGTGCTTGTTCGCAGCAGAAACTTTTTTTAAAAAGGCAAACGTCTGGCTCCTTCTCCCACAAGGAAGCTGCCAGCCCTGAAAGATCTTGCTGGTCTTCACTATCCCACTGCAGCCTATCCACAGGCACAACAGCACTGGGGATCTCTGCTTTCCCAGAGACTCAGCATGTCACACTGCTTGTTCGCAGCAGAAACTTTTTCTGAAAAGGCAAACGTCTGGCTCCTTCTCCCACAAGGAAGCTGCCAGCCCTGAAATCTCTTGCAGGTCTGCAATATCCCACTGCAGTCTATCCACAGGCACAACAGCACTGGGGATCTCTGCTTTCCCAGAGACTCAGCATGTCACACTGCTTGTTCGCGGCAGAAACTTTTTCTGAAAAGGCAAACGTCTGGCTCCTTCTCCCACAAGGAAGCTGGCAGCCCTGAAAGATCTTGCTGGTCTTCACTATCCCTCTGCAGCCAATCTTTAGCCGCAGCAGCACTGGGGATCTCTGCTTTCCCAGAGACTCAGCATGTCACCGTGCTTGTTCGCGGCAGCAACTTTTTCTGGAAAGGCAAACGTCTGGCTCCTTCCCCCACAAGGTAGGTGCCAGCCCTGAAATCTCTTGCAGGTCTGCACTATCCCACTGCAGCCTATCCACAGGCACAAGAGCACTGGGGATCTCTGCTTTCCCAGAGACTCAGCATGTCACACTACTTGTTCGCAGCAGAAACTTTTTCTGAAAAGGCAAACGTCTGACTCCTTCTCCCACAAGGAAGCTGCCAGCCCTGAAATCTCTTGCAGGTCTGCACTATCCCTCTGCAGCCAATCTTTAGCCGCAGCAGCACTGGGGATCTCTGCTTTCCCAGAGACCCAGCATGTCACAGTGCTCGCTCTCGGCAGAAACTTTTTTAAAAAGGCAAACGTCTGGCTCCTTCTCCCACAAGGAAGCTGCCAGCCCTGAAAGATCTTGCTGGTCTTCACTATCCCACTGCAGCCTATCCACAGGCACAACAGCACTGGGGATCTCTGCTTTCCCTGAGACTCAGCATGTCACACTGCTTGTTCGCGGCAGAAACTTTTTCTGAAAAGGCAAACGTCTGGCTCCTTCTCCCACAAGGAAGCTGCCAGCCCTGTAATCTCTAGCAGGTCTGCACTATCCCACTGCATCCTATCCACAGGCACAACAGCACTGGGGATCTCTGCTTTCCCAGAGACTCAGCATGTCACACTGCTTGTTCGCAGCAGAAACTTTTTCTGAAAAGACAAACGTCCGGCTCCTTCCCCCACAAGGAAGCTGCCAGCCCTGAAAGATCTTGCTGGTCTTCACTATCCCTCTGCAGCCTATCTTTAGCCGCAGCAGCACTGGGGATCTCTGCTTTCCCAGAGACTCAGCATGTCACGGTGCTCGCTCTCGGCAGAAACTTTTTTAAAAGGCAAACGTCTGACTCCTTCTCCCACAAGGAAGCTGCCAGCCCTGAAATCTCTTGCAGGTCTGCACTATCCCTCTGCAGCCAATCTTTAGCCGCAGCAGCACTTGGGATCTCTGTTTCCCCAGAGACCCAGCATGTCACAGTGCTCCCTCTCGGCAGAAAATTTTTAAAAAGGCAAACGTCTGGCTCCTTCTCCCACAAGGAAGCTGCCAGCCCTGAAAGATCTTGCTGGTCTTCACTATCCCACTGCAGCCTATCCACAGGCACAACAGCACTGGGGATCTCTGCTTTCCCAGAGACTCAGCATGTCACACTGCTTGTTCGCGGCAGAAACTTTTTCTGAAAAGGCAAACGTCTGGCTCCTTCTCCCACAAGGAAGCTGCCAGCCCTGTAATTTCTAGCAGGTCTGCACTATCCCAGTGCAGCCTATCCACAGGCACAACAGCACTGGGGATCTCTGCTTTCCCAGAGACTCAGCATGTCACACTGCTTGTTCGCGGCAGAAACTTTTTCTGAAAAGGCAAACGTCTGGCTCCTTCTCCCACAAGGAAGCTGCCAGCCCTGAAAGATCTTGCTGGTCTTCACTATCCCTCTCCAGCCAAACTTTAGCTGCAGCTGCAGTGGGTATCTCTGCTTTCCCAGAGACTCAGCATGTCACGGTGCTTGTTCGCAGCAGAAACTTTTTTTAAAAAGGCAAACGTCTGGCTCCTTCTCCCACAAGGAAGCTGCCAGCCCTGAAAGATCTTGCTGGTCTTCACTATCCCACTGCAGCCTATCCACAGGAACAACAGCACTGGGGATCTCTGCTTTCCCAGAGACTCAGCATGTCACGGTGCTTGTTCGCGGCAGAAACTTTTTTGAAAAAGGCAAACGTCTGACTCCTTCTCCCACAAGGAAGCTGCCAGCCCTGAAAGATCTTGCTGGTCTTCACTATCCCACTGCAGCCTATCCACAGGCACAGCAGCACTGGGGATCTCTGCTTTCCCAGAGACTCAGCATGTCACACTGCTTGTTCGCGGCAGAAACTTTTTCTGAAAAGGCAAACGTCTGACTCCTTCTCCCACAAGGAAGCTGCCAGCCCTGAAATCTCTTGCAGGTCTGCACTATCCCTCTGCAGCCAATCTTTAGCCGCAGCAGCACTGGGGATCTCTGCTTCCCCAGAGACCCAGCATGTCACAGTGCTCCCTCTCGGCAGAAAATTTTTAAAAAGGCAAACGTCTGGCTCCTTCTCCCACAAGGAAGCTGCCAGCCCTGAAAGATCTTGCAGGTCTGCACTATCCCACTGCAGCCTATCCACAGGCACAACAGCACTGGGGATCTCTGCTTTCCCAGAGACTCAGCATGTCACACTGCTTGTTCGCAGCAGAAACTTTTTCTGAAAAGACAAACGTCCGGCTCCTTCCCCCACAAGGAAGCTGCCAGCCCTGAAAGATCTTGCTGGTCTTCACTATCCCTCTGCAGCCTATCTTTAGCCGCAGCAGCAGTGGGGATCTCTGCTTTCCCAGAGACTCAGCATGTCACGGTGCTTGTTCGCAGCAGAAACTTTTTTTAAAAAGGCAAACGTCTGGCTCCTTCTCCCACAAGGAAGCTGCCAGCCCTGAAAGATCTTGCTGGTCTTCACTATCCCACTGCAGCCTATCCACAGGCACAACAGCACTGGGGATCTCTGCTTTCCCAGAGACTCAGCATGTCACACTGCTTGTTCGCGGCAGAAACTTTTTCTGAATATGCAAACGTCTGACTCCTTCTCCCACAAGAAAGCTGCCAGCCCTGAAATCTCTTGCAGGTCTGCACTATCCCTCTGCAGCCAATCTTTAGCCGCAGCAGCACTGGGGATCTCTGCTTTCCCAGAGACCCAGCATGTCACAGTGCTCGCTGTCGGCAGAAACTTTTTTAAAAAGGCAAACGTCTGGCTCCTTCTCCCACAAGGAAGCTGCCAGCCCTGAAAGATCTTGCAGGTCTGCACTATCCCACTGCAGCCTATCCACAGGCACAACAGCACTGGGGATCTCTGCTTTCCCAGAGACTCAGCATGTCACACTGCTTGTTCGCAGCAGAAACTTTTTCTGAAAAGGCAAACGTCTGGCTCCTTCTCCCACAAGGAAGCTGCCAGCCCTGAAATCTCTTGCAGGTCTGCACTATCCCACTGCAGCCTATCCACAGGCACAACAGCACTGGGGATCTCTGCTTTCCCAGAGACTCAGCATGTCACACTGCTTGTTCGCGGCAGAAACTTTTTCTGAAAAGGCAAACGTCTGACTCCTTCTCCCACAAGGAAGCTGCCAGCCCTGAAATCTCTTGCAGGTCTGCACTATCCCTCTGCAGCCAATCTTTAGCCGCAGCAGCACTGGGGATCTCTGCTTTCCCAGAGACCCAGCATGTCACAGTGCTCGCTCTCGGCAGAATCTTTTTTAAAAAGGCAAACGTCTGGCTCCTTCTCCCACAAGGAAGCTGCCAGCCCTGAGAGATCTTGCTGGTCTTCACTATCCCACTGCAGCCTATCCACAGGCACAACAGCACTGGGGATCTCTGCTTTACCAGAGACTCAGCATGTCACGGTGCTTGTTCGCGGCAGAAACTTTTTCTGAAAAGGCAAATGTCTGGCTCCTTCTCCCACAAGGAAGCTGTCAGCCCTGAAATCTCTTGCAGGTCTGCACTATCCCTCTGCAGCCAATCTTTAGCCGCAGCTGCACTGGGGATCTCTGCTTTCCCAGAGACCCAGCATGTCACAGTGCTCGCTCTCGGCAGAAACTTTTTTAAAAAGGCAAACGTCTGGCTCCTTCTCCCACAAGGAAGCTGCCAGCCCTGAAAGATCTTGCTGGTCTTCACTATCCCACTGCAGCCTATCCACAGGCACAACAGCACTGGGGATCTCTGCTTTCCCAGAGACTCAGCATGTCACACTGCTTGTTCGCAGCAGAAACTTTTTCTGAAAAGGCAAACGTCTGGCTCCTTCTCCCACAAGGAAGCTGCCAGCCCTGAAATCTCTTGCAGGTCTGCAATATCCCACTGCAGTCTATCCACAGGCACAACAGCACTGGGGATCTCTGCTTTCCCAGAGACTCAGCATGTCACACTGCTTGTTCGCGGCAGAAACTTTTTCTGAAAAGGCAAACGTCTGGCTCCTTCTCCCACAAGGAAGCTGGCAGCCCTGAAAGATCTTGCTGGTCTTCACTATCCCTCTGCAGCCAATCTTTAGCCGCAGCAGCACTGGGGATCTCTGCTTTCCCAGAGACTCAGCATGTCACCGTGCTTGTTCGCGGCAGCAACTTTTTCTGGAAAGGCAAACGTCTGGCTCCTTCCCCCACAAGGTAGGTGCCAGCCCTGAAATCTCTTGCAGGTCTGCACTATCCCACTGCAGCCTATCCACAGGCACAACAGCACTGGGGATCTCTGCTTTCCCAGAGACTCAGCATGTCACACTACTTGTTCGCAGCAGAAACTTTTTCTGAAAAGGCAAACGTCTGACTCCTTCTCCCACAAGGTAGGTGCCAGCCCTGAAATCTCTTGCAGGTCTGCACTATCCCACTGCAGCCTATCCACAGGCACAACAGCACTGGGGATCTCTGCTTTCCCAGAGACTCAGCATGTCACACTGCTTGTTCGCGGCAGAAACTTTTTCTGAAAAGGCAAACGTCTGACTCCTTCTCCCACAAGGAAGCTGCCAGCCCTGAAATCTCTTGCAGGTCTGCACTATCCCTCTGCAGCCAATCTTTAGCCGCAGCAGCACTGGGGATCTCTGCTTTCCCAGAGACCCAGCATGTCACAGTGCTCGCTCTCGGCAGAAACTTTTTTAAAAGGCAAATGTCTGGCTCCTTCTCCCACAAGGAAGCTGCCAGCCCTGAAAGATCTGCTGGTCTTCACCGCCCACTGCAGCCTATCCGCAGGCACAACAGCACTGAGGATCTCTGCTTTCCCAGAGACTCAGCATGTCACACTACTTGTTCGCAGCAGAAACTTTTTCTGAAAAGGCAAACGTCTGGCTCTTTCTCCCACAAGGTAGGTGCCAGCCCTGAAATCTCTTGCAGGTCTGCACTATCCCACTGCAGCCTATCCACAGGCACAACAGCACTGGGGATCTCTGCTTTCCCAGAGACTCAGCATGTCACACTGCTTGTTCGCGGCAGAAACTTTTTCTGAAAAGGCAAACGTCTGGCTCCTTCTCCCACAAGGAAGCTGGCAGCCCTGAAAGATCTTGCTGGTCTTCACTATCCCTCTGCAGCCAATCTTTAGCCGCAGCAGCAGTGGGGATCTCTGCTTTCCCAGAGACTCAGCATGTCACGGTGCTTGTTCGCAGCAGAAACTTTTTTTAAAAAGGCAAACGTCTGGCTCCTTCTCCCACAAGGAAGCTGCCAGCCCTGAAAGATCTTGCTGGTCTTCACTATCCCACTGCAGCCTATCCACAGGCACAACAGCACTGGGGATCTCTGCTTTACCAGAGACTCAGCATGTCACGGTGCTTGTTCGCGGCAGAAACTTTTTCTGAAAAGGCAAATGTCTGGCTCCTTCTCCCACAAGGAAGCTGCCAGCCCTGAAATCTCTTGCAGGTCTGCACTATCCCTCTGCAGCCAATCTTTAGCCGCAGCTGCACTGGGGATCTCTGCTTTCCCAGAGACCCAGCATGTCACAGTGCTCGCTCTCGGCAGAAACTTTTTTAAAAAGGCAAACGTCTGGCTCCTTCTCCCACAAGGAAGCTGCCAGCCCTGAAAGATCTTGCTGGTCTTCACTATCCCACTGCAGCCTATCCACAGGCACAACAGCACTGGGGATCTCTGCTTTCCCAGAGACTCAGCATGTCACACTGCTTGTTCGCAGCAGAAACTTTTTCTGAAAAGGCAAACGTCTGGCTCCTTCTCCCACAAGGAAGCTGCCAGCCCTGAAATCTCTTGCAGGTCTGCACTATCCCACTGCAGTCTATCCACAGGCACAACAGCACTGGGGATCTCTGCTTTCCAAGAGACTCAGCATGTCACACTGCTTGTTCGCGGCAGAAACTTTTTCTGAAAAGGCAAACGTCTGGCTCCTTCTCCCACAAGGAAGCTGGCAGCCCTGAAAGATCTTGCTGGTCTTCACTATCCCTCTGCAGCCAATCTTTAGCCGCAGCAGCACTGGGGATCTCTGCTTTCCCAGAGACTCAGCATGTCACCGTGCTTGTTCGCGGCAGCAACTTTTTCTGGAAAGGCAAACGTCTGGCTCTTTCTCCCACAAGGTAGGTGCCAGCCCTGAAATCTCTTGCAGGTCTGCACTATCCCACTGCAGCCTATCCACAGGCACAACAGCACTGGGGATCTCTGCTTTCCCAGAGACTCAGCATGTCACACTGCTTGTTCGCGGCAGAAACTTTTTCTGAAAAGGCAAACGTCTGGCTCCTTCTCCCACAAGGAAGCTGCCAGCCCTGAAAGATCTTGCTGGTCTTCACTATCCCACTGCAGCCTATCCACAGGCACAACAGCACTGGGGATCTCTGCTTTCCCAGAGACTCAGCATGTCACACTGCTTGTTCGCGGCAGAAACTTTTTCTGAAAAGGCAAACGTCTGGCTCCTTCTCCCACAAGGAAGCTGCCAGCCCTGTAATCTCTAGCAGGTCTGCACTATCCCACTGCAGCCTATCCACAGGCACAACAGCACTGGGGATCTCTGCTTTCCCAGAGACTCAGCATGTCACACTGCTTGTTCGCGGCAGAAACTTTTTCTGAAAAGGCAAACGTCTGGCTCCTTCTCCCACAAGGAAGCTGCCAGCCCTGAAAGATCTTGCTGGTCTTCACTATCCCTCTCCAGCCAATCTTTAGCTGCAGCTGCAGTGGGGATCTCTGCTTTCCCAGAGACTCAGCATGTCACGGTGCTTGTTCGCAGCAGAAACTTTTTTTAAAAAGGCAAACGTCTGGCTCCTTCTCCCACAAGGAAGCTGCCAGCCCTGAAAGATCTTGCTGGTCTTCACTATCCCACTGCAGCCTATCCACAGGCACAACAGCACTGGGGATCTCTGCTTTCCCAGAGACTCAGCATGTCACACTGCTTGTTCGCAGCAGAAACTTTTTCTGAAAAGGCAAACGTCTGGCTCCTTCTCCCACAAGGAAGCTGCCAGCCCTGAAATCTCTTGCAGGTCTGCAATATCCCACTGCAGTCTATCCACAGGCACAACAGCACTGGGGATCTCTGCTTTCCCAGAGACTCAGCATGTCACACTGCTTGTTCGCGGCAGAAACTTTTTCTGAAAAGGCAAACGTCTGGCTCCTTCTCCCACAAGGAAGCTGGCAGCCCTTAAAGATCTTGCTGGTCTTCACTATCCCTCTGCAGCCAATCTTTAGCCGCAGCAGCACTGGGGATCTCTGCTTTCCCAGAGACTCAGCATGTCACCGTGCTTGTTCGCGGCAGCAACTTTTTCTGGAAAGGCAAACGTCTGGCTCCTTCCCCCACAAGGTAGGTGCCAGCCCTGAAATCTCTTGCAGGTCTGCACTATCCCACTGCAGCCTATCCACAGGCACAAGAGCACTGGGGATCTCTGCTTTCCCAGAGACTCAGCATGTCACACTACTTGTTCGCAGCAGAAACTTTTTCTGAAAAGGCAAACGTCTGACTCCTTCTCCCACAAGGAAGCTGCCAGCCCTGAAATCTCTTGCAGGTCTGCACTATCCCTCTGCAGCCAATCTTTAGCCGCAGCAGCACTGGGGATCTCTGCTTTCCCAGAGACCCAGCATGTCACAGTGCTCGCTCTCGGCAGAAACTTTTTTAAAAAGGCAAACGTCTGGCTCCTTCTCCCACAAGGAAGCTGCCAGCCCTGAAAGATCTTGCTGGTCTTCACTATCCCACTGCAGCCTATCCACAGGCACAACAGCACTGGGGATCTCTGCTTTCCCTGAGACTCAGCATGTCACACTGCTTGTTCGCGGCAGAAACTTTTTCTGAAAAGGCAAACGTCTGGCTCCTTCTCCCACAAGGAAGCTGCCAGCCCTGTAATCTCTAGCAGGTCTGCACTATCCCACTGCATCCTATCCACAGGCACAACAGCACTGGGGATCTCTGCTTTCCCAGAGACTCAGCATGTCACACTGCTTGTTCGCAGCAGAAACTTTTTCTGAAAAGACAAACGTCCGGCTCCTTCCCCCACAAGGAAGCTGCCAGCCCTGAAAGATCTTGCTGGTCTTCACTATCCCTCTGCAGCCTATCTTTAGCCGCAGCAGCACTGGGGATCTCTGCTTTCCCAGAGACTCAGCATGTCACGGTGCTCGCTCTCGGCAGAAACTTTTTTAAAAGGCAAACGTCTGACTCCTTCTCCCACAAGGAAGCTGCCAGCCCTGAAATCTCTTGCAGGTCTGCACTATCCCTCTGCAGCCAATCTTTAGCCGCAGCAGCACTTGGGATCTCTGTTTCCCCAGAGACCCAGCATGTCACAGTGCTCCCTCTCGGCAGAAAATTTTTAAAAAGGCAAACGTCTGGCTCCTTCTCCCACAAGGAAGCTGCCAGCCCTGAAAGATCTTGCTGGTCTTCACTATCCCACTGCAGCCTATCCACAGGCACAACAGCACTGGGGATCTCTGCTTTCCCAGAGACTCAGCATGTCACACTGCTTGTTCGCGGCAGAAACTTTTTCTGAAAAGGCAAACGTCTGGCTCCTTCTCCCACAAGGAAGCTGCCAGCCCTGTAATTTCTAGCAGGTCTGCACTATCCCAGTGCAGCCTATCCACAGGCACAACAGCACTGGGGATCTCTGCTTTCCCAGAGACTCAGCATGTCACACTGCTTGTTCGCGGCAGAAACTTTTTCTGAAAAGGCAAACGTCTGGCTCCTTCTCCCACAAGGAAGCTGCCAGCCCTGAAAGATCTTGCTGGTCTTCACTATCCCTCTCCAGCCAAACTTTAGCTGCAGCTGCAGTGGGTATCTCTGCTTTCCCAGAGACTCAGCATGTCACGGTGCTTGTTCGCAGCACAAACTTTTTTTAAAAAGGCAAACGTCTGGCTCCTTCTCCCACAAGGAAGCTGCCAGCCCTGAAAGATCTTGCTGGTCTTCACTATCCCACTGCAGCCTATCCACAGGCACAACAGCACTGGGGATCTCTGCTTTCCCAGAGACTCAGCATGTCACACTGCTTGTTCGCGGCAGAAACTTTTTCTGAATATGCAAACGTCTGACTCCTTCTCCCACAAGAAAGCTGCCAGCCCTGAAATCTCTTGCAGGTCTGCACTATCCCTCTGCAGCCAATCTTTAGCCGCAGCAGCACTGGGGATCTCTGCTTTCCCAGAGACCCAGCATGTCACAGTGCTCGCTGTCGGCAGAAACTTTTTTAAAAAGGCAAACGTCTGGCTCCTTCTCCCACAAGGAAGCTGCCAGCCCTGAAAGATCTTGCTGGTCTTCACTATCCCTCTGCAGCCTATCTTTAGCCGCAGCAGCACTGGGGATCTCTGCTTTCCCAGAGACTCAGCATGTCACGGTGCTCGCTCTCGGCAGAAACTTTTTTAAAAGGCAAATGTCTGGCTCCTTCTCCCACAAGGAAGCTGCCAGCCCTGAAAGATCTGCTGGTCTTCACCGCCCACTGCAGCCTATCCGCAGGCACAACAGCACTGAGGATCTCTGCTTTCCCAGAGACTCAGCATGTCACACTACTTGTTCGCAGCAGAAACTTTTTCTGAAAAGGCAAACGTCTGGCTCTTTCTCCCACAAGGTAGGTGCCAGCCCTGAAATCTCTTGCAGGTCTGCACTATCCCACTGCAGCCTATCCACAGGCACAACAGCACTGGGGATCTCTGCTTTCCCAGAGACTCAGCATGTCACACTGCTTGTTCGCGGCAGAAACTTTTTCTGAAAAGGCAAACGTCTGGCTCCTTCTCCCACAAGGAAGCTGGCAGCCCTGAAAGATCTTGCTGGTCTTCACTATCCCTCTGCAGCCTATCTTTAGCCGCAGCAGCAGTGGGGATCTCTGCTTTCCCAGAGACTCAGCATGTCACGGTGCTTGTTCGCAGCAGAAACTTTTTATAAAAAGGCAAACGTCTGGCTCCTTCTCCCACAAGGAAGCTGCCAGCCCTGAAAGATCTTGCTGGTCTTCACTATCCCACTGCAGCCTATCCACAGGCACAACAGCACTGGGGATCTCTGCTTTACCAGAGACTCAGCATGTCACGGTGCTTGTTCGCGGCAGAAACTTTTTCTGAAAAGGCAAATGTCTGGCTCCTTCTCCCACAAGGAAGCTGCCAGCCCTGAAATCTCTTGCAGGTCTGCACTATCCCTCTGCAGCCAATCTTTAGCCGCAGCTGCACTGGGGATCTCTGCTTTCCCAGAGACCCAGCATGTCACAGTGCTCGCTCTCGGCAGAAACTTTTTTAAAAAGGCAAACGTCTGGCTCCTTCTCCCACAAGGAAGCTGCCAGCCCTGAAAGATCTTGCTGGTCTTCACTATCCCACTGCAGCCTATCCACAGGCACAACAGCACTGGGGATCTCTGCTTTACCAGAGACTCAGCATGTCACGGTGCTTGTTCGCAGCAGAAACTTTTTCTGAAAAGGCAAACGTCTGGCTCCTTCTCCCACAAGGAAGCTGCCAGCCCTGAAATCTCTTGCAGGTCTGCACTATCCCACTGCAGTCTATCCACAGGCACAACAGCACTGGGGATCTCTGCTTTCCAAGAGACTCAGCATGTCACACTGCTTGTTCGCGGCAGAAACTTTTTCTGAAAAGGCAAACGTCTGGCTCCTTCTCCCACAAGGAAGCTGGCAGCCCTGAAAGATCTTGCTGGTCTTCACTATCCCTCTGCAGCCAATCTTTAGCCGCAGCAGCACTGGGGATCTCTGCTTTCCCAGAGACTCAGCATGTCACCGTGCTTGTTCGCGGCAGCAACTTTTTCTGGAAAGGCAAACGTCTGGCTCTTTCTCCCACAAGGTAGGTGCCAGCCCTGAAATCTCTTGCAGGTCTGCACTATCCCACTGCAGCCTATCCACAGGCACAACAGCACTGGGGATCTCTGCTTTCCCAGAGACTCAGCATGTCACACTGCTTGTTCGCGGCAGAAACTTTTTCTGAAAAGGCAAACGTCTGGCTCCTTCTCCCACAAGGAAGCTGGCAGCCCTGAAAGATCTTGCTGGTCTTCACTATCCCTCTGCAGCCTATCTTTAGCCGCAGCAGCAGTGGGGATCTCTGCTTTCCCAGAGACTCAGCATGTCACGGTGCTTGTTCGCAGCAGAAACTTTTTTTAAAAAGGCAAACGTCTGGCTCCTTCTCCCACAAGGAAGCTGCCAGCCCTGAAAGATCTTGCTGGTCTTCACTATCCCACTGCAGCCTATCCACAGGCACAACAGCACTGGGGATTTCTGCTTTCCCAAAGACTCAGCATGTCACACTGCTTGTTCGCGGCAGAAACTTTTTCTGAATATGCAAACGTCTGACTCCTTCTCCCACAAGAAAGCTGCCAGCCCTGAAATCTCTTGCAGGTCTGCACTATCCCTCTGCAGCCAATCTTTAGCCGCAGCAGCACTGGGGATCTCTGCTTTCCCAGAGACCCAGCATGTCACAGTGCTCGCTGTCGGCAGAAACTTTTTTAAAAAGGCAAACGTCTGGCTCCTTCTCCCACAAGGAAGCTGCCAGCCCTGAAAGATCTTGCTGGTCTTCACTATCCCACTGCAGCCTATCCACAGGCACAACAGCACTGGGGATCTCTGCTTTCCCAGAGACTCAGCATGTCACACTGCTTGTTCGCAGCAGAAACTTTTTCTGAAAAGGCAAACGTCTGGCTCCTTCTCCCACAAGGAAGCTGCCAGCCCTGAAATCTCTTGCAGGTCTGCACTATCCCACTGCAGCCTATCCACAGGCACAACAGCACTGGGGATCTCTGCTTTCCCAGAGACTCAGCATGTCACACTGCTTGTTCGCGGCAGAAACTTTTTCTGAAAAGGCAAACGTCTGACTCCTTCTCCCACAAGGAAGCTGCCAGCCCTGAAATCTCTTGCAGGTCTGCACTATCCCTCTGCAGCCAATCTTTAGCCGCAGCAGCACTGGGGATCTCTGCTTTCCCAGAGACCCAGCATGTCACAGTGCTCGCTCTCGGCAGAATCTTTTTTAAAAAGGCAAACGTCTGGCTCCTTCTCCCACAAGGAAGCTGCCAGCCCTGAGAGATCTTGCTGGTCTTCACTATCCCACTGCAGCCTATCCACAGGCACAACAGCACTGGGGATCTCTGCTTTACCAGAGACTCAGCATGTCACGGTGCTTGTTCGCGGCAGAAACTTTTTCTGAAAAGGCAAATGTCTGGCTCCTTCTCCCACAAGGAAGCTGTCAGCCCTGAAATCTCTTGCAGGTCTGCACTATCCCTCTGCAGCCAATCTTTAGCCGCAGCTGCACTGGGGATCTCTGCTTTCCCAGAGACCCAGCATGTCACAGTGCTCGCTCTCGGCAGAAACTTTTTTAAAAAGGCAAACGTCTGGCTCCTTCTCCCACAAGGAAGCTGCCAGCCCTGAAAGATCTTGCTGGTCTTCACTATCCCACTGCAGCCTATCCACAGGCACAACAGCACTGGGGATCTCTGCTTTCCCAGAGACTCAGCATGTCACACTGCTTGTTCGCGGCAGAAACTTTTTCTGAAAAGGCAAACGTCTGGCTCCTTCTCCCACAAGGAAGCTGCCAGCCCTGAAATATCTTGCTGGTCTGCAATATCCCACTGCAGTCTATCCACAGGCACAACAGCACTGGGGATCTCTGCTTTCCCAGAGACTCAGCATGTCACACTGCTTGTTCGCGGCAGAAACTTTTTCTGAAAAGGCAAACGTCTGGCTCCTTCTCCCACAAGGAAGCTGGCAGCCCTGAAAGATCTTGCTGGTCTTCACTATCCCTCTGCAGCCAATCTTTAGCCGCAGCAGCACTGGGGATCTCTGCTTTCCCAGAGACTCAGCATGTCACCGTGCTTGTTCGCGGCAGCAACTTTTTCTGGAAAGGCAAACGTCTGGCTCCTTCCCCCACAAGGTAGGTGCCAGCCCTGAAATCTCTTGCAGGTCTGCACTATCCCACTGCAGCCTATCCACAGGCACAAGAGCACTGGGGATCTCTGCTTTCCCAGAGACTCAGCATGTCACACTACTTGTTCGCAGCAGAAACTTTTTCTGAAAAGGCAAACGTCTGACTCCTTCTCCCACAAGGTAGGTGCCAGCCCTGAAATCTCTTGCAGGTCTGCACTATCCCACTGCAGCCTATCCACAGGCACAACAGCACTGGGGATCTCTGCTTTCCCAGAGACTCAGCATGTCACACTGCTTGTTCGCGGCAGAAACTTTTTCTGAATAGGCAAACGTCTGACTCCTTCTCCCACAAGGAAGCTGCCAGCCCTGAAATCTCTTGCAGGTCTGCACTATCCCTCTGCAGCCAATCTTTAGCCGCAGCAGCACTGGGGATCTCTGCTTTCCCAGAGACTCAGCATGTCACGGTGCTCGCTCTCGGCAGAAACTTTTTTAAAAGGCAAACGTCTGGCTCCTTCTCCCACAAGGAAGCTGCCAGCCCTGAAAGATCTTGCTGGTCTTCACTATCCCACTGCAGCCTATCCACAGGCACAACAGCACTGGGGATCTCTGCTTTCCCTGAGACTCAGCATGTCACACTGCTTGTTCGCGGCAGAAACTTTTTCTGAAAAGGCAAACGTCTGGCTCCTTCTCCCACAAGGAAGCTGCCAGCCCTGTAATCTCTAGCAGGTCTGCACTATCCCACTGCATCCTATCCACAGGCACAACAGCACTGGGGATCTCTGCTTTCCCAGAGACTCAGCATGTCACACTGCTTGTTCGCAGCAGAAACTTTTTCTGAAAAGACAAACGTCCGGCTCCTTCCCCCACAAGGAAGCTGCCAGCCCTGAAAGATCTTGCTGGTCTTCACTATCCCTCTGCAGCCTATCTTTAGCCGCAGCAGCACTGGGGATCTCTGCTTTCCCAGAGACTCAGCATGTCACGGTGCTCGCTCTCGGCAGAAACTTTTTTAAAAGGCAAATGTCTGGCTCCTTCTCCCACAAGGAAGCTGCCAGCCCTGAAAGATCTGCTGGTCTTCACCGCCCACTGCAGCCTATCCGCAGGCACAACAGCACTGAGGATCTCTGCTTTCCCAGAGACTCAGCATGTCACACTACTTGTTCGCAGCAGAAACTTTTTCTGAAAAGGCAAACGTCTGGCTCTTTCTCCCACAAGGTAGGTGCCAGCCCTGAAATCTCTTGCAGGTCTGCACTATCCCACTGCAGCCTATCCACAGGCACAACAGCACTGGGGATCTCTGCTTTCCCAGAGACTCAGCATGTCACACTGCTTGTTCGCGGCAGAAACTTTTTCTGAAAAGGCAAACGTCTGGCTCCTTCTCCCACAAGGAAGCTGGCAGCCCTGAAAGATCTTGCTGGTCTTCACTATCCCTCTGCAGCCTATCTTTAGCCGCAGCAGCAGTGGGGATCTCTGCTTTCCCAGAGACTCAGCATGTCACGGTGCTTGTTCGCAGCAGAAACTTTTTTTAAAAAGGCAAACGTCTGGCTCCTTCTCCCACAAGGAAGCTGCCAGCCCTGAAAGATCTTGCTGGTCTTCACTATCCCACTGCAGCCTATCCACAGGCACAACAGCACTGGGGATCTCTGCTTTACCAGAGACTCAGCATGTCACGGTGCTTGTTCGCGGCAGAAACTTTTTCTGAAAAGGCAAATGTCTGGCTCCTTCTCCCACAAGGAAGCTGCCAGCCCTGAAATCTCTTGCAGGTCTGCACTATCCCTCTGCAGCCAATCTTTAGCCGCAGCTGCACTGGGGATCTCTGCTTTCCCAGAGACCCAGCATGTCACAGTGCTCGCTCTCGGCAGAAACTTTTTTAAAAAGGCAAACGTCTGGCTCCTTCTCCCACAAGGAAGCTGGCAGCCCTGAAAGATCTTGCTGGTCTTCACTATCCCTCTGCAGCCAATCTTTAGCCGCAGCAGCACTGGGGATCTCTGCTTTCCCAGAGACTCAGCATGTCACCGTGTTTGTTCGCGGCAGCAACTTTTTCTGGAAAGGCAAACGTCTGGCTCCTTCCCCCACAAGGTAGGTGCCAGCCCTGAAATCTCTTGCAGGTCTGCACTATCCCACTGCAGCCTATCCACAGGCACAACAGCACTGGGGATCTCTGCTTTCCCAGAGACTCAGCATGTCACACTACTTGTTCGCAGCAGAAACTTTTTCTGAAAAGGCAAACGTCTGACTCCTTCTCCCACAAGGTAGGTGCCAGCCCTGAAATCTCTTGCAGGTCTGCACTATCCCACTGCAGCCTATCCACAGGCACAACAGCACTGGGGATCTCTGCTTTCCCAGAGACTCAGCATGTCACGGTGCTTGTTCGCGGCAGAAACTTTTTCTGAAAAGGCAAACGTCTGACTCCTTCTCCCACAAGGAAGCTGCCAGCCCTGAAAGATCTTGCTGGTCTTCACTATCCCACTGCAGCCAATCTTTAGCAGCAGAAGCACTGGGGATCTCTGCTTTCCCAAAGACTCAGCATGTCACGCTGCTTGTTCGCAGCAGAAACTTTTTTAAAAAGGCAAACGTCTGGCTCCTTTTCCCACAAGGATGCTGCCAGCCCTAAAAGATCTTGCTGGCCTTCACTATCCCACTGCAGCCTATCCACAGGCACAACAGCACTGGGGATCTCTGCTTTCCCAGAGACTCAGCATGTCACACTGCTTGTTTGCGGCAGAAACTTTTTCTCAAAAGACAAACGTCTGACTCCTTCTCCCACAAGGAAGCTGCCAGCCCTGAAAGACCTCGCTGGTCTTCACTATCCCTCTGCAGCCTATCTTTAGCCGCAGCAGCACTGGGGATCTCTGCTTTCCCAGAGACCCAGCATGTCACGGTGCTCGCTCTCGGCAGAAACTTTTTTAAAAAGGCAAACGTCTGGCTCCTTCTCCCACAAGGAAGCTGCCAGCCCTGAAAGATCTTGCTGGTCTGCACTATCCCACTGCAGCCAATCTTTAGCAGCAGAAGCACTGGGGATCTCTGCTTTCCCAAAGACTCAGCATGTCACACTGCTTGTTCGCGGCAGAAACTTTTTCTGAATAGACAAACGTCTGACTCCTTCTCCCGCAAGGAAGCTGCCAGCCCTGAAATCTCTTGCAGGTCTGCACTATCCCACTCCAGCCAATCTTTAGCAGCAGAAGCACTGGGGATCTCTGCTTTCCCAAACACTCAGCATGTCACGCTGCTTGTTCGCAGCAGAAACTTTTTTAAAAAGGCAAACGTCTGGCTCCTTTTCCCACAAGGATGCTGCCAGCCCTGAAATCTCTTGCAGGTCTGCACTATCCCACTGCAGCCTATCCACAGGCACAACAGCACTGGGGATCTCTGCTTTCCCAGAGACTCAGCATGTCACACTGCTTGTTCGCAGAAGAAACTTTTTCTGAAAAGGCAAACGTCTGGCTCCTTCTCCCACAAGGAAGCTGCCAGCCCTGAAAGATCTTGCTGGTCTTCACTATCCCTCTGCAGCCTATCTTTAGCCGCAGCAGCAGTGGGAATCTCTGCTTTCCCAGAGACCCAGCATGTCACGGTGCTCGCTCTCGGCATAAACTTTTTCTGAAAAGGCAAACGTCCGGCTCCTTCTCCCGCAAAGAAGCTGCCAGCCCTGTAATCTCTTGCAGGTCTTCACTATCCCTCTGCAGCCTATCTTTAGCCGCAGCAGCACTGGGGATCTCTGCTTTCCCAGAGACTCAGCATGTCACGGTGCTTGTTCGCGGCAGAAACTTTTTTTAAAAAGGCAAACGTCTGGCTCCTTCTCCCACAAGGAAGCTGCCAGCCCTGAAAGATCTTGCTGGTCTTCACTATCCCACTGCAGCCTATCCACAGGCACAACAGCACTGGGGATCTCTGCTTTCCCAGAGACTCAGCATGTCACGGTGCTCGCTCTCGGCAGAAACTTTTTTAAAAAGGAAAACGTCTGGCTCCTTCTCCCACAAGGAAGCTGCCAGCCCTGAAAGATCTTGCTGGTCTTCACTATCCCACTGCAGCCTATCCACAGGCACAACAGCACTGGGGATCTCTGCGTTCCCAGAGACTCAGCATGTCACACTACTTGTTCGCAGTAGAAACTTTTTCTGAAAAGGCAAACGTCTGGCTCTTTCTCCCACAAGGTAGGTGCCAGCCCTGAAATCTCTTGCAGGTCTGCACTATCCCACTGCAGCCTATCCACAGGCACAACAGCACTGGGGATCTCTGCTTTCCCAGAGACTCAGCATGTCACACTGCTTGTTCGCGGCAGAAACTTTTTCTGAAAAGGCAAACGTCTGGCTCCTTCTCCCACAAGGAAGCTGCCATCCCTGTTATCTCTTGCAGACCTTCACTAATCCCTCTGCAGCCTATCTTTAGCCGCAGCAGCACTGGGGATCTCTGCTTTCCCAGAGACTCAGCATGTCACGGTGCTTGTTCGCGGCAGAAACTTTTTTTAAAAAGGCAAACGTCTGGCTCCTTCTCCCACAAGGAAGCTGCCAGCCCTGAAAGATCTTGCTGGTCTGCACTATCCCACTGCAGCCTATCCACAGGCACAACAGCACTGGGGATCTCTGCTTTCCCAGAGACTCAGCATGTCACACTGCTTGTTCGCAGCAGAAACTTTTTCTGAAAAGGCAAACGTCTGGCTCCTTCTCCCACAAGGAAGCTGCCAGCCCTGAAATCTCTTGCAGGTCTGCACTATCCCACTGCAGCCTATCCACAGGCACAACAGCAGTGGGGATCTCTGCTTTCCCAGAGACTCAGCATGTCACCGTGCTTGTTCGCGGCAGAAACTTTTTCTGAAAAGACAAACGTCTGGCTCCTTCTCCCACAAGGAAGCTGCCAGCCCTGAAAGATCTTGCTGGTCTTCACTATCCCTCTGCAGCCTATCTTTAGCCGCAGCAGCACTGGGGATCTCTGCTTTCCCAGAGACTCAGCATGTCACGGTGCTCGCTCTCGGCAGAAACTTTTTTAAAAAGGCAAACGTCTGGCTCCTTCTCCCACAAGGAAGCTGCCAGCCCTGAAAGATCTTGCTGGTCTTCACTATCCCACTGCAGCCTATCCACAGGCACAACAGCACTGGGGATCTCTGCTTTCCCAGAGACTCAGCATGTCACACTGCTTGTTCGCAGCAGAAACTTTTTCTGAATAGGCAAACGTCTGGCTCCTTCTCCCACAAGGAAGCTGCCAGCCCTGAAATCTCTTGCTGGTCTGCACTATCCCACTGCAGCCAATCTTTAGCAGCAGAAGCACTGGGGATCTCTGCTTTCCCAAAGACTCAGCATGTCACACTGCTTGTTCGCGGCAGAAACTTTTTCTGAATAGGCAAACGTCTGACTCCTTCTCCCGCAAGGAAGCTGCCAGCCCTGAAATCTCTTGCAGGTCTGCACTATCCCACTGCAGCCAATCTTTAGCAGCAGAAGCACTGGGGATCTCTGCTTTCCCAGAGACTCAGCATGTCACAGTGCTTGTTCACGGCAGAAACTTTTTTAAAAAGGCAAACGTCTGGCTCCTTTTCCCACAAGGAAGCTGCCAGCCCTGAAAGATCTTGCTGGTCTTCACTATCCCACTGCAGCCTATCCACAGGCACAACAGCACTGGGGATCTCTGCTTTCCCAGAGACTCAGCATGTCACACTGCTTGTTCGCGGCAGAAACTTTTTCTCAAAAGACAAACGTCTGACTCCTTCTCCCACAAGGAAGCTGCCAGCCCTGAAAGACCTCGCTGGTCTTCACTATCCCTCTGCAGCCTATCTTTAGCCGCAGCAGCACTGGGGATCTCTGCTTTCCCAGAGACCCAGCATGTCACGGTGCTCGCTCTCGGCAGAAACTTTTTTAAAAAGGAAAACGTCTGGCTCCTTCTCCCACAAGGAAGCTGCCAGCCCTGAAAGATCTTGCTGGTCTGCACTATCCCACTGCAGCCAATCTTTAGCAGCAGAAGCACTGGGGATCTCTGCTTTCCCAAAGACTCAGCATGTCACACTGCTTGTTTGCGGCAGAAACTTTTTCTGAATAGGCAAACGTCTGACTCCTTCTCCCGCAAGGAAGCTGCCAGCCCTGAAATCTCTTGCAGGTCTGCACTATCCCACTCCAGCCAATCTTTAGCAGCAGAAGCACTGGGGATCTCTGCTTTCCCAGAGACTCAGCATGTCACGCTGCTTGTTCGCAGCAGAAACTTTTTTCAAAAGGCAAACGTCTGGCTCCTTCTCCCACAAGGATGCTGCCAGCCCTGAAATCTCTTGCAGGTCTGCACTATCCCACTGCAGCCTATCCACAGGCACAACAGCACTGGGGATCTCTGCTTTCCCAGAGACTCAGCATGTCACCGTGCTTGTTCGCGGCAGAAACTTTTTCTGAAAAGACAAACGTCTGGCTCCTTCTCCCACAAGGAAGCTGCCAGCCCTGAAAGATCTTGCTGGTCTTCACTATCCCTCTGCAGCCTATCTTTAGCCGCAGCAGCACTGGGGATCTCTGCTTTCCCAGAGACTCAGCATGTCACCCTGCTTGTTCGCAGCAGAAAATTTTTCTGAATAGGCAAACGTCTGGCTCCTTCTCCCACAAGGAAGCTGCCAGCCCTGAAATCTCTTGCAGGTCTGCACTATCCCACTGCAGCCTATCCACAGGCACAACAGCACTGGGGATCTCTGCTTTCCCAGAGACTCAGCATGTCACACTTCTTGTTTGCAGAAGAAACTTTTTCTGAAAAGGCAAACGTCTGGCTCCTTCTCCCACAAGGAAGCTGCCAGCCCTGAAAGATCTTGCTGGTCTTCACTATCCCTCTGCAGCCTATCTTTAGCCGCAGCAGCAGTGGGAATCTCTGCTTTCCCAGAGACCCAGCATGTCACGGTGCTCGCTCTCGGCAGAAACGTTTTCTGAAAAGGCAAACGTCTGGCTCCTTCTCCCACAAGGAAGCTGCCAGCCCTGAAAGATCTTGCTCGTCTTCACTATCCCTCTGCAGCCTATCTTTAGCCGCAGCAGCAGTGGGGATCTCTGCTTTCCCAGAGACTCAGCATTTCACGGTGCTTGTTCGCGGCAGAAACTTTTTTTAAAAAGGCAAACGTCTGGCTCCTTCTCCCACAAGGAAGCTGCCAGCCCTGAAAGATCTTGCTGGTCTTCACTATCCCACTGCAGCCTATCCACAGGCACAACAGCACTGGGGATCTCTGCTTTCCCAGAGACTCAGCATGTCACACTGCTTGTTCGCGGCAGAAACTTTTTCTGAAAAGGCAAACGTCTGGCTCCTTCTCCCACAAGGAAGCTGCCAGCCCTGAAATCTCTTGCAGGTCTGCACTATCCCTCTGCAGCCAATCTTTAGCCGCAGCAGCACTGGGGATCTCTGCTTTCCCAGAGACCCAGCATGTCACAGTGCTCGCTCTCGGCAGAATCTTTTTTAAAAAGGCAAACGTCTGGCTCCTTCTCCCACAAGGAAGCTGCCAGCCCTGAAAGATCTTGCTGGTCTTCACTATCCCACTGCAGCCTATCCAGAGGCACAACAGCACTGGGGATCTCTGCTTTCCCAGAGACTCAGCATGTCACACTGCTTGTTCGCAGCAGAAACTTTTTCTGAAAAGGCAAACGTCTGGCTCCTTCTCCCACAAGGAAGCTGCCAGACCTGAAATCTCTTGCAGGTCTGCACTATCCCACTGCAGCCTATCCAGAGGCACAACAGCACTGGGGATCTCTGCTTTCCCAGAGACTCAGCATGTCACACTGCTTGTTCGCAGCAGAAACTTTTTCTGAAAAGGCAAACGTCTGGCTCCTTCCCCCACAAGGAAGCTGCCAGACCTGAAATCTCTTGCAGGTCTGCACTATCCCACTGCAGCCTATCCACAGGCACAACAGCACTGGGGATCTCTGCTTTCCCAGAGACTCAGCATGTCACACTGCTTGTTCGCGGCAGAAACTTTTTCTGAAAAGGCAAACGTCTGGCTCCTTCCCCCACAAGGAAGCTGCCAGCCCTGTAATCTCTTGCAGGTCTTCACTAATCCCTCTGCAGCCTATCTTTAGCCGCAGCAGCACTGGGGATCTCTGCTTTCCCAGAGACTCAGCATGTCACGGTGCTTGTTCGCGGCAGAAACTTTTTTTAAAAAGGCAAACGTCTGGCTCCTTCTCCCACAAGGAAGCTGATAGCCCTGAAAGACCTCGCTGGTCTTCACTATCCCTCTGCAGCCAATCTTTAGCCGCAGCAGCACTGGGGATCTCTGCTTTCCCAGAGACTCAGCATGTCACACTGCTTGTTCGCGGCAGAAACTTTTTCTGAAAAGGCAAACGTCTGGCTCCTTCTCCCACAAGGATGCTGCCAGCCCTGAAAGATCTTGCTGCTCTTCACTATCCCACTGCAGCCTATCCACAGGCACAACAGCACTGGGGATCTCTGCTTTCCCAGAGACTCAGCATGTCACACTGCATGTTCGCGGCAGAAACTTTTTCTGAATAGGCAAACGTCTGACTCCTTCTCCCACAAGGAAGCTGCCAGCCCTGTAATCTCTTGGAGGTCTGCACTATCCCTCTGCAGCCAATCTTTAGCCGCAGCAGCACTGGGGATCTCTGCTTCCACAGAGACCCAGCATGTCACAGTGCTCGCTCTCGGCAGAAAATTTTTAAAAAGGCAAACGTCTGGCTCCTTCTCCCACAAGGAAGCTGCCAGCCCTGAAAGATCTTGCTGGTCTTCACTATCCCACTGCAGCCTATCCACAGGCACAACAGCACTGGGGATCTCTGCTTTCCCAGAGACTCAGCATGTCACACTGCTTGTTCGCGGCAGAAACTTTTTCTGAAAAGGCAAACGTCTGGCTCCTTCTCCCACAAGGAAGCTGCCAGCCCTGTAATCTCTAGCAGGTCTGCACTATCCCACTGCAGCCTATCCACAGGCACAACAGCACTGGGGATCTCTGCTTTCCCAGAGACTCAGCATGTCACACTGCTTGTTCGCAGCAGAAACTTTTTCTGAAAAGACAAACGTCCGGCTCCTTCCCCCACAAGGAAGCTGCCAGCCCTGAAAGACCTCGCTGGTCTTCACTATCCCTCTGCAGCCAATCTTTAGCCGCAGCAGCACTGGGGATCTCTGCTTTCCCAGAGACTCAGCATGTCACGGTGCTCGCTCTCGGCAGAAACGTTTTCTGAAAAGGCAAACGTCTGGCTCCTTCTCCCACAAGGAAGCTGCCAGCCCTGAAAGATCTTGCTCGTCTTCACTATCCCTCTGCAGCCTATCTTTAGCCGCAGCAGCAGTGGGGATCTCTGCTTTCCCAGAGACTCAGCATTTCACGGTGCTTGTTCGCGGCAGAAACTTTTTTTAAAAAGGCAAACGTCTGGCTCCTTCTCCCACAAGGAAGCTGCCAGCCCTGAAAGATCTTGCTGGTCTTCACTATCCCACTGCAGCCTATCCACAGGCACAACAGCACTGGGGATCTCTGCTTTCCCAGAGACTCAGCATGTCACACTGCTTGTTCGCGGCAGAAACTTTTTCTGAAAAGGCAAACGTCTGGCTCCTTCTCCCACAAGGAAGCTGCCAGCCCTGAAATCTCTTGCAGGTCTGCACTATCCCTCTGCAGCCAATCTTTAGCCGCAGCAGCACTGGGGATCTCTGCTTTCCCAGAGACCCAGCATGTCACAGTGCTCGCTCTCGGCAGAATCTTTTTTAAAAAGGCAAACGTCTGGCTCCTTCTCCCACAAGGAAGCTGCCAGCCCTGAAAGATCTTGCTGGTCTTCACTATCCCACTGCAGCCTATCCAGAGGCACAACAGCACTGGGGATCTCTGCTTTCCCAGAGACTCAGCATGTCACACTGCTTGTTCGCAGCAGAAACTTTTTCTGAAAAGGCAAACGTCTGGCTCCTTCTCCCACAAGGAAGCTGCCAGACCTGAAATCTCTTGCAGGTCTGCACTATCCCACTGCAGCCTATCCACAGGCACAACAGCACTGGGGATCTCTGCTTTCCCAGAGACTCAGCATGTCACACTGCTTGTTCGCGGCAGAAACTTTTTCTGAAAAGGCAAACGTCTGGCTCCTTCCCCCACAAGGAAGCTGCCAGCCCTGTAATCTCTTGCAGGTCTTCACTAATCCCTCTGCAGCCTATCTTTAGCCGCAGCAGCACTGGGGATCTCTGCTTTCCCAGAGACTCAGCATGTCACGGTGCTTGTTCGCGGCAGAAACTTTTTTTAAAAAGGCAAACGTCTGGCTCCTTCTCCCACAAGGAATCTGCCAGCCCTGAAAGATCTTGCTGGTCTTCATTATCCCACTGCAGCCTATCCACAGGCACAACAGCACTGGGGATCTCTGCTTTCCCAGAGACTCAGCATGTCACACTGCTTGTTCGCAGCAGAAACTTTTTCTGAAAAGGCAAACGTCTGGCTCCTTCTCCCACAAGGAAGCTGCCAGCCCTGAAATCTCTTGCAGGTCTGCACTATCCCTCTGCAGCCAATCTTTAGCCGCAGCAGCACTGGGGATCTCTGCTTTCCCAGAGACCCAGCATGTCACGGTGCTCGCTCTCGGCAGAAACTTTTTCTGAAAAGGCAAACGTCCGGCTCCTTCTCCCACAAGGAAGCTGATAGCCCTGAAAGACCTCGCTGGTCTTCACTATCCCTCTGCAGCCAATCTTTAGCCGCAGCAGCACTGGGGATCTCTGCTTTCCCAGGGACTCAGCATGTCACACTGCTTGTTCGCGGCAGAAACTTTTTCTGAAAAGGCAAACGTCTGACTCCTTCTCCCACAAGGATGCTGCCAGCCCTGAAAGATCTTGCTGCTCTTCACTATCCCACTGCAGCCTATCCACAGGCACAACAGCACTGGGGATCTCTGCTTTCCCAGAGACTCAGCATGTCACACTGCTTGTTCGCGGCAGAAACTTTTTCTGAATAGGCAAACGTCTGACTCCTTCTCCCACAAGGAAGCTGCCAGCCCTGTAATCTCTTGGAGGTCTGCACTATCCCTCTGCAGCCAATCTTTAGCCGCAGCAGCACTGGGGATCTCTGCTTCCCCAGAGACCCAGCATGTCACAGTGCTCGCTCTCGGCAGAAAATTTTTAAAAAGGCAAACGTCTGGCTCCTTCTCCCACAAGGAAGCTGCCAGCCCTGAAAGATCTTGCTGGTCTTCACTATCCCACTGCAGCCTATCCAGAGGCACAACAGCACTGGGGATCTCTGCTTTCCCAGAGACTCAGCATGTCACACTGCTTGTTCGCGGCAGAAACTTTTTCTGAAAAGGCAAACGTCTGGCTCCTTCTCCCACAAGGAAGCTGCCAGCCCTGTAATCTCTAGCAGGTCTGCACTATCCCACTGCAGCCTATCCACAGGCACAACAGCACTGGGGATCTCTGCTTTCCCAGAGACTCAGCATGTCACACTGCTTGTTCGCAGCAGAAACTTTTTCTGAAAAGACAAACGTCCGGCTCCTTCCCCCACAAGGAAGCTGCCAGCCCTGAAAGACCTCGCTGGTCTTCACTATCCCTCTGCAGCCAATCTTTAGCCGCAGCAGCACTGGGGATCTCTGCTTTCCCAGAGACTCAGCATGTCACGGTGCTCGCTCTCGGCAGAAACTTTTTTAAAAGGCAAACGTCTGGCTCCTTCTCCCACAAGGAAGCTGCCAGCCCTGAAAGATCTGCTGGTCTTCACCGCCCACTGCAGCCTATCCACAGGCACAATAGCACTGGGGATCTCTGCTTTCCCAGAGACTCAGCATGTCACACTACTTGTTCGCAGCAGAAACTTTTTCTGAAAAGGCAAACGTCTGGCTCTTTCTCCCACAAGGTAGGTGCCAGCCCTGAAATCTCTTGCAGGTCTGCACTATCCCACTGCAGCCTATCCACAGGCACAACAGCACTGGGGATCTCTGCTTTCCCAGAGACTCAGCATGTCACACTGCTTGTTCGCGGCAGAAACTTTTTCTGAAAAGGCAAACGTCTGGCTCCTTCTCCCACAAGGAAGCTGCCAGCCCTGAAAGATCTTGCTGGTCTTCACTATTCCACTGCAGCCTATCCACAGGCACAACAGCACTGGGGATCTCTGCTTTCCCAGAGACTCAGCATGTCACACTGCTTGTTCGCAGCAGAAACTTTTTCTGAAAAGGCAAACGTCTGGCTCCTTCTCCCACAAGGAAGCTGGCAGCCCTGAAAGATCTTGCTGGTCTTCAATATCCCTCTGCAGCCTATCTTTAGCCGCAGCAGCAGTGGGGATCTCTGCTTTCCCAGAGACTCAGCATGTCACGGTGCTTGTTCGCAGCAGAAACTTTTTTTAAAAAGGCAAACGTCTGGCTCCTTCTCCCACAAGGAAGCTGCCAGCCCTGAAATATCTTGCTGGTCTTCACTATCCCACTGCAGCCTATCCACAGGCACAACAGCACTGGGGATCTCTGCTTTCCCAGAGACTCAGCATGTCACACTGCTTGTTCGCGGCAGAAACTTTTTCTGAAAAGGCAAACGTCTGACTCCTTCTCCCACAAGGAAGCTGCCAGCCCTGAAATCTCTTGCAGGTCTGCACTATCCCTCTGCAGACAATCTTTAGCCGCAGCAGCACTGGGGATCTCTGCTTTCCCAGAGACCCAGCATGTCACAGTGCTCGCTCTCGGCAGAATCTTTTTTAAAAAGGCAAACGTCTTGCTCCTTCTCCCACAAGGAAGCTGCCAGCCCTGAAAGATCTTGCTGGTCTTCACTATCCCACTGCAGCCTATCCACAGGCACAACAGCACTGGGGATCTCTGCTTTCCCAGAGACCAGCATGTACACTGCTTGTTCGCAGCAGAAACTTTTTCTGAAAAGGCAAACGTCTGGCTCCTTCTCCCACAAGGAAGCTGCCAGCCCTGAAATCTCTTGCAGGTCTGCACTATCCCACTGCAGCCTATCCACAGGCACAACAGCAGTGGGGATCTCTGCTTTCCCAGAGACTCAGCATGTCACACTGCTTGTTCGCGGCAGAAACTTTTTCTGAAAAGGCAAACGTCTGGCTCCTTCTCCCACAAGGAAGCTGCCAGCCCTGAAATCTCTTGCAGGTCTGCACTATCCCACTGCAGCCTATCCACAGGCACAACAGCACTGGGGATCTCTGCTTTCCCAGAGACTCAGCATGTCACACTGCTTGTTCGCAGCAGAAACTTTTTCTGAAAAGACAAATGTCTGGCTCCTTCTCCCACAAGGAAGCTGCCAGCCCTGAATGATCTTGCTGGTCTTCACTATCCCTCTGCAGCCTATCTTTAGCCGCAGCAGCAGTGGGAATCTCTGCTTTCCCAGAGACCCAGCATGTCACGGTGCTCGCTCTCGGCAGAAACTTTTTTAAAAAGGCAAACGTCTGGCTCCTTCTCCCACAAGGAAGCTGCCAGCCCTGAAAGATCTGCTGGTCTTCACCGCCCACTGCAGCCTATCCACAGGCACAACAGCACTGGGGATCTCTGCTTTCCCAGAGACTCAGCATGTCACACTGCTTGTTCGCGGCAGAAACTTTTTCTGAAAAGGCAAACGTCTGGCTCCTTCTCCCACAAGGAAGCTGCCAGCCCTGTAATCTCTTGCAGGTCTTCACTAATCCCTCTGCAGCCTATCTTTAGCCGCAGCAGCACTGGGGATCTCTGCTTTCCCAGAGACTCAGCATGTCACGGTGC
Source organism: Astur gentilis (assembly GCF_929443795.1). NCBI lineage: Eukaryota > Metazoa > Chordata > Aves > Accipitriformes > Accipitridae > Astur > Astur gentilis. The sequence continues at coordinate 359,773 of NW_026061101.1, read as the reverse complement.
TTGTTCGCGGCAGAAACTTTTTTTAAAAAGGCAAACGTCTGGCTCCTTTTCCCACAAGGATGCTGCCAGCCCTGAAAGATCTTGCTGGTCTTCACTATCCCACTGCAGCCTATCCACAGGCACAACAGCACTGGGGATCTCTGCTTTCCCAGAGACTCAGCATGTCACACTGCTTGTTCGCGGCAGAAACTTTTTCTCAAAAGACAAACGTCTGACTCCTTTTCCCACAAGGAAGCTGCCAGCCCTGAAAGACCTCGCTGGTCTTCACTATCCCTCTGCAGCCTATCTTTAGCCGCAGCAGCACTGGGGATCTCTGCTTTCCCAAAGACTCAGCATGTCACACTGCTTGTTCGCGGCAGAAAATTTTTCTCAAAAGGCAAACGTCTGGCTCCTTTTCCCACAAGGAAGCTGCCAGCCCTGAAATCTCTTGCTGGTCTGCACTATCCCACTGCAGCCAATCTTTAGCAGCAGAAGCACTGGGGATCTCTGCTTTCCCAAAGACTCAGCATGTCACACTGCTTGTTCGCGGCAGAAACTTTTTCTGAATAGCCAAACGTCTGACTCCTTCTCCCACAAGGAAGCTGCCAGCCCTGAAAGACCTCGCTGGTCTTCACTATCCCTCTGCAGCCTATCTTTAGCCGCAGCAGCACTGGGGATCTCTGCTTTCCCAGAGACCCAGCATGTCACGGTGCTCGCTCTCGGCAGAAACTTTTTCTGAAAAGGCAAACGTCTGGCTCCTTCTCCCACAAGGAAGCTGCCAGCCCTGAAATCTCTTGCAGGTCTGCACTATCCCACTGCAGCCTATCCACAGGCACAACAGCACTGGGGATCTCTGCTTTCCCAGAGACTCAGCATGTCACGGTGCTTGTTCGCGGCAGAAACTTTTTCTGAAAAGGCAAACGTCTGGCTCCTTCTCCCACAAGGAAGCTGCCAGCCCTGTAATCTCTAGCAGGTCTGCACTATCCCACTGCAGCCTATCCACAGGCACAACAGCACTGGGGATCTCTGCTTTCCCAGAGACTCAGCATGTCACACTGCTTGTTCGCAGCAGAAACTTTTTCTGAAAAGACAAACGTCCGGCTCCTTCCCCCACAAGGAAGCTGCCAGCCCTGAAAGATCTTGCTGGTCTTCACTATCCCTCTGCAGCCTATCTTTAGCCGCAGCAGCACTGGGGATCTCTGCTTTCCCAGAGACTCAGCATGTCACGGTGCTCGCTCTCGGCAGAAACTTTTTTAAAAGGCAAACGTCTGGCTCCTTCTCCCACAAGGAAGCTGCCAGCCCTGAAAGATCTGCTGGTCTTCACCGCCCACTGCAGCCTATCCACAGGCACAACAGCACTGAGGATCTCTGCTTTCCCAGAGACTCAGCATGTCACACTACTTGTTCGCAGCAGAAACTTTTTCTGAAAAGGCAAACGTCTGGCTCTTTCTCCCACAAGGTAGGTGCCAGCCCTGAAATCTCTTGCAGGTCTGCACTATCCCACTGCAGCCTATCCACAGGCACAACAGCACTGGGGATCTCTGCTTTCCCAGAGACTCAGCATGTCACACTGCTTGTTCGCGGCAGAAACTTTTTCTGAAAAGGCAAACGTCTGGCTCCTTCTCCCACAAGGAAGCTGCCAGCCCTGTTATCTCTTGCAGATCTTCACTAATCCCTCTGCAGCCTATCTTTAGCCGCAGCAGCACTGGGGATCTCTGCTTTCCCAGAGACTCAGCATGTCACGGTGCTTGTTCGCGGCAGAAACTTTTTTTAAAAAGGCAAACGTCTGGCTCCTTCTCCCACAAGGAAGCTGCCAGCCCTGAAAGATCTTGCTGGTCTTCACTATCCCACTGCAGCCTATCCACAGGCACAACAGCACTGGGGATCTCTGCTTTCCCAGAGACTCAGCATGTCACACTGCTTGTTCGCAGCAGAAACTTTTTCTGAAAAGGCAAACGTCTGGCTCCTTCTCCCACAAGGAAGCTGCCAGCCCTGAAAGATCTTGCTGGTCTTCACTATCCCACTGCAGCCTATCCACAGGCACAACAGCACTGGGGATCTCTGCTTTCCCAGAGACTCAGCATGTCACACTGCTTGTTCGCGGCAGAAACTTTTTCTGAAAAGGCAAACGTCCGGCTCCTTCTCCCACAAGGAAGCTGCCAGCCCTGAAATCTCTTGCAGGTCTGCACTATCCCACTGCAGCCTATCCACAGGCACAACAGCACTGGGGATCTCTGCTTTCCCAGAGACTCAGCATGTCACCGTGCTTGTTCGCGGCAGAAACTTTTTCTGAAAAGACAAACGTCTGGCTCCTTCTCCCACAAGGAAGCTGCCAGCCCTGAAAGATCTTGCTGGTCTTCACTATCCCTCTGCAGCCTATCTTTAGCCGCAGCAGCACTGGGGATCTCTGCTTTCCCAGAGACTCAGCATGTCACCCTGCTTGTTCGCAGCAGAAAATTTTTCTGAATAGGCAAACGTCTGGCTCCTTCTCCCACAAGGAAGCTGCCAGCCCTGAAATCTCTTGCTGGTCTGCACTATCCCACTGCAGCCAATCTTTAGCAGCAGAAGCACTGGGGATCTCTGCTTTCCCAAAGACTCAGCATGTCACACTGCTTGTTCGCGGCAGAAACTTTTTCTCAAAAGACAAACGTCTGGCTCCTTCTCCCACAAGGAAGCTGCCAGCCCTGAAATCTCGTGCAGGTCTGCACTATCCCACTGCAGCCTATCCACAGGCACAACAGCACTGGGGATCTCTGCTTTCCCAGAGACTCAGCATGTCACACTTCTTGTTTGCAGAAGAAACTTTTTCTGAAAAGGCAAACGTCTGGCTCCTTCTCCCACAAGGAAGCTGCCAGCCCTGAAAGATCTTGCTGGTCTTCACTATCCCTCTGCAGCCTATCTTTAGCCGCAGCAGCAGTGGGAATCTCTGCTTTCCCAGAGACCCAGCATGTCACGGTGCTCGCTCTCGGCAGAAACGTTTTCTGAAAAGGCAAACGTCTGGCTCCTTCTCCCACAAGGAAGCTGCCAGCCCTGAAAGATCTTGCTCGTCTTCACTATCCCTCTGCAGCCTATCTTTAGCCGCAGCAGCAGTGGGGATCTCTGCTTTCCCAGAGACTCAGCATTTCACGGTGCTTGTTCGCGGCAGAAACTTTTTTTAAAAAGGCAAACGTCTGGCTCCTTCTCCCACAAGGAAGCTGCCAGCCCTGAAAGATCTTGCTGGTCTTCACTATCCCACTGCAGCCTATCCACAGGCACAACAGCACTGGGGATCTCTGCTTTCCCAGAGACTCAGCATGTCACACTGCTTGTTCGCGGCAGAAACTTTTTCTGAAAAGGCAAACGTCTGGCTCCTTCTCCCACAAGGAAGCTGCCAGCCCTGAAATCTCTTGCAGGTCTGCACTATCCCTCTGCAGCCTATCTTTAGCCGCAGCAGCACTGGGGATCTCTGCTTTCCCAGAGACCCAGCATGTCACAGTGCTCGCTCTCGGCAGAATCTTTTTTAAAAAGGCAAACGTCTGGCTCCTTCTCCCACAAGGAAGCTGCCAGCCCTGAAAGATCTTGCTGGTCTTCACTATCCCACTGCAGCCTATCCAGAGGCACAACAGCACTGGGGATCTCTGCTTTCCCAGAGACTCAGCATGTCACACTGCTTGTTCGCAGCAGAAACTTTTTCTGAAAAGGCAAACGTCTGGCTCCTTCTCCCACAAGGAAGCTGCCAGACCTGAAATCTCTTGCAGGTCTGCACTATCCCACTGCAGCCTATCCACAGGCACAACAGCACTGGGGATCTCTGCTTTCCCAGAGACTCAGCATGTCACACTGCTTGTTCGCGGCAGAAACTTTTTCTGAAAAGGCAAACGTCTGGCTCCTTCCCCCACAAGGAAGCTGCCAGCCCTGTAATCTCTTGCAGGTCTTCACTAATCCCTCTGCAGCCTATCTTTAGCCGCAGCAGCACTGGGGATCTCTGCTTTCCCAGAGACTCAGCATGTCACGGTGCTTGTTCGCGGCAGAAACTTTTTTTAAAAAGGCAAACGTCTGGCTCCTTCTCCCACAAGGAAGCTGATAGCCATGAAAGACCTCGCTGGTCTTCACTATCCCTCTGCAGCCAATCTTTAGCCGCAGCAGCACTGGGGATCTCTGCTTTCCCAGAGACTCAGCATGTCACACTGCTTGTTCGCGGCAGAAACTTTTTCTGAAAAGGCAAACGTCTGACTCCTTCTCCCACAAGGATGCTGCCAGCCCTGAAAGATCTTGCTGCTCTTCACTATCCCACTGCAGCCTATCCACAGGCACAACAGCACTGGGGATCTCTGCTTTCCCAGAGACTCAGCATGTCACACTGCTTGTTCGCGGCAGAAACTTTTTCTGAATAGGCAAACGTCTGACTCCTTCTCCCACAAGGAAGCTGCCACCCCTGTAATCTCTTGGAGGTCTGCACTATCCCTCTGCAGCCAATCTTTAGCCGCAGCAGCACTGGGGATCTCTGCTTCCCCAGAGACCCAGCATGTCACAGTGCTCGCTCTCGGCAGAAAATTTTTAAAAAGGCAAACGTCTGGCTCCTTCTCCCACAAGGAAGCTGCCAGCCCTGAAAGATCTTGCTGGTCTTCACTATCCCACTGCAGCCTATCCACAGGCACAACAGCACTGGGGATCTCTGCTTTCCCAGAGACTCAGCATGTCACACTGCTTGTTCGCGGCAGAAACTTTTTCTGAAAAGGCAAACGTCTGGCTCCTTCTCCCACAAGGAAGCTGCCAGCCCTGTAATCTCTAGCAGGTCTGCACTATCCCACTGCAGCCTATCCACAGGCACAACAGCACTGGGGATCTCTGCTTTCCCAGAGACTCAGCATGTCACACTGCTTGTTCGCAGCAGAAACTTTTTCTGAAAAGACAAACGTCCGGCTCCTTCCCCCACAAGGAAGCTGCCAGCCCTGAAAGACCTCGCTGGTCTTCACTATCCCTCTGCAGCCAATCTTTAGCCGCAGCAGCACTGGGGATCTCTGCTTTCCCAGAGACTCAGCATGTCACGGTGCTCGCTCTCGGCAGAAACGTTTTCTGAAAAGGCAAACGTCTGGCTCCTTCTCCCACAAGGAAGCTGCCAGCCCTGAAAGATCTTGCTCGTCTTCACTATCCCTCTGCAGCCTATCTTTAGCCGCAGCAGCAGTGGGGATCTCTGCTTTCCCAGAGACTCAGCATTTCACGGTGCTTGTTCGCGGCAGAAACTTTTTTTAAAAAGGCAAACGTCTGGCTCCTTCTCCCACAAGGAAGCTGCCAGCCCTGAAAGATCTTGCTGGTCTTCACTATCCCACTGCAGCCTATCCACAGGCACAACAGCACTGGGGATCTCTGCTTTCCCAGAGACTCAGCATGTCACACTGCTTGTTCGCGGCAGAAACTTTTTCTGAAAAGGCAAACGTCTGGCTCCTTCTCCCACAAGGAAGCTGCCAGCCCTGTAATCTCTAGCAGGTCTGCACTATTCCACTGCAGCCTATCCACAGGCACAACAGCACTGGGGATCTCTGCTTTCCCAGAGACTCAGCATGTCACACTGCTTGTTCGCAGCAGAAACTTTTTCTGAAAAGACAAACGTCCGGCTCCTTCCCCCACAAGGAAGCTGCCAGCCCTGAAAGACCTCGCTGGTCTTCACTATCCCTCTGCAGCCAATCTTTAGCCGCAGCAGCACTGGGGATCTCTGCTTTCCCAGAGACTCAGCATGTCACGGTGCTCGCTCTCGGCAGAAACGTTTTCTGAAAAGGCAAACGTCTGGCTCCTTCTCCCACAAGGAAGCTGCCAGCCCTTAAAGATCTTGCTCGTCTTCACTATCCCTCTGCAGCCTATCTTTAGCCGCAGCAGCAGTGGGGATCTCTGCTTTCCCAGAGACTCAGCATTTCACGGTGCTTGTTCGCGGCAGAAACTTTTTTTAAAAAGGCAAACGTCTGGCTCCTTCTCCCACAAGGAAGCTGCCAGCCCTGAAAGATCTTGCTGGTCTTCACTATCCCACTGCAGCCTATCCACAGGCACAACAGCACTGGGGATCTCTGCTTTCCCAGAGACTCAGCATGTCACACTGCTTGTTCGCGGCAGAAACTTTTTCTGAAAAGGCAAACGTCTGGCTCCTTCTCCCACAAGGAAGCTGCCAGCCCTGAAATCTCTTGCAGGTCTGCACTATCCCTCTGCAGCCAATCTTTAGCCGCAGCAGCACTGGGGATCTCTGCTTTCCCAGAGACCCAGCATGTCACAGTGCTCGCTCTCGGCAGAATCTTTTTTAAAAAGGCAAACGTCTGGCTCCTTCTCCCACAAGGAAGCTGCCAGCCCTGAAAGATCTTGCTGGTCTTCACTATCCCACTGCAGCCTATCCACAGGCACAACAGCACTGGGGATCTCTGCTTTCCCAGAGACTCAGCATGTCACACTGCTTGTTCGCGGCAGAAACTTTTTCTGAAAAGGCAAACGTCTGGCTCCTTCTCCCACAAGGAAGCTGCCAGCCCTGAAATCTCTTGCAGGTCTGCACTATCCCTCTGCAGCCAATCTTTAGCCGCAGCAGCACTGGGGATCTCTGCTTTCCCAGAGACCCAGCATGTCACAGTGCTCGCTCTCGGCAGAATCTTTTTTAAAAAGGCAAACGTCTGGCTCCTTCTCCCACAAGGAAGCTGCCAGCCCTGAAAGATCTTGCTGGTCTTCATTATCCCACTGCAGCCTATCCACAGGCACAACAGCACTGGGGATCTCTGCTTTCCCAGAGACTCAGCATGTCACACTGCTTGTTCGCAGCAGAAACTTTTTCTGAAAAGGCAAACGTCTGGCTCCTTCTCCCACAAGGAAGCTGCCAGCCCTGAAATCTCTTGCAGGTCTGCACTATCCCTCTGCAGCCAATCTTTAGCCGCAGCAGCACTGGGGATCTCTGCTTTCCCAGAGACCCAGCATGTCACGGTGCTCGCTCTCGGCAGAAACTTTTTCTGAAAAGGCAAACGTCCGGCTCCTTCTCCCACAAGGAAGCTGCCAGCCCTGAAAGATCTTGCTGGTCTGCACTATCCCACTGCAGCCTATCCACAGGCACAACAGCACTGGGGATCTCTGCTTTCCCAGAGACTCAGCATGTCACACTGCTTGTTCGCGGCAGAAACTTTTTCTGAAAAGGCAAACGTCTGGCTCCTTCTCCCACAAGGAAGCTGATAGCCCTGAAAGACCTCGCTGGTCTTCACTATCCCTCTGCAGCCAATCTTTAGCCGCAGCAGCACTGGGGATCTCTGCTTTCCCAGAGACTCAGCATGTCACACTGCTTGTTCGCGGCAGAAACTTTTTCTGAAAAGGCAAACGTCTGGCTCCTTCTCCCACAAGGATGCTGCCAGCCCTGAAAGATCTTGCTGCTCTTCACTATCCCACTGCAGCCTATCCACAGGCACAACAGCACTGGGGATCTCTGCTTTCCCAGAGACTCAGCATGTCACACTGCATGTTCGCGGCAGAAACTTTTTCTGAATAGGCAAACGTCTGACTCCTTCTCCCACAAGGAAGCTGCCAGCCCTGTAATCTCTTGGAGGTCTGCACTATCCCTCTGCAGCCAATCTTTAGCCGCAGCAGCACTGGGGATCTCTGCTTCCACAGAGACCCAGCATGTCACAGTGCTCGCTCTCGGCAGAAAATTTTTAAAAAGGCAAACGTCTGGCTCCTTCTCCCACAAGGAAGCTGCCAGCCCTGAAAGATCTTGCTGGTCTTCACTATCCCACTGCAGCCTATCCACAGGCACAACAGCACTGGGGATCTCTGCTTTCCCAGAGACTCAGCATGTCACACTGCTTGTTCGCGGCAGAAACTTTTTCTGAAAAGGCAAACGTCTGGCTCCTTCTCCCACAAGGAAGCTGCCAGCCCTGTAATCTCTAGCAGGTCTGCACTATCCCACTGCAGCCTATCCACAGGCACAACAGCACTGGGGATCTCTGCTTTCCCAGAGACTCAGCATGTCACACTGCTTGTTCGCAGCAGAAACTTTTTCTGAAAAGACAAACGTCCGGCTCCTTCCCCCACAAGGAAGCTGCCAGCCCTGAAAGACCTCGCTGGTCTTCACTATCCCTCTGCAGCCAATCTTTAGCCGCAGCAGCACTGGGGATCTCTGCTTTCCCAGAGACTCAGCATGTCACGGTGCTCGCTCTCGGCAGAAACGTTTTCTGAAAAGGCAAACGTCTGGCTCCTTCTCCCACAAGGAAGCTGCCAGCCCTGAAAGATCTTGCTCGTCTTCACTATCCCTCTGCAGCCTATCTTTAGCCGCAGCAGCAGTGGGGATCTCTGCTTTCCCAGAGACTCAGCATTTCACGGTGCTTGTTCGCGGCAGAAACTTTTTTTAAAAAGGCAAACGTCTGGCTCCTTCTCCCACAAGGAAGCTGCCAGCCCTGAAAGATCTTGCTGGTCTTCACTATCCCACTGCAGCCTATCCACAGGCACAACAGCACTGGGGATCTCTGCTTTCCCAGAGACTCAGCATGTCACACTGCTTGTTCGCGGCAGAAACTTTTTCTGAAAAGGCAAACGTCTGGCTCCTTCTCCCACAAGGAAGCTGCCAGCCCTGAAATCTCTTGCAGGTCTGCACTATCCCTCTGCAGCCAATCTTTAGCCGCAGCAGCACTGGGGATCTCTGCTTTCCCAGAGACCCAGCATGTCACAGTGCTCGCTCTCGGCAGAATCTTTTTTAAAAAGGCAAACGTCTGGCTCCTTCTCCCACAAGGAAGCTGCCAGCCCTGAAAGATCTTGCTGGTCTTCACTATCCCACTGCAGCCTATCCAGAGGCACAACAGCACTGGGGATCTCTGCTTTCCCAGAGACTCAGCATGTCACACTGCTTGTTCGCAGCAGAAACTTTTTCTGAAAAGGCAAACGTCTGGCTCCTTCTCCCACAAGGAAGCTGCCAGACCTGAAATCTCTTGCAGGTCTGCACTATCCCACTGCAGCCAATCCACAGGCACAACAGCACTGGGGATCTCTGCTTTCCCAGAGACTCAGCATGTCACACTGCTTGTTCGCGGCAGAAACTTTTTCTGAAAAGGCAAACGTCTGGCTCCTTCCCCCACAAGGAAGCTGCCAGCCCTGTAATCTCTTGCAGGTCTTCACTAATCCCTCTGCAGCCTATCTTTAGCCGCAGCAGCACTGGGGATCTCTGCTTTCCCAGAGACTCAGCATGTCACGGTGCTTGTTCGCGGCAGAAACTTTTTTTAAAAAGGCAAACGTCTGGCTCCTTCTCCCACAAGGAATCTGCCAGCCCTGAAAGATCTTGCTGGTCTTCATTATCCCACTGCAGCCTATCCACAGGCACAACAGCACTGGGGATCTCTGCTTTCCCAGAGACTCAGCATGTCACACTGCTTGTTCGCAGCAGAAACTTTTTCTGAAAAGGCAAACGTCTGGCTCCTTCTCCCACAAGGAAGCTGCCAGCCCTGAAATCTCTTGCAGGTCTGCACTATCCCTCTGCAGCCAATCTTTAGCCGCAGCAGCACTGGGGATCTCTGCTTTCCCAGAGACCCAGCATGTCACGGTGCTCGCTCTCGGCAGAAACTTTTTCTGAAAAGGCAAACGTCCGGCTCCTTCTCCCACAAGGAAGCTGATAGCCCTGAAAGACCTCGCTGGTCTTCACTATCCCTCTGCAGCCAATCTTTAGCCGCAGCAGCACTGGGGATCTCTGCTTTCCCAGGGACTCAGCATGTCACACTGCTTGTTCGCGGCAGAAACTTTTTCTGAAAAGGCAAACGTCTGACTCCTTCTCCCACAAGGATGCTGCCAGCCCTGAAAGATCTTGCTGCTCTTCACTATCCCACTGCAGCCTATCCACAGGCACAACAGCACTGGGGATCTCTGCTTTCCCAGAGACTCAGCATGTCACACTGCTTGTTCGCGGCAGAAACTTTTTCTGAATAGGCAAACGTCTGACTCCTTCTCCCACAAGGAAGCTGCCAGCCCTGTAATCTCTTGGAGGTCTGCACTATCCCTCTGCAGCCAATCTTTAGCCGCAGCAGCACTGGGGATCTCTGCTTCCCCAGAGACCCAGCATGTCACAGTGCTCGCTCTCGGCAGAAAATTTTTAAAAAGGCAAACGTCTGGCTCCTTCTCCCACAAGGAAGCTGCCAGCCCTGAAAGATCTTGCTGGTCTTCACTATCCCACTGCAGCCTATCCAGAGGCACAACAGCACTGGGGATCTCTGCTTTCCCAGAGACTCAGCATGTCACACTGCTTGTTCGCGGCAGAAACTTTTTCTGAAAAGGCAAACGTCTGGCTCCTTCTCCCACAAGGAAGCTGCCAGCCCTGTAATCTCTAGCAGGTCTGCACTATCCCACTGCAGCCTATCCACAGGCACAACAGCACTGGGGATCTCTGCTTTCCCAGAGACTCAGCATGTCACACTGCTTGTTCGCAGCAGAAACTTTTTCTGAAAAGACAAACGTCCGGCTCCTTCCCCCACAAGGAAGCTGCCAGCCCTGAAAGACCTCGCTGGTCTTCACTATCCCTCTGCAGCCAATCTTTAGCCGCAGCAGCACTGGGGATCTCTGCTTTCCCAGAGACTCAGCATGTCACGGTGCTCGCTCTCGGCAGAAACTTTTTTAAAAGGCAAACGTCTGGCTCCTTCTCCCACAAGGAAGCTGCCAGCCCTGAAAGATCTGCTGGTCTTCACCGCCCACTGCAGCCTATCCACAGGCACAATAGCACTGGGGATCTCTGCTTTCCCAGAGACTCAGCATGTCACACTACTTGTTCGCAGCAGAAACTTTTTCTGAAAAGGCAAACGTCTGGCTCTTTCTCCCACAAGGTAGGTGCCAGCCCTGAAATCTCTTGCAGGTCTGCACTATCCCACTGCAGCCTATCCACAGGCACAACAGCACTGGGGATCTCTGCTTTCCCAGAGACTCAGCATGTCACACTGCTTGTTCGCGGCAGAAACTTTTTCTGAAAAGGCAAACGTCTGGCTCCTTCTCCCACAAGGAAGCTGCCAGCCCTGAAAGATCTTGCTGGTCTTCACTATTCCACTGCAGCCTATCCACAGGCACAACAGCACTGGGGATCTCTGCTTTCCCAGAGACTCAGCATGTCACACTGCTTGTTCGCAGCAGAAACTTTTTCTGAAAAGGCAAACGTCTGGCTCCTTCTCCCACAAGGAAGCTGGCAGCCCTGAAAGATCTTGCTGGTCTTCAATATCCCTCTGCAGCCTATCTTTAGCCGCAGCAGCAGTGGGGATCTCTGCTTTCCCAGAGACTCAGCATGTCACGGTGCTTGTTCGCAGCAGAAACTTTTTTTAAAAAGGCAAACGTCTGGCTCCTTCTCCCACAAGGAAGCTGCCAGCCCTGAAATATCTTGCTGGTCTTCACTATCCCACTGCAGCCTATCCACAGGCACAACAGCACTGGGGATCTCTGCTTTCCCAGAGACTCAGCATGTCACACTGCTTGTTCGCGGCAGAAACTTTTTCTGAAAAGGCAAACGTCTGACTCCTTCTCCCACAAGGAAGCTGCCAGCCCTGAAATCTCTTGCAGGTCTGCACTATCCCTCTGCAGACAATCTTTAGCCGCAGCAGCACTGGGGATCTCTGCTTTCCCAGAGACCCAGCATGTCACAGTGCTCGCTCTCGGCAGAATCTTTTTTAAAAAGGCAAACGTCTTGCTCCTTCTCCCACAAGGAAGCTGCCAGCCCTGAAAGATCTTGCTGGTCTTCACTATCCCACTGCAGCCTATCCACAGGCACAACAGCACTGGGGATCTCTGCTTTCCCAGAGACCAGCATGTACACTGCTTGTTCGCAGCAGAAACTTTTTCTGAAAAGGCAAACGTCTGGCTCCTTCTCCCACAAGGAAGCTGCCAGCCCTGAAATCTCTTGCAGGTCTGCACTATCCCACTGCAGCCTATCCACAGGCACAACAGCAGTGGGGATCTCTGCTTTCCCAGAGACTCAGCATGTCACACTGCTTGTTCGCGGCAGAAACTTTTTCTGAAAAGGCAAACGTCTGGCTCCTTCTCCCACAAGGAAGCTGCCAGCCCTGAAATCTCTTGCAGGTCTGCACTATCCCACTGCAGCCTATCCACAGGCACAACAGCACTGGGGATCTCTGCTTTCCCAGAGACTCAGCATGTCACACTGCTTGTTCGCAGCAGAAACTTTTTCTGAAAAGACAAATGTCTGGCTCCTTCTCCCACAAGGAAGCTGCCAGCCCTGAATGATCTTGCTGGTCTTCACTATCCCTCTGCAGCCTATCTTTAGCCGCAGCAGCAGTGGGAATCTCTGCTTTCCCAGAGACCCAGCATGTCACGGTGCTCGCTCTCGGCAGAAACTTTTTTAAAAAGGCAAACGTCTGGCTCCTTCTCCCACAAGGAAGCTGCCAGCCCTGAAAGATCTGCTGGTCTTCACCGCCCACTGCAGCCTATCCACAGGCACAACAGCACTGGGGATCTCTGCTTTCCCAGAGACTCAGCATGTCACACTGCTTGTTCGCGGCAGAAACTTTTTCTGAAAAGGCAAACGTCTGGCTCCTTCTCCCACAAGGAAGCTGCCAGCCCTGTAATCTCTTGCAGGTCTTCACTAATCCCTCTGCAGCCTATCTTTAGCCGCAGCAGCACTGGGGATCTCTGCTTTCCCAGAGACTCAGCATGTCACGGTGCTTGTTCGCGGCAGAAACTTTTTTTAAAAAGGCAAACGTCTGGCTCCTTTTCCCACAAGGATGCTGCCAGCCCTGAAAGATCTTGCTGGTCTTCACTATCCCACTGCAGCCTATCCACAGGCACAACAGCACTGGGGATCTCTGCTTTCCCAGAGACTCAGCATGTCACACTGCTTGTTCGCGGCAGAAACTTTTTCTCAAAAGACAAACGTCTGACTCCTTTTCCCACAAGGAAGCTGCCAGCCCTGAAAGACCTCGCTGGTCTTCACTATCCCTCTGCAGCCTATCTTTAGCCGCAGCAGCACTGGGGATCTCTGCTTTCCCAAAGACTCAGCATGTCACACTGCTTGTTCGCGGCAGAAAATTTTTCTCAAAAGGCAAACGTCTGGCTCCTTTTCCCACAAGGAAGCTGCCAGCCCTGAAATCTCTTGCTGGTCTGCACTATCCCACTGCAGCCAATCTTTAGCAGCAGAAGCACTGGGGATCTCTGCTTTCCCAAAGACTCAGCATGTCACACTGCTTGTTCGCGGCAGAAACTTTTTCTGAATAGCCAAACGTCTGACTCCTTCTCCCACAAGGAAGCTGCCAGCCCTGAAAGACCTCGCTGGTCTTCACTATCCCTCTGCAGCCTATCTTTAGCCGCAGCAGCACTGGGGATCTCTGCTTTCCCAGAGACCCAGCATGTCACGGTGCTCGCTCTCGGCAGAAACTTTTTCTGAAAAGGCAAACGTCTGGCTCCTTCTCCCACAAGGAAGCTGCCAGCCCTGAAATCTCTTGCAGGTCTGCACTATCCCACTGCAGCCTATCCACAGGCACAACAGCACTGGGGATCTCTGCTTTCCCAGAGACTCAGCATGTCACGGTGCTTGTTCGCGGCAGAAACTTTTTCTGAAAAGGCAAACGTCTGGCTCCTTCTCCCACAAGGAAGCTGCCAGCCCTGTAATCTCTAGCAGGTCTGCACTATCCCACTGCAGCCTATCCACAGGCACAACAGCACTGGGGATCTCTGCTTTCCCAGAGACTCAGCATGTCACACTGCTTGTTCGCAGCAGAAACTTTTTCTGAAAAGACAAACGTCCGGCTCCTTCCCCCACAAGGAAGCTGCCAGCCCTGAAAGATCTTGCTGGTCTTCACTATCCCTCTGCAGCCTATCTTTAGCCGCAGCAGCACTGGGGATCTCTGCTTTCCCAGAGACTCAGCATGTCACGGTGCTCGCTCTCGGCAGAAACTTTTTTAAAAGGCAAACATCTGGCTCCTTCTCCCACAAGGAAGCTGCCAGCCCTGAAAGATCTGCTGGTCTTCACCGCCCACTGCAGCCTATCCACAGGCACAACAGCACTGGGGATCTCTGCTTTCCCAGAGACTCAGCATGTCACACTACTTGTTCGCAGCAGAAACTTTTTCTGAAAAGGCAAACGTCTGGCTCTTTCTCCCACAAGGTAGGTGCCAGCCCTGAAATCTCTTGCAGGTCTGCACTATCCCACTGCAGCCTATCCACAGGCACAACAGCACTGGGGATCTCTGCTTTCCCAGAGACTCAGCATGTCACACTGCTTGTTCGCAGCAGAAACTTTTTCTGAAAAGGCAAACGTCTGGCTCCTTCTCCCACAAGGAAGCTGCCAGCCCTGAAAGATCTTGCTGGTCTTCACTATTCCACTGCAGCCTATCCACAGGCACAACAGCACTGGGGATCTCTGCTTTCCCAGAGACTCAGCATGTCACACTGCTTGTTCGCAGCAGAAACTTTTTCTGAAAAGGCAAACGTCTGGCTCCTTCTCCCACAAGGAAGCTGGCAGCCCTGAAAGATCTTGCTGGTCTTCACTATCCCTCTGCAGCCTATCTTTAGCCGCAGCAGCAGTGGGGATCTCTGCTTTCCCAGAGACTCAGCATGTCACGGTGCTTGTTCGCAGCAGAAACTTTTTTTAAAAAGGCAAACGTCTGGCTCCTTCTCCCACAAGGAAGCTGCCAGCCCTGAAAGATCTTGCTGGTCTTCACTATCCCACTGCAGCCTATCCACAGGCACAACAGCACTGGGGATCTCTGCTTTCCCAGAGACTCAGCATGTCACACTGCTTGTTCGCGGCAGAAACTTTTTCTGAAAAGGCAAACGTCTGACTCCTTCTCCCACAAGGAAGCTGCCAGCCCTGAAATCTCTTGCAGGTCTGCACTATCCCTCTGCAGCCAATCTTTAGCCGCAGCAGCACTGGGGATCTCTGCTTTCCCAGAGACCCAGCATGTCACAGTGCTCGCTCTCGGCAGAAACTTTTTTAAAAAGGCAAACGTCTGGCTCCTTCTCCCACAAGGAAGCTGCCAGCCCTGAAAGATCTTGCTGGTCTTCACTATCCCACTGCAGCCTATCCACAGGCACAACAGCACTGGGGATCTCTGCTTTACCAGAGACTCAGCATGTCACGGTGCTTGTTCGCGGCAGAAACTTTTTCTGAAAAGGCAAACGTCTGGCTCCTTCTCCCACAAGGAAGCTGCCAGCCCTGAAATCTCTTGCAGGTCTTCACTAATCCCTCTGCAGCCTATCTTTAGCCGCAGCAGCACTGGGGATCTCTGCTTTCCCAGAGACTCAGCATGTCACGGTGCTTGTTCGCGGCAGAAACTTTTTTTAAAAAGGCAAACGTCTGGCTCCTTTTCCCACAAGGATGCTGCCAGCCCTGAAAGATCTTGCTGGTCTTCACTATCCCACTGCAGCCTATCCACAGGCACAACAGCACTGGGGATCTCTGCTTTCCCAGAGACTCAGCATGTCACACTGCTTGTTCGCGGCAGAAACTTTTTCTCAAAAGACAAACGTCTGACTCCTTTTCCCACAAGGAAGCTGCCAGCCCTGAAAGACCTCGCTGGTCTTCACTATCCCTCTGCAGCCTATCTTTAGCCGCAGCAGCACTGGGGATCTCTGCTTTCCCAAAGACTCAGCATGTCACACTGCTTGTTCGCGGCAGAAAATTTTTCTCAAAAGGCAAACGTCTGGCTCCTTTTCCCACAAGGAAGCTGCCAGCCCTGAAATCTCTTGCTGGTCTGCACTATGCCACTGCAGCCAATCTTTAGCAGCAGAAGCACTGGGGATCTCTGCTTTCCCAAAGACTCAGCATGTCACACTGCTTGTTCGCGGCAGAAACTTTTTCTGAATAGCCAAACGTCTGACTCCTTCTCCCACAAGGAAGCTGCCAGCCCTGAAAGACCTCGCTGGTCTTCACTATCCCTCTGCAGCCTATCTTTAGCCGCAGCAGCACTGGGGATCTCTGCTTTCCCAGAGACCCAGCATGTCACGGTGCTCGCTCTCGGCAGAAACTTTTTCTGAAAAGGCAAACGTCTGGCTCCTTCTCCCACAAGGAAGCTGCCAGCCCTGTAATCTCTAGCAGGTCTGCACTATCCCACTGCAGCCTATCCACAGGCACAACAGCACTGGGGATCTCTGCTTTCCCAGAGACTCAGCATGTCACACTGCTTGTTCGCAGCAGAAACTTTTTCTGAAAAGACAAACGTCCGGCTCCTTCCCCCACAAGGAAGCTGCCAGCCCTGAAAGATCTTGCTGGTCTTCACTATCCCTCTGCAGCCTATCTTTAGCCGCAGCAGCACTGGGGATCTCTGCTTTCCCAGAGACTCAGCATGTCACGGTGCTCGCTCTCGGCAGAAACTTTTTTAAAAGGCAAACATCTGGCTCCTTCTCCCACAAGGAAGCTGCCAGCCCTGAAAGATCTGCTGGTCTTCACCGCCCACTGCAGCCTATCCACAGGCACAACAGCACTGGGGATCTCTGCTTTCCCAGAGACTCAGCATGTCACACTGCTTGTTCGCAGCAGAAACTTTTTCTGAAAAGGCAAACGTCTGGCTCTTTCTCCCACAAGGTAGGTGCCAGCCCTGAAATCTCTTGCAGGTCTGCACTATCCCACTGCAGCCTATCCACAGGCACAACAGCACTGGGGATCTCTGCTTTCCCAGAGACTCAGCATGTCACACTGCTTGTTCGCAGCAGAAACTTTTTCTGAAAAGGCAAACGTCTGGCTCCTTCTCCCACAAGGAAGCTGCCAGCCCTGAAAGATCTTGCTGGTCTTCACTATTCCACTGCAGCCTATCCACAGGCACAACAGCACTGGGGATCTCTGCTTTCCCAGAGACTCAGCATGTCACACTGCTTGTTCGCAGCAGAAACTTTTTCTGAAAAGGCAAACGTCTGGCTCCTTCTCCCACAAGGAAGCTGGCAGCCCTGAAAGATCTTGCTGGTCTTCACTATCCCTCTGCAGCCTATCTTTAGCCGCAGCAGCAGTGGGGATCTCTGCTTTCCCAGAGACTCAGCATGTCACGGTGCTTGTTCGCAGCAGAAACTTTTTTTAAAAAGGCAAACGTCTGGCTCCTTCTCCCACAAGGAAGCTGCCAGCCCTGAAAGATCTTGCTGGTCTTCACTATCCCACTGCAGCCTATCCACAGGCACAACAGCACTGGGGATCTCTGCTTTCCCAGAGACTCAGCATGTCACACTGCTTGTTCGCGGCAGAAACTTTTTCTGAAAAGGCAAACGTCTGACTCCTTCTCCCACAAGGAAGCTGCCAGCCCTGAAATCTCTTGCAGGTCTGCACTATCCCTCTGCAGCCAATCTTTAGCCGCAGCAGCACTGGGGATCTCTGCTTTCCCAGAGACCCAGCATGTCACAGTGCTCGCTCTCGGCAGAAACTTTTTTAAAAAGGCAAACGTCTGGCTCCTTCTCCCACAAGGAAGCTGCCAGCCCTGAAAGATCTTGCTGGTCTTCACTATCCCACTGCAGCCTATCCACAGGCACAACAGCACTGGGGATCTCTGCTTTACCAGAGACTCAGCATGTCACGGTGCTTGTTCGCGGCAGAAACTTTTTCTGAAAAGGCAAACGTCTGGCTCCTTCTCCCACAAGGAAGCTGCCAGCCCTGAAATCTCTTGCAGGTCTTCACTAATCCCTCTGCAGCCTATCTTTAGCCGCAGCAGCACTGGGGATCTCTGCTTTCCCAGAGACTCAGCATGTCACGGTGCTTGTTCGCGGCAGAAACTTTTTTTAAAAAGGCAAACGTCTGGCTCCTTTTCCCACAAGGATGCTGCCAGCCCTGAAAGATCTTGCTGGTCTTCACTATCCCACTGCAGCCTATCCACAGGCACAACAGCACTGGGGATCTCTGCTTTCCCAGAGACTCAGCATGTCACACTGCTTGTTCGCGGCAGAAACTTTTTCTCAAAAGACAAACGTCTGACTCCTTTTCCCACAAGGAAGCTGCCAGCCCTGAAAGACCTCGCTGGTCTTCACTATCCCTCTGCAGCCTATCTTTAGCCGCAGCAGCACTGGGGATCTCTGCTTTCCCAAAGACTCAGCATGTCACACTGCTTGTTCGCGGCAGAAAATTTTTCTCAAAAGGCAAACGTCTGGCTCCTTTTCCCACAAGGAAGCTGCCAGCCCTGAAATCTCTTGCTGGTCTGCACTATCCCACTGCAGCCAATCTTTAGCAGCAGAAGCACTGGGGATCTCTGCTTTCCCAAAGACTCAGCATGTCACACTGCTTGTTCGCGGCAGAAAGTTTTTCTGAATAGCCAAACGTCTGACTCCTTCTCCCACAAGGAAGCTGCCAGCCCTGAAAGACCTCGCTGGTCTTCACTATCCCTCTGCAGCCTATCTTTAGCCGCAGCAGCACTGGGGATCTCTGCTTTCCCAGAGACCCAGCATGTCACGGTGCTCGCTCTCGGCAGAAACTTTTTCTGAAAAGGCAAACGTCTGGCTCCTTCTCCCACAAGGAAGCTGCCAGCCCTGTAATCTCTAGCAGGTCTGCACTATCCCACTGCAGCCTATCCACAGGCACAACAGCACTGGGGATCTCTGCTTTCCCAGAGACTCAGCATGTCACACTGCTTGTTCGCAGCATAAACTTTTTCTGAAAAGACAAACGTCCGGCTCCTTCCCCCACAAGGAAGCTGCCAGCCCTGAAAGATCTTGCTGGTCTTCACTATCCCTCTGCAGCCTATCTTTAGCCGCAGCAGCACTGGGGATCTCTGCTTTCCCAGAGACTCAGCATGTCACGGTGCTCGCTCTCGGCAGAAACTTTTTTAAAAGGCAAACATCTGGCTCCTTCTCCCACAAGGAAGCTGCCAGCCCTGAAAGATCTGCTGGTCTTCACCGCCCACTGCAGCCTATCCACAGGCACAACAGCACTGGGGATCTCTGCTTTCCCAGAGACTCAGCATGTCACACTGCTTGTTCGCAGCAGAAACTTTTTCTGAAAAGGCAAACGTCTGGCTCTTTCTCCCACAAGGTAGGTGCCAGCCCTGAAATCTCTTGCAGGTCTGCACTATCCCACTGCAGCCTATCCACAGGCACAACAGCACTGGGGATCTCTGCTTTCCCAGAGACTCAGCATGTCACACTGCTTGTTCGCAGCAGAAACTTTTTCTGAAAAGGCAAACGTCTGGCTCCTTCTCCCACAAGGAAGCTGCCAGCCCTGAAAGATCTTGCTGGTCTTCACTATTCCACTGCAGCCTATCCACAGGCACAACAGCACTGGGGATCTCTGCTTTCCCAGAGACTCAGCATGTCACACTGCTTGTTCGCAGCAGAAACTTTTTCTGAAAAGGCAAACGTCTGGCTCCTTCTCCCACAAGGAAGCTGGCAGCCCTGAAAGATCTTGCTGGTCTTCACTATCCCTCTGCAGCCTATCTTTAGCCGCAGCAGCAGTGGGGATCTCTGCTTTCCCAGAGACTCAGCATGTCACGGTGCTTGTTCGCAGCAGAAACTTTTTTTAAAAAGGCAAACGTCTGGCTCCTTCTCCCACAAGGAAGCTGCCAGCCCTGAAAGATCTTGCTGGTCTTCACTATCCCACTGCAGCCTATCCACAGGCACAACAGCACTGGGGATCTCTGCTTTCCCAGAGACTCAGCATGTCACACTGCTTGTTCGCGGCAGAAACTTTTTCTGAAAAGGCAAACGTCTGACTCCTTCTCCCACAAGGAAGCTGCCAGCCCTGAAATCTCTTGCAGGTCTGCACTATCCCTCTGCAGCCAATCTTTAGCCGCAGCAGCACTGGGGATCTCTGCTTTCCCAGAGACCCAGCATGTCACAGTGCTCGCTCTCGGCAGAAACTTTTTTAAAAAGGCAAACGTCTGGCTCCTTCTCCCACAAGGAAGCTGCCAGCCCTGAAAGATCTTGCTGGTCTTCACTATCCCACTGCAGCCTATCCACAGGCACAACAGCACTGGGGATCTCTGCTTTACCAGAGACTCAGCATGTCACGGTGCTTGTTCGCGGCAGAAACTTTTTCTGAAAAGGCAAATGTCTGGCTCCTTCTCCCACAAGGAAGCTGCCAGCCCTGAAATCTCTTGCAGGTCTGCACTATCCCTCTGCAGACAATCTTTAGCCGCAGCAGCACTGGGGATCTCTGCTTTCCCAGAGACCCAGCATGTCACAGTGCTCGCTCTCGGCAGAAACTTTTTTAAAAAGGCAAACGTCTGGCTCCTTCTCCCACAAGGAAGCTGCCAGCCCTGAAAGATCTTGCTGGTCTTCACTATCCCACTGCAGCCTATCCACAGGCACAACAGCACTGGGGATCTCTGCTTTCCCAGAGACCAGCATGTACACTGCTTGTTCGCAGCAGAAACTTTTTCTGAAAAGGCAAACGTCTGGCTCCTTCTCCCACAAGGAAGCTGCCAGCCCTGAAATCTCTTGCAGGTCTGCACTATCCCTCTGCAGCCAATCTTTAGCCGCAGCAGCACTGGGGATCTCTGCTTCCCCAGAGACCCAGCATGTCACAGTGCTCGCTCTCGGCAGAAAATTTTTAAAAAGGCAAAAGTCTGGCTCCTTCTCCCACAAGGAAGCTCCCAGCCCTGAAATCTCTTGCAGGTCTGCACTATCCCACTGCAGCCTATCCACAGGCACAACAGCACTGGGGATCTCTGCTTTCCCAGAGACTCAGCATGTCACACTGCTTGTTCGCAGCAGAAACTTTTTCTGAAAAGACAAACGTCTGGCTCCTTCTCCCACAAGGAAGCTGCCAGCCCTGAAAGATCTTGCTGGTCTTCACTATCCCTCTGCAGCCTATCTTTAGCCGCAGCAGCAGTGGGAATCTCTGCTTTCCCAGAGACCCAGCATGTCACGGTGCTCGCTCTCGGCAGAAACTTTTTTAAAAAGGCAAACGTCTGGCTCCTTCTCCCACAAGGAAGCTGCCAGCCCTGAAAGATCTTGCAGGTCTGCACTATCCCACTGCAGCCTATCCACAGGCACAACAGCACTGGGGATCTCTGCTTTCCCAGAGACCCAGCATGTCACGGTGCTTGTTCGCGGCAGAAACTTTTTCTGAAAAGGCAAACGTCTGACTCCTTCTCCCACAAGGAAGCTGCCAGCCCTGAAAGACCTCGCTGGTCTTCACTATCCCTCTGCAGCCTATCTTTAGGCGCAGCAGCACTGGGGATCTCTGCTTTCCCAAAGACTCAGCATGTCACACTGCTTGTTCGCGGCGGAAAATTTTTCTCAAAAGGCAAACGTCTGGCTCCTTCTCCCACAAGGAAGCTGCCAGCCCTGAAATCTCTTGCTGGTCTGCACTATCCCACTGCAGCCAATCTTTAGCAGCAGAAGCACTGGGGATCTCTGCTTTCCCAAAGACTCAGCATGTCACACTGCTTGTTCGCGGCAGAAACTTTTTCTGAATAGGCAAACGTCTGACTCCTTCTCCCGCAAGGAAGCTGCCAGCCCTGAAATCTCTTGCAGGTCTGCACTATCCCACTGCAGCCAATCTTTATCAGCAGAAGCACTGGGGATCTCTGCTTTCCCAAAGACTCAGCATGTCACGCTGCTTGTTCGCAGCAGAAACTTTTTTAAAAAGGCAAACGTCTGGCTCCTTTTCCCACAAGGATGCTGCCAGCCCTGAAATCTCTTGCAGGTCTGCACTATCCCACTGCAGCCTATCCACAGGCACAACAGCACTGGGGATCTCTGCTTTCCCAGAGACTCAGCATGTCACACTACTTGTTCGCAGCAGAAACTTTCTCTGAAAAGGCAAACGTCTGGCTCTTTCTCCCACAAGGTAGGTGCCAGCCCTGAAATCTCTTGCAGGTCTGCACTATCCCACTGCAGCCTATCCACAGGCACAACAGCACTGGGGATCTCTGCTTTCCCAGAGACTCAGCATGTCACACTGCTTGTTCGCGGCAGAAACTTTTTCTGAAAAGGCAAACGTCTGGCTCCTTCTCCCACAAGGAAGCTGCCAGCCCTGTAATCTCTTGCAGGTCTTCACTAATCCCTCTGCAGCCTATCTTTAGCTGCAGCAGCACTGGGGATCTCTGCTTTCCCAGAGACTCAGCATGTCACGGTGCTTGTTCGCGGCAGAAACTTTTTTTAAAAAGGCAAACGTCTGGCTCCTTCTCCCACAAGGAAGCTGCCAGCCCTGAAAGGTCTTGCTGGTCGTCACTATCCCACTGCAGCCTATCCACAGGCACAACAGCACTGGGGATCTCTGCTTTCCCAGAGACTCAGCATGTCACGGTGCTTGTTCGCGGCAGAAACTTTTTTTAAAAAGGCAAACGTCTGACTCCTTCTCCCACAAGGAAGCTGATAGCCCTGAAAGACCTCGCTGGTCTTCACTATCCCTCTGCAGCCAATCTTTAGCCGCAGCAGCACTGGGGATCTCTGCTTTCCCAGAGACTCAGCATGTCACGGTGCTCGCTCTCGGCAGAAACTTTTTTAAAAGGCAAACGTCTGGCTCCTTCTCCCACAAGGAAGCTGCCAGCCCTGAAAGATCTTGCTGGTCTTCACTATCCCACTGCAGCCTATCCACAGGCACAACAGCACTGGGGATCTCTGCTTTCCCAGAGACTCAGCATGTCACACTGCTTGTTCGCGGCAGAAACTTTTTCTGAAAAGGCAAACGTCTGGCTCCTTCTCCCACAAGGAAGCTGCCAGCCCTGAAATCTCTTGCAGGTCTGCACTATCCCTCTGCAGCCAATCTTTAGCCGCAGCAGCACTGGGGATCTCTGCTTTCCCAGAGACCCAGCATGTCACAGTGCTCGCTCTCGGCAGAATCTTTTTTAAAAAGGCAAACGTCTGGCTCCTTCTCCCACAAGGAAGCTGCCAGCCCTGAAAGATCTTGCTGGTCTTCACTATCCCACTGCAGCCTATCCAGAGGCACAACAGCACTGGGGATCTCTGCTTTCCCAGAGACTCAGCATGTCACACTGCTTGTTCGCAGCAGAAACTTTTTCTGAAAAGGCAAACGTCTGGCTCCTTCTCCCACAAGGAAGCTGCCAGCCCTGTAATCTCTAGCAGGTCTGCACTATCCCACTGCAGCCTATCCACATGCACAACAGCACTGGGGATCTCTGCTTTCCCAGAGACTCAGCATGTCACACTGCTTGTTCGCAGCAGAAACTTTTTCTGAAAAGACAAACGTCCGGCTCCTTCCCCCACAAGGAAGCTGCCAGCCCTGAAAGACCTCGCTGGTCTTCACTATCCCTCTGCAGCCTATCTTTAGCCGCAGCAGCACTGGGGATCTCTGCTTTCCCAGAGACTCAGCATGTCACGGTGCTCGCTCTCGGCAGAAACTTTTTTAAAAGGCAAACGTCTGGCTCCTTCTCCCACAAGGAAGCTGCCAGCCCTGAAAGATCTGCTGGTCTTCACCGCCCACTGCAGCCTATCCACAGGCACAATAGCACTGGGGATCTCTGCTTTCCCAGAGACTCAGCATGTCACACTACTTGTTCGCAGCAGAAACTTTTTCTGAAAAGGCAAACGTCTGGCTCTTTCTCCCACAAGGTAGGTGCCAGCCCTGAAATCTCTTGCAGGTCTGCACTATCCCACTGCAGCCTATCCACAGGCACAACAGCACTGGGGATCTCTGCTTTCCCAGAGACTCAGCATGTCACACTGCTTGTTCGCGGCAGAAACTTTTTCTGAAAAGGCAAACGTCTGGCTCCTTCTCCCACAAGGAAGCTGCCAGCCCTGAAAGATCTTGCTGGTCTTCACTATTCCACTGCAGCCTATCCACAGGCACAACAGCACTGGGGATCTCTGCTTTCCCAGAGACTCAGCATGTCACACTGCTTGTTCGCAGCAGAAACTTTTTCTGAAAAGGCAAACGTCTGGCTCCTTCTCCCACAAGGAAGCTGGCAGCCCTGAAAGATCTTGCTGGTCTTCAATATCCCTCTGCAGCCTATCTTTAGCCGCAGCAGCAGTGGGGATCTCTGCTTTCCCAGAGACTCAGCATGTCACGGTGCTTGTTCGCAGCAGAAACTTTTTTTAAAAAGGCAAACGTCTGGCTCCTTCTCCCACAAGGAAGCTGCCAGCCCTGAAATATCTTGCTGGTCTTCACTATCCCACTGCAGCCTATCCACAGGCACAACAGCACTGGGGATCTCTGCTTTCCCAGAGACTCAGCATGTCACACTGCTTGTTCGCGGCAGAAACTTTTTCTGAAAAGGCAAACGTCTGACTCCTTCTCCCACAAGGAAGCTGCCAGCCCTGAAATCTCTTGCAGGTCTGCACTATCCCTCTGCAGACAATCTTTAGCCGCAGCAGCACTGGGGATCTCTGCTTTCCCAGAGACCCAGCATGTCACAGTGCTCGCTCTCGGCAGAATCTTTTTTAAAAAGGCAAACGTCTTGCTCCTTCTCCCACAAGGAAGCTGCCAGCCCTGAAAGATCTTGCTGGTCTTCACTATCCCACTGCAGCCTATCCACAGGCACAACAGCACTGGGGATCTCTGCTTTCCCAGAGACCAGCATGTACACTGCTTGTTCGCAGCAGAAACTTTTTCTGAAAAGGCAAACGTCTGGCTCCTTCTCCCACAAGGAAGCTGCCAGCCCTGAAATCTCTTGCAGGTCTGCACTATCCCACTGCAGCCTATCCACAGGCACAACAGCACTGGGGATCTCTGCTTTCCCAGAGACTCAGCATGTCACACTGCTTGTTCGCGGCAGAAACTTTTTCTGAAAAGGCAAACGTCTGGCTCCTTCTCCCACAAGGAAGCTGCCAGCCCTGAAATCTCTTGCAGGTCTGCACTATCCCACTGCAGCCTATCCACAGGCACAACAGCACTGGGGATCTCTGCTTTCCCAGAGACTCAGCATGTCACACTGCTTGTTCGCAGCAGAAACTTTTTCTGAAAAGACAAATGTCTGGCTCCTTCTCCCACAAGGAAGCTGCCAGCCCTGAATGATCTTGCTGGTCTTCACTATCCCTCTGCAGCCTATCTTTAGCCGCAGCAGCAGTGGGAATCTCTGCTTTCCCAGAGACCCAGCATGTCACGGTGCTCGCTCTCGGCAGAAACTTTTTTAAAAAGGCAAACGTCTGGCTCCTTCTCCCACAAGGAAGCTGCCAGCCCTGAAAGATCTGCTGGTCTTCACCGCCCACTGCAGCCTATCCACAGGCACAACAGCACTGGGGATCTCTGCTTTCCCAGAGACTCAGCATGTCACACTGCTTGTTCGCGGCAGAAACTTTTTCTGAAAAGGCAAACGTCTGGCTCCTTCTCCCACAAGGAAGCTGCCAGCCCTGTAATCTCTTGCAGGTCTTCACTAATCCCTCTGCAGCCTATCTTTAGCCGCAGCAGCACTGGGGATCTCTGCTTTCCCAGAGACTCAGCATGTCACGGTGCTTGTTCGCGGCAGAAACTTTTTTTAAAAAGGCAAACGTCTGGCTCCTTTTCCCACAAGGATGCTGCCAGCCCTGAAAGATCTTGCTGGTCTTCACTATCCCACTGCAGCCTATCCACAGGCACAACAGCACTGGGGATCTCTGCTTTCCCAGAGACTCAGCATGTCACACTGCTTGTTCGCGGCAGAAACTTTTTCTCAAAAGACAAACGTCTGACTCCTTTTCCCACAAGGAAGCTGCCAGCCCTGAAAGACCTCGCTGGTCTTCACTATCCCTCTGCAGCCTATCTTTAGCCGCAGCAGCACTGGGGATCTCTGCTTTCCCAAAGACTCAGCATGTCACACTGCTTGTTCGCGGCAGAAAATTTTTCTCAAAAGGCAAACGTCTGGCTCCTTTTCCCACAAGGAAGCTGCCAGCCCTGAAATCTCTTGCTGGTCTGCACTATCCCACTGCAGCCAATCTTTAGCAGCAGAAGCACTGGGGATCTCTGCTTTCCCAAAGACTCAGCATGTCACACTGCTTGTTCGCGGCAGAAACTTTTTCTGAATAGCCAAACGTCTGACTCCTTCTCCCACAAGGAAGCTGCCAGCCCTGAAAGACCTCGCTGGTCTTCACTATCCCTCTGCAGCCTATCTTTAGCCGCAGCAGCACTGGGGATCTCTGCTTTCCCAGAGACCCAGCATGTCACGGTGCTCGCTCTCGGCAGAAACTTTTTCTGAAAAGGCAAACGTCTGGCTCCTTCTCCCACAAGGAAGCTGCCAGCCCTGAAATCTCTTGCAGGTCTGCACTATCCCACTGCAGCCTATCCACAGGCACAACAGCACTGGGGATCTCTGCTTTCCCAGAGACTCAGCATGTCACGGTGCTTGTTCGCGGCAGAAACTTTTTCTGAAAAGGCAAACGTCTGGCTCCTTCTCCCACAAGGAAGCTGCCAGCCCTGTAATCTCTAGCAGGTCTGCACTATCCCACTGCAGCCTATCCACAGGCACAACAGCACTGGGGATCTCTGCTTTCCCAGAGACTCAGCATGTCACACTGCTTGTTCGCAGCAGAAACTTTTTCTGAAAAGACAAACGTCCGGCTCCTTCCCCCACAAGGAAGCTGCCAGCCCTGAAAGATCTTGCTGGTCTTCACTATCCCTCTGCAGCCTATCTTTAGCCGCAGCAGCACTGGGGATCTCTGCTTTCCCAGAGACTCAGCATGTCACGGTGCTCGCTCTCGGCAGAAACTTTTTTAAAAGGCAAACATCTGGCTCCTTCTCCCACAAGGAAGCTGCCAGCCCTGAAAGATCTGCTGGTCTTCACCGCCCACTGCAGCCTATCCACAGGCACAACAGCACTGGGGATCTCTGCTTTCCCAGAGACTCAGCATGTCACACTACTTGTTCGCAGCAGAAACTTTTTCTGAAAAGGCAAACGTCTGGCTCTTTCTCCCACAAGGTAGGTGCCAGCCCTGAAATCTCTTGCAGGTCTGCACTATCCCACTGCAGCCTATCCACAGGCACAACAGCACTGGGGATCTCTGCTTTCCCAGAGACTCAGCATGTCACACTGCTTGTTCGCAGCAGAAACTTTTTCTGAAAAGGCAAACGTCTGGCTCCTTCTCCCACAAGGAAGCTGCCAGCCCTGAAAGATCTTGCTGGTCTTCACTATCCCACTGCAGCCTATCCACAGGCACAACAGCACTGGGGATCTCTGCTTTCCCAGAGACTCAGCATGTCACACTGCTTGTTCGCGGCAGAAACTTTTTCTGAAAAGGCAAACGTCTGACTCCTTCTCCCACAAGGAAGCTGCCAGCCCTGAAATCTCTTGCAGGTCTGCACTATCCCTCTGCAGCCAATCTTTAGCCGCAGCAGCACTGGGGATCTCTGCTTTCCCAGAGACCCAGCATGTCACAGTGCTCGCTCTCGGCAGAAACTTTTTTAAAAAGGCAAACGTCTGGCTCCTTCTCCCACAAGGAAGCTGCCAGCCCTGAAAGATCTTGCTGGTCTTCACTATCCCACTGCAGCCTATCCACAGGCACAACAGCACTGGGGATCTGTGCTTTACCAGAGACTCAGCATGTCACGGTGCTTGTTCGCGGCAGAAACTTTTTCTGAAAAGGCAAATGTCTGGCTCCTTCTCCCACAAGGAAGCTGCCAGCCCTGAAATCTCTTGCAGGTCTGCACTATCCCTCTGCAGACAATCTTTAGCCGCAGCAGCACTGGGGATCTCTGCTTTCCCAGAGACCCAGCATGTCACAGTGCTCGCTCTCGGCAGAAACTTTTTTAAAAAGGCAAACGTCTGGCTCCTTCTCCCACAAGGAAGCTGCCAGCCCTGAAAGATCTTGCTGGTCTTCACTATCCCACTGCAGCCTATCCACAGGCACAACAGCACTGGGGATCTCTGCTTTCCCAGAGACCAGCATGTACACTGCTTGTTCGCAGCAGAAACTTTTTCTGAAAAGGCAAACGTCTGGCTCCTTCTCCCACAAGGAAGCTGCCAGCCCTGAAATCTCTTGCAGGTCTGCACTATCCCACTGCAGCCTATCCACAGGCACAACAGCAGTGGGGAT
The DNA here is from genome assembly GCF_929443795.1 of Astur gentilis. Classification (NCBI taxonomy): domain Eukaryota; kingdom Metazoa; phylum Chordata; class Aves; order Accipitriformes; family Accipitridae; genus Astur; species Astur gentilis. The sequence goes on along the minus strand of NW_026061101.1, from coordinate 332,014 downwards.
CTCTGCTTTCCCAGAGACTCAGCATGTCACACTGCTTGTTCGCGGCAGAAACTTTTTCTGAAAAGGCAAACGTCTCGCTCCTTCTCCCACAAGGAAGCTGCCAGCCCTGAAAGATCTTGCTGGTCTTCACTATCCCTCTGCAGCCTATCTTTAGCCGCAGCAGCAGTGGGAATCTCTGCTTTCCCAGAGACCCAGCATGTCACGGTGCTCGCTCTCGGCAGAAACTTTTTTAAAAAGGCAAACGTCTGGCTCCTTCTCCCACAAGGAAGCTGCCAGCCCTGAAAGATCTTGCTGGTCTTCACTATCCCACTGCAGCCTATCCACAGGCACAACAGCACTGGGGATCTCTGCTTTCCCAGAGACCCAGCATGTCACGGTGCTTGTTCGCGGCAGAAAATTTTTCTGAAAAGGCAAACGTCTGACTCCTTCTCCCACAAGGAAGCTGCCAGCCCTGAAAGACCTCGCTGGTCTTCACTATCCCTCTGCAGCCTATCTTTAGGCGCAGCAGCACTGGGGATCTCTGCTTTCCCAAAGACTCAGCATGTCACACTGCTTGTTCGCGGCGGAAAATTTTTCTCAAAAGGCAAACGTCTGGCTCCTTCTCCCACAAGGAAGCTGCCAGCCCTGAAATCTCTTGCTGGTCTGCACTATCCCACTGCAGCCAATCTTTAGCAGCAGAAGCACTGGGGATCTCTGCTTTCCCAAAGACTCAGCATGTCACACTGCTTGTTCGCGGCAGAAACTTTTTCTGAATAGGCAAACGTCTGACTCCTTCTCCCGCAAGGAAGCTGCCAGCCCTGAAATCTCTTGCAGGTCTGCACTATCCCACTGCAGCCAATCTTTATCAGCAGAAGCACTGGGGATCTCTGCTTTCCCAAAGACTCAGCATGTCACGCTGCTTGTTCGCAGCAGAAACTTTTTTAAAAAGGCAAACGTCTGGCTCCTTTTCCCACAAGGATGCTGCCAGCCCTGAAATCTCTTGCAGGTCTGCACTATCCCACTGCAGCCTATCCACAGGCACAACAGCACTGGGGATCTCTGCTTTCCCAGAGACTCAGCATGTCACACTACTTGTTCGCAGCAGAAACTTTCTCTGAAAAGGCAAACGTCTGGCTCTTTCTCCCACAAGGTAGGTGCCAGCCCTGAAATCTCTTGCAGGTCTGCACTATCCCACTGCAGCCTATCCACAGGCACAACAGCACTGGGGATCTCTGCTTTCCCAGAGACTCAGCATGTCACACTGCTTGTTCGCGGCAGAAACTTTTTCTGAAAAGGCAAACGTCTGGCTCCTTCTCCCACAAGGAAGCTGCCAGCCCTGTAATCTCTTGCAGGTCTTCACTAATCCCTCTGCAGCCTATCTTTAGCTGCAGCAGCACTGGGGATCTCTGCTTTCCCAGAGACTCAGCATGTCACGGTGCTTGTTCGCGGCAGAAACTTTTTTTAAAAAGGCAAACGTCTGGCTCCTTCTCCCACAAGGAAGCTGCCAGCCCTGAAAGGTCTTGCTGGTCGTCACTATCCCACTGCAGCCTATCCACAGGCACAACAGCACTGGGGATCTCTGCTTTCCCAGAGACCCAGCATGTCACGGTGCTTGTTCGCGGCAGAAACTTTTTTTAAAAAGGCAAACGTCTGGCTCCTTCTCCCACAAGGAAGCTGCCAGCCCTGAAAGGTCTTGCTGGTCGTCACTATCCCACTGCAGCCTATCCACAGGCACAACAGCACTGGGGATCTCTGCTTTCCCAGAGACTCAGCATGTCACGGTGCTTGTTCGCGGCAGAAACTTTTTCTGAAAAGGCAAATGTCTGGCTCCTTCTCCCACAAGGAAGCTGCCAGCCCTGAAATCTCTTGCAGGTCTGCACTATCCCTCTGCAGACAATCTTTAGCCGCAGCAGCACTGGGGATCTCTGCTTTCCCAGAGACCCAGCATGTCACAGTGCTCGCTCTCGGCAGAAAGTTTTTTAAAAAGGCAAACGTCTGGCTCCTTCTCCCACAAGGAAGCTGCCAGCCCTGAAAGATCTTGCTGGTCTTCACTATCCCACTGCAGCCTATCCACAGGCACAACAGCACTGGGGATCTCTGCTTTCCCAGAGACCAGCATGTACACTGCTTGTTCGCAGCAGAAACTTTTTCTGAAAAGGCAAACGTCTGGCTCCTTCTCCCACAAGGAAGCTGCCAGCCCTGAAATCTCTTGCAGGTCTGCACTATCCCACTGCAGCCTATCCACAGGCACAACAGCACTGGGGATCTCTGCTTTCCCAGAGACTCAGCATGTCACACTGCTTGTTCGCGGCAGAAACTTTTTCTGAAAAGGCAAACGTCTGGCTCCTTCTCCCACAAGGAAGCTGCCAGCCCTGAAATCTCTTGCAGGTCTGCACTATCCCACTGCAGCCTATCCACAGGCACAACAGCACTGGGGATCTCTGCTTTCCCAGAGACTCAGCATGTCACACTGCTTGTTCGCAGCAGAAACTTTTTCTGAAAAGACAAACGTCTGGCTCCTTCTCCCACAAGGAAGCTGCCAGCCCTGAAAGATCTTGCTGGTCTTCACTATCCCTCTGCAGCCTATCTTTAGCCGCAGCAGCAGTGGGAATCTCTGCTTTCCCAGAGACCCAGCATGTCACGGTGCTCGCTCTCGGCAGAAACTTTTTTAAAAAGGCAAACGTCTGGCTCCTTCTCCCACAAGGAAGCTGCCAGCCCTGAAAGATCTTGCTGGTCTTCACTATCCCACTGCAGCCTATCCACAGGCACAACAGCACTGGGGATCTCTGCTTTCCCAGAGACCCAGCATGTCACGGTGCTTGTTCGCGGCAGAAACTTTTTCTGAAAAGGCAAACGTCTGACTCCTTCTCCCACAAGGAAGCTGCCAGCCCTGAAAGACCTCGCTGGTCTTCACTATCCCTCTGCAGCCTATCTTTAGGCGCAGCAGCACTGGGGATCTCTGCTTTCCCAAAGACTCAGCATGTCACACTGCTTGTTCGCGGCGGAAAATTTTTCTCAAAAGGCAAACGTCTGGCTCCTTCTCCCACAAGGAAGCTGCCAGCCCTGAAATCTCTTGCTGGTCTGCACTATCCCACTGCAGCCAATCTTTAGCAGCAGAAGCACTGGGGATCTCTGCTTTCCCAAAGACTCAGCATGTCACACTGCTTGTTCGCGGCAGAAACTTTTTCTGAATAGGCAAACGTCTGACTCCTTCTCCCGCAAGGAAGCTGCCAGCCCTGAAATCTCTTGCAGGTCTGCACTATCCCACTGCAGCCAATCTTTATCAGCAGAAGCACTGGGGATCTCTGCTTTCCCAAAGACTCAGCATGTCACGCTGCTTGTTCGCAGCAGAAACTTTTTCTGAAAAGGCAAACGTCTGGCTCCTTTTCCCACAAGGATGCTGCCAGCCCTGAAATCTCTTGCAGGTCTGCACTATCCCACTGCAGCCTATCCACAGGCACAACAGCACTGGGGATCTCTGCTTTCCCAGAGACTCAGCATGTCACACTACTTGTTCGCAGCAGAAACTTTCTCTGAAAAGGCAAACGTCTGGCTCTTTCTCCCACAAGGTAGGTGCCAGCCCTGAAATCTCTTGCAGGTCTGCACTATCCCACTGCAGCCTATCCACAGGCACAACAGCACTGGGGATCTCTGCTTTCCCAGAGACTCAGCATGTCACACTGCTTGTTCGCGGCAGAAACTTTTTCTGAAAAGGCAAACGTCTGGCTCCTTCTCCCACAAGGAAGCTGCCAGCCCTGTAATCTCTTGCAGGTCTTCACTAATCCCTCTGCAGCCTATCTTTAGCTGCAGCAGCACTGGGGATCTCTGCTTTCCCAGAGACTCAGCATGTCACGGTGCTTGTTCGCGGCAGAAACTTTTTTTAAAAAGGCAAACGTCTGGCTCCTTCTCCCACAAGGAAGCTGCCAGCCCTGAAAGGTCTTGCTGGTCTTCACTATCCCACTGCAGCCTATCCACAGGCACAACAGCACTGGGGATCTCTGCTTTCCCAGAGACTCAGCATGTCACCGTGCTTGTTCGCGGCAGAAACTTTTTCTGAAAAGACAAACGTCTGGCTCCTTCTCCCACAAGGAAGCTGCCAGCCCTGAAAGATCTTGCTGGTCTTCACTATCCCTCTGCAGCCTATCTTTAGCCGCAGCAGCACTGGGGATCTCTGCTTTCCCAGAGACTCAGCATGTCACACTGCTTGTTCGCAGCAGAAACTTTTTCTGAAAAGACAAACGTCCGGCTCCTTCCCCCACAAGGAAGCTGCCAGCCCTGAAAGTCCTCGCTGGTCTTCACTATCCCTCTGCAGCCAATCTTTAGCCGCAGCAGCACTGGGGATCTCTGCTTTCCCAGAGACTCAGCATGTCACGGTGCTCGCTCTCGGCAGAAAAGTTTTCTGAAAAGGCAAACGTCTGGCTCCTTCTCCCACAAGGAAGCTGCCAGCCCTGAAAGATCTTGCTCGTCTTCACTATCCCTCTGCAGCCAATCTTTAGCCGCAGCAGCACTGGGGATCTCTGCTTTCCCACAGACCCAGCATGTCACAGTGCTCGCTCTCGGCAGAATCTTTTTTAAAAAGGCAAACGTCTGGCTCCTTCTCCCACAAGGAAGCTGCCAGCCCTGAAAGATCTTGCTGGTCTTCACTATCCCACTGCAGCCTATCCACAGGCACAACAGCACTGGGGATCTCTGCTTTCCCAGAGACTCAGCATGTCACACTGCTTGTTCGCGGCAGAAACTTTTTCTGAAAAGGCAAACGTCTGACTCCTTCTCCCACAAGGAAGCTGCCAGCCCTGTAATCTCTTGCAGGTCTTCACTAATCCCTCTGCAGCCTATCTTTAGCCGCAGCAGCACTGGGGATCTCTGCTTTCCCAGAGACTCAGCATGTCACGGTGCTTGTTCGCGGCAGAAACTTTTTTTAAAAAGGCAAACGTCTGGCTCCTTCTCCCACAAGGAAGCTGCCAGCCCTGAAAGATCTTGCTGGTCTTCATTATCCCACTGCAGCCTATCCACAGGCACAACAGCACTGGGGATCTCTGCTTTCCCAGAGACTCAGCATGTCACACTGCTTGTTCGCAGCAGAAACTTTTTCTGAAAAGGCAAACGTCTGACTCCTTCTCCCAAAAGGAAGCTGCCAGCCCTGGAATCTCTTGCAGGTCTGCACTATCCCTCTGCAGCCAATCTTTAGCCGCAGCAGCACTGGGGATCTCTGCTTTCCCAGAGACCCAGCATGTCACGGTGCTCGCTCTCGGCAGAAACTTTTTCTGAAAAGGCAAAGGTCCGGCTCCTTCTCGCACAAGGAAGCTGCCAGCCCTGAAATCTCTTGCAGGTCTGCACTATCCCACTGCAGCCTATCCACAGGCACAACAGCACTGGGGATCTCTGCTTTCCCAGAGACTCAGCATGTCACACTGCTTGTTCGCGGCAGAAACTTTTTCTGAAAAGGCAAACGTCTGACTCCTTCTCCCACAAGGAAGCTGCCAGCCCTGAAAGACCTCGCTGGTCTTCACTATCCCTCTGCAGCCAATCTTTAGCCGCAGCAGCACTGGGGATCTCTGCTTCCCCAGAGACCCAGCATGTCACGGTGCTCGCTCTCGGCAGAAACTTTTTTAAAAAGGCAAACGTCTGGCTCCTTCTCCCACAAGGAAGCTGCCAGCCCTGAAAGATCTTGCTGGTCTTCACTATCCCACTGCAGCCTATCCACAGGCACAACAGCACTGGGGATCTCTGCTTTCCCAGAGACTCAGCATGTCACACTACTTGTTCGCAGCAGAAACTTTCTCTGAAAAGGCAAACGTCTGGCTCTTTCTCCCACAAGGTAGGTGCCAGCCCTAAAATCTCTTGCAGGTCTGCACTATCCCACTGCAGCCTATCCACAGGCACAACAGCACTGGGGATCTCTGCTTTCCCAGAGACTCAGCATGTCACACTGCTTGTTCGCGGCAGAAACTTTTTCTGAAAAGACAAACGTCTGACTCCTTCTCCCACAAGGAAGCTGCCAGCCGTGAAAGACCTCGCTGGTCTTCACTATCCCTCTGCAGCCTATCTTTAGCCGCAGCAGCACTGGGGATCTCTGCTTTCCCAGAGACCCAGCATGTCACGGTGCTCGCTCTCGGCAGAAACTTTTTCTGAAAAGGCAAACGCCTGGCTCCTTCTCCCACAAGGAAGCTGCCAGCCCTGAAATCTCTTGCAGGTCTGCACTATCCCACTGCAGCCTATCCACAGGCACAACAGCACTGGGGATCTCTGCTTTCCCAGAGACTCAGCATGTCACACTGCTTGTTCGCGGCAGAAACTTTTTCTGAAAAGGCAAACGTCTGGCTCCTTCTCCCACAAGGAAGCTGCCAGCCCTGAAAGATCTTGCTGGTCTTCACGATCCCTCTGCAGCCTATCTTTAGCCGCAGCAGCACTGGGGATCTCTGCTTTCCCAGAGACCCAGCATGTCACAGTGCTCGCTCTCGGCAGAAACTTTTTTAAAAGGCAAACGTCTGGCTCCTTCTCCCACAAGGAAGCTGCCAGCCCTGAAAGATCTTGCTGGTCTTCACTATCCCTCTGCAGCCTATCTTTAGCCGCAGCAGCAGTGGGGATCTCTGCTTTCCCAGAGACTCAGCATGTCACGGTGCTTGTTCGCAGCAGAAACTTTTTTTAAAAAGGCAAACGTCTGGCTCCTTCTCCCACAAGGAAGCTGCCAGCCCTGAAAGATCTTGCTGGTCTTCACTATCCCACTGCAGCCTATCCACAGGCACAACAGCAGTGGGGATCTCTGCTTTCCCAGAGACTCAGCATGTCACACTGCTTGTTCGCGGCAGAAACTTTTTCTGAAAAGGCAAACGTCTGGCTCCTTCTCCCACAAGGAAGCTGCCAGCCCTGAAATCTCTTGCAGGTCTGCACTATCCCACTGCAGCCTATCCACAGGCACAACAGCACTGGGGATCTCTGCTTTCCCAGAGACTCAGCATGTCACACTACTTGTTCGCAGCAGAAACTTTTTCTGAAAAGGCAAACGTCTGGCTCTTTCTCCCACAAGGTAGGTGCCAGCCCTGAAATCTCTTGCAGGTCTGCACTATCCCACTGCAGCCTATCCACAGGCACAACAGCACTGGGGATCTCTGCTTTCCCAGAGACTCAGCATGTCACACTGCTTGTTCGCGGCAGAAACTTTTTCTGAAAAGGCAAACGTCTGGCTCCTTCTCCCACAAGGAAGCTGCCAGCCCTGAAAGATCTTGCTGGTCTTCACTATTCCACTGCAGCCTATCCACAGGCACAACAGCACTGGGGATCTCTGCTTTCCCAGAGACTCAGCATGTCACACTGCTTGTTCGCAGCAGAAACTTTTTCTGAAAAGGCAAACGTCTGGCTCCTTCTCCCACAAGGAAGCTGGCAGCCCTGAAAGATCTTGCTGGTCTTCACTATCCCTCTGCAGCCTATCTTTAGCCGCAGCAGCAGTGGGGATCTCTGCTTTCCCAGAGACTCAGCATGTCACGGTGCTTGTTCGCAGCAGAAACTTTTTTTAAAAAGGCAAACGTCTGGCTCCTTCTCCCACAAGGAAGCTGCCAGCCCTGAAAGATCTTGCTGGTCTTCACTATCCCACTGCAGCCTATCCACAGGCACAACAGCAGTGGGGATCTCTGCTTTCCCAGAGACTCAGCATGTCACACTGCTTGTTCGCGGCAGAAACTTTTTCTGAAAAGGCAAACGTCTGGCTCCTTCTCCCACAAGGAAGCTGCCAGCCCTGAAATCTCTTGCAGGTCTGCACTATCCCACTGCAGCCTATCCACAGGCACAACAGCACTGGGGATCTCTGCTTTCCCAGAGACTCAGCATGTCACACTGCTTGTTCGCAGCAGAAACTTTTTCTGAAAAAACAAACGTCTGGCTCCTTCTCCCACAAGGAAGCTGCCAGCCCTGAAAGATCTTGCTGGTCTTCACTATCCCTCTGCAGCCTATCTTTAGCCGCAGCAGCAGTGGGAATCTCTGCTTTCCCATAGACCCAGCATGTCACGGTGCTCGCTCTCGGCAGAAACTTTTTTAAAAAGGCAAACGTCTGGCTCCTTCTCCCACAAGGAAGCTGCCAGCCCTGAAAGATCTTGCTGGTCTTCACTATCCCACTGCAGCCTATCCACAGGCACAACAGCACTGGGGATCTCTGCTTTCCCAGAGACTCAGCATGTCACACTGCTTGTTCGCGGCAGAAACTTTTTCTCAAAAGACAAACGTCTGACTCCTTTTCCCACAAGGAAGCTGCCAGCCCTGAAAGACCTCGCTGATCTTCACTATCCCTCTGCAGCCTATCTTTAGCCGCAGCAGCACTGGGGATCTCTGCTTTCCCAAAGACTCAGCATGTCACACTGCTTGTTCGCGGCAGAAAATTTTTCTCAAAAGGCAAACGTCTGGCTCCTTCTCCCACAAGGAAGCTGCCAGCCCTGAAATCTCTTGCTGGTCTGCACTATCCCACTGCAGCCAATCTTTAGCAGCAGAAGCACTGGGGATCTCTGCTTTCCCAAAGACTCAGCATGTCACACTGCTTGTTCGCGGCAGAAACTTTTTCTGAATAGGCAAACGTCTGACTCCTTCTCCCGCAAGGAAGCTGCCAGCCCTGAAATCTCTTGCAGGTCTGCACTATCCCTCTGCAGCCAATCTTTAGCAGCAGAAGCACTGGGGATCTCTGCTTTCCCAAAGACTCAGCATGTCACGCTGCTTGTTCGCAGCAGAAACTTTTTTAAAAACGCAAACGTCTGGCTCCTTTTCCCACAAGGATGCTGCCAGCCCTGAAATCTCTTGCAGGTCTGCACTATCCCACTGCAGCCTATCCACAGGCACAACAGCACTGGGGATCTCTGCTTTCCCAGAGACTCAGCATGTCACACTGCTTGTTCGCGGCAGAAACTTTTTCTCAAAAGACAAACGTCTGACTCGTTCTCCCACAAGGAAGCTGCCAGCCCTGAAAGACCTCGCTGGTCTTCACTATCCCTCTGCAGCCTATCTTTAGCCGCAGCAGCACTGGGGATCTCTGCTTTCCCAGAGACCCAGCATGTCACGGTGCTCGCTCTCGGCAGAAACTTTTTCTGAAAAGGCAAACGTCTGGCTCCTTCTCCCACAAGGAAGCTGCCAGCCCTGAAATCTCTTGCAGGTCTGCACTATCCCACTGCAGCCTATCCACAGGCACAACAGCACTGGGGATCTCTGCTTTCCCAGAGACTCAGCATGTCACACTGCTTGTTCGCAGAAGAAACTATTTCTGAAAAGGCAAACGTCTGGCTCCTTCTCCCACAAGGAACTGCCAGCCCTGAAAGATCTTGCTGGTCTTCACTATCCCTCTGCAGCCTATCTTTAGCCGCAGCAGCAGTGGGAATCTCTGCTTTCCCAGAGACCCAGCATGTCACGGTGCTCGCTCTCGGCAGAAACTTTTTCTGAAAAGGCAAACGTCCGGCTCCTTCTCCCACAAGGAAGCTGCCAGCCCTGTAATCTCTTGCAGGTCTTCACTATACCTCTGCAGCCTATCTTTAGCCGCAGCAGCAGTGGGGATCTCTGCTTTCCCAGAGACTCAGCATGTCACGGTGCTTGTTCGCGGCAGAAACTTTTTTTAAAAAGGAAAACGTCTGGCTCCTTCTCCCACAAGGAAGCTGCCAGCCCTGAAAGATCTTGCTGGTCTTCACTATCCCACTGCAGCCTATCCACAGGCACAACAGCACTGGGGATCTCTGCTTTCCCAGAGACTCAGCATGTCACACTGCTTGTTCGCGCCAGAAACGTTTTCTGAAAAGGCAAACGTCTGGCTCCTTCTCCCACAAGGAAGCTGCCAGCCCTGAAATCTCTTGCAGGTCTGCACTATCCCTTTGCAGCCAATCTTTAGCCGCAGCAGCACTGGGGATCTCTGCTTTCCCAGAGACGCAGCATGTCACAGTGCTTGCTCTCGGCAGAAACTTTTTTAAAAAGGCAAACGTCTGGCTCCTTCTCCCACAAGGAAGCTGCCAGCCCTGAAAGATCTTGCTGGTCTTCACTATCCCACTGCAGCCTATCCACAGGCACAACAGCACTGGGGATCTCTGCTTTCCCAGAGACTCAGCATGTCACACTGCTTGTTCGCAGCAGAAACTTTTTATGAAAAGGCAAATGTCTGGCTCCTTCTCCCACAAGGAAGCTGCCAGCCCTGAAATCTCTTGCAGGTCTGCACTATCCCACTGCAGCCTATCCACAGGCACAACAGCACTGGGGATCTCTGCTTTCCCAGAGACTCAGCATGTCACACTGCTTGTTCGCGGCAGAAACTTTTTCTGAAAAGGCAAACGTCTGGCTCCTTCCCCCACAAGGAAGCTGCCAGCCCTGTAATCTCTTGCAGGTCTTCACTAATCCCTCTGCAGCCTATCTTTAGCCGCAGCAGCACTGGGGATCTCTGCTTTCCCAGAGACTCAGCATGTCACACTGCTTGTTCGCGGCAGAAACTTTTTTTAAAAAGGCAAACGTCTGGCTCCTTCTCCCACAAGGAAGCTGCCAGCCCTGAAAGATCTTGCTGGTCTTCACTATCCCACTGCAGCCTATCCACAGGCACAACAGCACTGGGGATCTCTGCTTTCCCAGAGACTCAGCATGTCACACTGCTTGTTCGCGGCAGAAACTTTTTCTGAAAAGGCAAACGTCTGACTCCTTCTCCCACAAGGAAGCTGCCAGCCCTGAAATCTCTTGCAGGTCTGCACTATCCCTCTGCAGCCAATCTTTAGCCGCAGCAGCACTGGGGATCTCTGCTTTCCCAGAGACCCAGCATGTCACAGTGCTCGCTCTCGGCAGAAACTTTTTTAAAAAGGCAAACGTCTGGCTCCTTCTCCCACAAGGAAGCTGCCAGCCCTGAAAGATCTTGCTGGTCTTCACTATCCCACTGCAGCCTATCCACAGGCACAACAGCACTGGGGATCTCTGCTTTCCCAGAGACCAGCATGTACACTGCTTGTTCGCAGCAGAAACTTTTTCTGAAAAGACAAACGTCCGGCTCCTTCTCCCACAAGGAAGCTGTCAGCCCTGAAATCTCTTGCAGGTCTGCACTATCCCACTGCAGCCTATCCACAGGCACAACAGCAGTGGGGATCTCTGCTTTCCCAGAGACTCAGCATGTCACACTGCTTGTTCGCGGCAGAAACTTTTTCTGAAAAGGCAAACGTCTGGCTCCTTCTCCCACAAGGAAGCTGCCAGCCCTGAAATCTCTTGCAGGTCTGCACTATCCCACTGCAGCCTATCCACAGGCACAACAGCACTGGGGATCTCTGCTTTCCCAGAGACTCAGCATGTCACACTGCTTGTTCGCAGCAGAAACTTTTTCTGAAAAGACAAACGTCTGGCTCCTTCTCCCACAAGGAAGCTGCCAGCCCTGAAAGATCTTGCTGGTCTTCACTATCCCTCTGCAGCCTATCTTTAGCCGCAGCAGCAGTGGGAATCTCTGCTTTCCCATAGACCCAGCATATCACGGTGCTCGCTCTCGGCAGAAACTTTTTTAAAAAGGCAAACGTCTGACTCCTTTTCCCACAAGGAAGCTGCCAGCCCTGAAAGACCTCGCTGATCTTCACTATCCCTCTGCAGCCTATCTTTAGCCGCAGCAGCACTGGGGATCTCTGCTTTCCCAAAGACTCAGCATGTCACACTGCTTGTTCGCGGCAGAAAATTTTTCTCAAAAGGCAAACGTCTGGCTCCTTCTCCCACAAGGAAGCTGCCAGCCCTGAAATCTCTTGCTGGTCTGCACTATCCCACTGCAGCCAATCTTTAGCAGCAGAAGCACTGGGGATCTCTGCTTTCCCAAAGACTCAGCATGTCACACTGCTTGTTCGCGGCAGAAACTTTTTCTGAATAGGCAAACGTCTGACTCCTTCTCCCGCAAGGAAGCTGCCAGCCCTGAAATCTCTTGCAGGTCTGCACTATCCCTCTGCAGCCAATCTTTAGCAGCAGAAGCACTGGGGATCTCTGCTTTCCCAAAGACTCAGCATGTCACGCTGCTTGTTCGCAGCAGAAACTTTTTTAAAAACGCAAACGTCTGGCTCCTTTTCCCACAAGGATGCTGCCAGCCCTGAAATCTCTTGCAGGTCTGCACTATCCCACTGCAGCCTATCCACAGGCACAACAGCACTGGGGATCTCTGCTTTCCCAGAGACTCAGCATGTCACACTGCTTGTTCGCGGCAGAAACTTTTTCTCAAAAGACAAACGTCTGACTCGTTCTCCCACAAGGAAGCTGCCAGCCCTGAAAGACCTCGCTGGTCTTCACTATCCCTCTGCAGCCTATCTTTAGCCGCAGCAGCACTGGGGATCTCTGCTTTCCCAGAGACCCAGCATGTCACGGTGCTCGCTCTCGGCAGAAACTTTTTCTGAAAAGGCAAACGTCTGGCTCCTTCTCCCACAAGGAAGCTGCCAGCCCTGAAATCTCTTGCAGGTCTGCACTATCCCACTGCAGCCTATCCACAGGCACAACAGCACTGGGGATCTCTGCTTTCCCAGAGACTCAGCATGTCACACTGCTTGTTCGCAGAAGAAACTATTTCTGAAAAGGCAAACGTCTGGCTCCTTCTCCCACAAGGAACTGCCAGCCCTGAAAGATCTTGCTGGTCTTCACTATCCCTCTGCAGCCTATCTTTAGCCGCAGCAGCAGTGGGAATCTCTGCTTTCCCAGAGACCCAGCATGTCACGGTGCTCGCTCTCGGCAGAAACTTTTTCTGAAAAGGCAAACGTCCGGCTCCTTCTCCCACAAGGAAGCTGCCAGCCCTGTAATCTCTTGCAGGTCTTCACTATACCTCTGCAGCCTATCTTTAGCCGCAGCAGCAGTGGGGATCTCTGCTTTCCCAGAGACTCAGCATGTCACGGTGCTTGTTCGCGGCAGAAACTTTTTTTAAAAAGGAAAACGTCTGGCTCCTTCTCCCACAAGGAAGCTGCCAGCCCTGAAAGATCTTGCTGGTCTTCACTATCCCACTGCAGCCTATCCACAGGCACAACAGCACTGGGGATCTCTGCTTTCCCAGAGACTCAGCATGTCACACTGCTTGTTCGCGCCAGAAACGTTTTCTGAAAAGGCAAACGTCTGGCTCCTTCTCCCACAAGGAAGCTGCCAGCCCTGAAATCTCTTGCAGGTCTGCACTATCCCTTTGCAGCCAATCTTTAGCCGCAGCAGCACTGGGGATCTCTGCTTTCCCAGAGACGCAGCATGTCACAGTGCTTGCTCTCGGCAGAAACTTTTTTAAAAAGGCAAACGTCTGGCTCCTTCTCCCACAAGGAAGCTGCCAGCCCTGAAAGATCTTGCTGGTCTTCACTATCCCACTGCAGCCTATCCACAGGCACAACAGCACTGGGGATCTCTGCTTTCCCAGAGACTCAGCATGTCACACTGCTTGTTCGCAGCAGAAACTTTTTATGAAAAGGCAAATGTCTGGCTCCTTCTCCCACAAGGAAGCTGCCAGCCCTGAAATCTCTTGCAGGTCTGCACTATCCCACTGCAGCCTATCCACAGGCACAACAGCACTGGGGATCTCTGCTTTCCCAGAGACTCAGCATGTCACACTGCTTGTTCGCGGCAGAAACTTTTTCTGAAAAGGCAAACGTCTGGCTCCTTCCCCCACAAGGAAGCTGCCAGCCCTGTAATCTCTTGCAGGTCTTCACTAATCCCTCTGCAGCCTATCTTTAGCCGCAGCAGCACTGGGGATCTCTGCTTTCCCAGAGACTCAGCATGTCACACTGCTTGTTCGCGGCAGAAACTTTTTTTAAAAAGGCAAACGTCTGGCTCCTTCTCCCACAAGGAAGCTGCCAGCCCTGAAAGATCTTGCTGGTCTTCACTATCCCACTGCAGCCTATCCACAGGCACAACAGCACTGGGGATCTCTGCTTTCCCAGAGACTCAGCATGTCACACTGCTTGTTCGCGGCAGAAACTTTTTCTGAAAAGGCAAACGTCTGACTCCTTCTCCCACAAGGAAGCTGCCAGCCCTGAAATCTCTTGCAGGTCTGCACTATCCCTCTGCAGCCAATCTTTAGCCGCAGCAGCACTGGGGATCTCTGCTTTCCCAGAGACCCAGCATGTCACAGTGCTCGCTCTCGGCAGAAACTTTTTTAAAAAGGCAAACGTCTGGCTCCTTCTCCCACAAGGAAGCTGCCAGCCCTGAAAGATCTTGCTGGTCTTCACTATCCCACTGCAGCCTATCCACAGGCACAACAGCACTGGGGATCTCTGCTTTCCCAGAGACCAGCATGTACACTGCTTGTTCGCAGCAGAAACTTTTTCTGAAAAGACAAACGTCCGGCTCCTTCTCCCACAAGGAAGCTGTCAGCCCTGAAATCTCTTGCAGGTCTGCACTATCCCACTGCAGCCTATCCACAGGCACAACAGCAGTGGGGATCTCTGCTTTCCCAGAGACTCAGCATGTCACACTGCTTGTTCGCGGCAGAAACTTTTTCTGAAAAGGCAAACGTCTGGCTCCTTCTCCCACAAGGAAGCTGCCAGCCCTGAAATCTCTTGCAGGTCTGCACTATCCCACTGCAGCCTATCCACAGGCACAACAGCACTGGGGATCTCTGCTTTCCCAGAGACTCAGCATGTCACACTGCTTGTTCGCAGCAGAAACTTTTTCTGAAAAGACAAACGTCTGGCTCCTTCTCCCACAAGGAAGCTGCCAGCCCTGAAAGATCTTGCTGGTCTTCACTATCCCTCTGCAGCCTATCTTTAGCCGCAGCAGCAGTGGGAATCTCTGCTTTCCCATAGACCCAGCATATCACGGTGCTCGCTCTCGGCAGAAACTTTTTTAAAAAGGCAAACGTCTGACTCCTTTTCCCACAAGGAAGCTGCCAGCCCTGAAAGACCTCGCTGATCTTCACTATCCCTCTGCAGCCTATCTTTAGCCGCAGCAGCACTGGGGATCTCTGCTTTCCCAAAGACTCAGCATGTCACACTGCTTGTTCGCGGCAGAAAATTTTTCTCAAAAGGCAAACGTCTGGCTCCTTCTCCCACAAGGAAGCTGCCAGCCCTGAAATCTCTTGCTGGTCTGCACTATCCCACTGCAGCCAATCTTTAGCAGCAGAAGCACTGGGGATCTCTGCTTTCCCAAAGACTCAGCATGTCACACTGCTTGTTCGCGGCAGAAACTTTTTCTGAATAGGCAAACGTCTGACTCCTTTTCCCACAAGGATGCTGCCAGCCCTGAAATCTCTTGCAGGTCTGCACTATCCCACTGCAGCCTATCCACAGGCACAACAGCACTGGGGATCTCTGCTTTCCCAGAGACTCAGCATGTCACACTGCTTGTTCGCGGCAGAAACTTTTTCTCAAAAGACAAACGTCTGACTCGTTCTCCCACAAGGAAGCTGCCAGCCCTGAAAGACCTCGCTGGTCTTCACTATCCCTCTGCAGCCTATCTTTAGCCGCAGCAGCACTGGGGATCTCTGCTTTCCCAGAGACCCAGCATGTCACGGTGCTCGCTCTCGGCAGAAACTTTTTCTGAAAAGGCAAACGTCTGGCTCCTTCTCCCACAAGGAAGCTGCCAGCCCTGAAATCTCTTGCAGGTCTGCACTATCCCACTGCAGCCTATCCACAGGCACAACAGCACTGGGGATCTCTGCTTTCCCAGAGACTCAGCATGTCACACTGCTTGTTCGCAGAAGAAACTATTTCTGAAAAGGCAAACGTCTGGCTCCTTCTCCCACAAGGAACTGCCAGCCCTGAAAGATCTTGCTGGTCTTCACTATCCCTCTGCAGCCTATCTTTAGCCGCAGCAGCAGTGGGAATCTCTGCTTTCCCAGAGACCCAGCATGTCACGGTGCTCGCTCTCGGCAGAAACTTTTTCTGAAAAGGCAAACGTCCGGCTCCTTCTCCCACAAGGAAGCTGCCAGCCCTGTAATCTCTTGCAGGTCTTCACTATACCTCTGCAGCCTATCTTTAGCCGCAGCAGCAGTGGGGATCTCTGCTTTCCCAGAGACTCAGCATGTCACGGTGCTTGTTCGCGGCAGAAACTTTTTTTAAAAAGGAAAACGTCTGGCTCCTTCTCCCACAAGGAAGCTGCCAGCCCTGAAAGATCTTGCTGGTCTTCACTATCCCACTGCAGCCTATCCACAGGCACAACAGCACTGGGGATCTCTGCTTTCCCAGAGACTCAGCATGTCACACTGCTTGTTCGCGCCAGAAACGTTTTCTGAAAAGGCAAACGTCTGGCTCCTTCTCCCACAAGGAAGCTGCCAGCCCTGAAATCTCTTGCAGGTCTGCACTATCCCTTTGCAGCCAATCTTTAGCCGCAGCAGCACTGGGGATCTCTGCTTTCCCAGAGACGCAGCATGTCACAGTGCTTGCTCTCGGCAGAAACTTTTTTAAAAAGGCAAACGTCTGGCTCCTTCTCCCACAAGGAAGCTGCCAGCCCTGAAACATCTTGCTGGTCTTCACTATCCCACTGCAGCCTATCCACAGGCACAACAGCACTGGGGATCTCTGCTTTCCCAGAGACTCAGCATGTCACACTGCTTGTTCGCAGCAGAAACTTTTTATGAAAAGGCAAATGTCTGGCTCCTTCTCCCACAAGGAAGCTGCCAGCCCTGAAATCTCTTGCAGGTCTGCACTATCCCACTGCAGCCTATCCACAGGCACAACAGCACTGGGGATCTCTGCTTTCCCAGAGACTCAGCATGTCACACTGCTTGTTCGCGGCAGAAACTTTTTCTGAAAAGGCAAACGTCTGGCTCCTTCCCCCACAAGGAAGCTGCCAGCCCTGTAATCTCTTGCAGGTCTTCACTAATCCCACTGCAGCCTATCTTTAGCCGCAGCAGCACTGGGGATCTCTGCTTTCCCAGAGACTCAGCATGTCACACTGCTTGTTCGCGGCAGACACTTTTTTTAAAAAGGCAAACGTCTGGCTCCTTCTCCCACAAGGAAGCTGCCAGCCCTGAAAGATCTTGCTGGTCTTCACTATCCCACTGCAGCCTATCCACAGGCACAACAGCACTGGGGATCTCTGCTTTCCCAGAGACTCAGCATGTCACACTGCTTGTTCGCGGCAGAAACTTTTTCTGAAAAGGCAAACGTCTGACTCCTTCTCCCACAAGGAAGCTGCCAGCCCTGAAATCTCTTGCAGGTCTGCACTATCCCTCTGCAGCCAATCTTTAGCCGCAGCAGCACTGGGGATCTCTGCTTTCCCAGAGACCCAGCATGTCACAGTGCTCGCTCTCGGCAGAAACTTTTTTAAAAAGGCAAACGTCTGGCTCCTTCTCCCACAAGGAAGCTGCCAGCCCTGAAAGATCTTGCTGGTCTTCACTATCCCACTGCAGCCTATCCACAGGCACAACAGCACTGGGGATCTCTGCTTTCCCAGAGACCAGCATGTACACTGCTTGTTCGCAGCAGAAACTTTTTCTGAAAAGACAAACGTCCGGCTCCTTCTCCCACAAGGAAGCTGTCAGCCCTGAAATCTCTTGCAGGTCTGCACTATCCCACTGCAGCCTATCCACAGGCACAACAGCAGTGGGGATCTCTGCTTTCCCAGAGACTCAGCATGTCACACTGCTTGTTCGCGGCAGAAACTTTTTCTGAAAAGGCAAACGTCTGGCTCCTTCTCCCACAAGGAAGCTGCCAGCCCTGAAATCTCTTGCAGGTCTGCACTATCCCACTGCAGCCTATCCACAGGCACAACAGCACTGGGGATCTCTGCTTTCCCAGAGACTCAGCATGTCACACTGCTTGTTCGCAGCAGAAACTTTTTCTGAAAAGACAAACGTCTGGCTCCTTCTCCCACAAGGAAGCTGCCAGCCCTGAAAGATCTTGCTGGTCTTCACTATCCCTCTGCAGCCTATCTTTAGCCGCAGCAGCAGTGGGAATCTCTGCTTTCCCATAGACCCAGCATATCACGGTGCTCGCTCTCGGCAGAAACTTTTTTAAAAAGGCAAACGTCTGACTCCTTTTCCCACAAGGAAGCTGCCAGCCCTGAAAGACCTCGCTGATCTTCACTATCCCTCTGCAGCCTATCTTTAGCCGCAGCAGCACTGGGGATCTCTGCTTTCCCAAAGACTCAGCATGTCACACTGCTTGTTCGCGGCAGAAAATTTTTCTCAAAAGGCAAACGTCTGGCTCCTTCTCCCACAAGGAAGCTGCCAGCCCTGAAATCTCTTGCTGGTCTGCACTATCCCACTGCAGCCAATCTTTAGCAGCAGAAGCACTGGGGATCTCTGCTTTCCCAAAGACTCAGCATGTCACACTGCTTGTTCGCGGCAGAAACTTTTTCTGAATAGGCAAACGTCTGACTCCTTCTCCCGCAAGGAAGCTGCCAGCCCTGAAATCTCTTGCAGGTCTGCACTATCCCTCTGCAGCCAATCTTTAGCAGCAGAAGCACTGGGGATCTCTGCTTTCCCAAAGACTCAGCATGTCACGCTGCTTGTTCGCAGCAGAAACTTTTTTAAAAACGCAAACGTCTGGCTCCTTTTCCCACAAGGATGCTGCCAGCCCTGAAATCTCTTGCAGGTCTGCACTATCCCACTGCAGCCTATCCACAGGCACAACAGCACTGGGGATCTCTGCTTTCCCAGAGACTCAGCATGTCACACTGCTTGTTCGCGGCAGAAACTTTTTCTCAAAAGACAAACGTCTGACTCCTTCTCCCACAAGGAAGCTGCCAGCCCTGAAAGACCTCGCTGGTCTTCACTATCCCTCTGCAGCCTATCTTTAGCCGCAGCAGCACTGGGGATCTCTGCTTTCCCAGAGACCCAGCATGTCACGGTGCTCGCTCTCGGCAGAAACTTTTTCTGAAAAGGCAAACGTCCGGCTCCTTCTCCCACAAGGAAGCTGCCAGCCCTGTAATCTCTTGCAGGTCTTCACTATACCTCTGCAGCCTATCTTTAGCCGCAGCAGCAGTGGGGATCTCTGCTTTCCCAGAGACTCAGCATGTCACGGTGCTTGTTCGCGGCAGAAACTTTTTTTAAAAAGGAAAACGTCTGGCTCCTTCTCCCACAAGGAAGCTGCCAGCCCTGAAAGATCTTGCTGGTCTTCACTATCCCACTGCAGCCTATCCACAGGCACAACAGCACTGGGGATCTCTGCTTTCCCAGAGACTCAGCATGTCACACTGCTTGTTCGCGCCAGAAACGTTTTCTGAAAAGGCAAACGTCTGGCTCCTTCTCCCACAAGGAAGCTGCCAGCCCTGAAATCTCTTGCAGGTCTGCACTATCCCACTGCAGCCTATCCACAGGCACAACAGCACTGGGGATCTCTGCTTTCCCAGAGACTCAGCATGTCACACTGCTTGTTCGCGGCAGAAACTTTTTCTGAAAAGGCAAACGTCTGGCTCCTTCCCCCACAAGGAAGCTGCCAGCCCTGTAATCTCTTGCAGGTCTTCACTAATCCCTCTGCAGCCTATCTTTAGCCGCAGCAGCACTGGGGATCTCTGCTTTCCCAGAGACTCAGCATGTCACACTGCTTGTTCGCGGCAGAAACTTTTTTTAAAAAGGCAAACGTCTGGCTCCTTCTCCCACAAGGAAGCTGCCAGCCCTGAAAGATCTTGCTGGTCTTCATTATCCCACTGCAGCCTATCCACAGGCACAACAGCACTGGGGATCTCTGCTTTCCCAGAGACTCAGCATGTCACACTGCTTGTTCGCAGCAGAAACTTTTTCTGAAAAGGCAAACGTCTGGCTCCTTCTCCCACAAGGAAGCTGCCAGCCCTGAAAGATCTTGCTGGTCTTCACTATCCCACTGCAGCCTATCCACAGGCACAACAGCACTGGGGATCTCTGCTTTCCCAGAGACTCAGCATGTCACACTGCTTGTTCGCGGCAGAAACTTTTTCTGAAAAGGCAAACGTCTGGCTCCTTCTCCCACAAGGAAGCTGCCAGCCCTGAAATCTCTTGCAGGTCTGCACTATCCCTCTGCAGCCAATCTTTAGCCGCAGCAGCACTGGGGATCTCTGCTTTCCCAGAGACCCAGCATGTCACGGTGCTCGCTCTCGGCAGAAACTTTTTCTGAAAAGGCAAAGGTCCGGCTCCTTCTCCCACAAGGAAGCTGCCAGGCCTGAAATCTCTTGCAGGTCTGCACTATCCCACTGCAGCCTATCCACAGGCACAACAGCACTGGGGATCTCTGCTTTCCCAGAGACTCAGCATGTCACACTGCTTGTTCGCGGCAGAAACTTTTTCTGAAAAGGCAAACGTCTGACTCCTTCTCCCACAAGGAAGCTGCCAGCCCTGAAAGACCTCGCTGGTCTTCACTATCCCTCTGCAGCCTATCTTTAGCCGCATCAGCACTGGGGATCTCTGCTTTCCCAGAGACTCAGCATGTCACACTGCTTGTTCGCGGCAGAAACTTTTTCTGAAAAGGCAAACGTCTGACTCCTTCTCCCACAAGGATGCTGCCAGCCCTGAAAGATCTTGCTGGTCTTCACTATCCCACTGCAGCCTATCCACAGGCACAACAGCACTGGGGATCTCTGCTTTCCCAGAGACTCAGCATGTCACACTGCTTGTTCGCGGCAGAAACTTTTTCTGAAAAGGCAAACGTCTGGCTCCTTCTCCCACAAGGAAGCTGCCAGCCCTGAAATCTCTTGCAGGTCTGCACTATCCCTCTGCAGCCAATCTTTAGCCGCAGCGGCACTGGGGATCTCTGCTTCCCCAGAGACCCAGCATGTCACAGTGGTCCCTCTCGGCAGAAAATTTTTAAAAAGGCAAACGTCTGGCTCCTTCTCCCACAAGGAAGCTGCCAGCCCTGAAAGATCTTGCTGGTCTTCACTATCCCACTGCAGCCTATCCACAGGCACAACAGCACTGGGGATCTCTGCTTTCCCAGAGACTCAGCATGTCACACTGCTTGTTCACGGCAGAAACTTTTTCTGAAAAGGCAAACGTCTGGCTCCTTCTCCCACAAGGAAGCTGCCAGCCCTGAAAGATCTTGCTGGTCTTCACTATCCCACTGCAGCCTATCCACAGGCACAACAGCAATGGGGATCTCTGCTTTCCCAGAGACTCAGCATGTCACACTGCTTGTTCGCAGCAGAAACTTTTTCTGAAAAGGCAAACGTCTGACTCCTTCTCCCAAAAGGAAGCTGCCAGCCCTGAAATCTCTTGCAGGTCTGCACTATCCCTCTGCAGCCAATCTTTAGCCGCAGCAGCACTGGGGATCTCTGCTTTCCCAGAGACCCAGCATGTCACGGTGCTCGCTCTCGGCAGAAACTTTTTCTGAGAAGGCAAACGTCCGGCTCCTTCTCCCACAAGGAAGGTGCCAGCCCTGAAATCTCTTGCAGGTCTGCACTATCCCACTGCAGCCTATCCACAGGCACAACAGCACTGGGGATCTCTGCTTTCCCAGAGACTCAGCATGTCACACTGCTTGTTCGCGGCAGAAACTTTTTCTGAAAAGGCAAACGTCTGGCTCCTTCTCCCACAAGGAAGCTGCCAGCCCTGAAAGATCTTGCTGGTCTTCACTATTCCACTGCAGCCTATCCACAGGCACAACAGCACTGGGGATCTCTGCTTTCCCAGAGACTCAGCACGTCACACTGCTTGTTCACGGCAGAAACTTTTTCTGAAAAGGCAAACGTCTGGCTCCTTCTCCCACAAGGAAGCTGCCAGCCCTGAAAGATCTTGCTGGTCTTCACTATCCCACTGCAGCCTATCCACAGGCACAACAGCACTGGGGATCTCTGCTTTCCCAGAGACTCAGCATGTCACACTGCTTGTTCGCGGCAGAAACTTATTCTGAAAAGGCAAACGTCTGGCTCCTTCTCCCACAAGGAAGCTGCCAGCCCTGTAATCTCTTGCAGGTCTTCACTATCCCTCTGCAGCCTATCTTTAGCCGCAGCAGCAGTGGGGATCTCTGCTTTCCCAGAGACTCAGCATGTCACGGTGCTTGTTCGCGGCAGAAACTTTTTTTAAAAAGGCAAACGTCTGGCTCCTTCTCCCACAAGGAAGCTGCCAGCCCTGAAAGATCTTGCTGGTCTTCACTATCCCACTGCAGCCTATCCACAGGCACAACAGCACTGGGGATCTCTGCTTTCCCAGAGACTCAGCATGTCACACTGCTTGTTCGCGCCAGAAACGTTTTCTGAAAAGGCAAACGTCTGGCTCCTTCTCCCACAAGGAAGCTGCCAGCCCTGAAAGACCTCGCTGGTCTGCACTATCCCTCTGCAGCCAATCTTTAGCCGCAGCAGCACTGGGGATCTCTGCTTTCCCAGAGACCCAGCATGTCACAGTGCTCGCTCTCGGCAGAATCTTTTTTAAAAAGGCAAACGTCTGACTCCTTCTCCCAAAAGGAAGCTGCCAGCCCTGAAATCTCTTGCAGGTCTGCTCTATCCCTCTGCAGCCAATCTTTAGCCGCAGCAGCACTGGGGATCTCTGCTTTGCCAGAGACTCAGCATGTCACCGTGCTTGTTCGCGGCAGAAACTTTTTCTGAAAAGGCAAACGTCTGACTCCTTCTCCCACAAGGATGCTGCCAGTCCTGAAAGATCTTGCTGGTCTTCACTATCCCACTGCAGCCTATCCACAGGCACAACAGCACTGGGGATCTCTGCTTTCCCAGAGACTCAGCATGTCACACTGCTTGTTCGCGGCAGAAACTTTTTCTGAATAGGCAAACGTCTGACTCCTTCTCCCACAAGGAAGCTGCCAGCCCTGAAATCTCTTGCAGGTCTGCACTATCCCTCTGCAGCCAATCTTTAGCCGCAGCAGCACTGGGGATCTCTGCTTTCCCAGAGACCCAGCATGTCACAGTGCTCGCTCTCGGCAGAAACTTTTTTAAAAAGGCAAACGTCTGGCTCCTTCTCCCACAAGGAAGCTGCCAGCCCTGAAAGATCTTGCTGGTCTTCACTATCCCACTGCAGCCTATCCACAGGCACAACAGCACTGGGGATCTCTGCTTTCCCAGAGACTCAGCATGTCACACTGCTTGTTCGCGGCAGAAACTTATTCTGAAAAGGCAAACGTCTGGCTCCTTCTCCCACAAGGAAGCTGCCAGCCCTGTAATCTCTTGCAGGTCTTCACTATCCCTCTGCAGCCTATCTTTAGCCGCAGCAGCACTGGGGATCTCTGCTTTCGCAGAGACTCAGCATGTCACGGTGCTTGTTCGCGGCAGAAACTTTTTTTAAAAAGGCAAACGTCTGGCTCCTTCTCCCACAAGGAAGCTGCCAGCCCTGAAAGATCTTGCAGGTCTGCACTATCCCTCTGCAGCCAATCTTTAGCCGCAGCAGCACTGGGGATCTCTGCTTTCCCAGAGACTCAGCATGTCACGGTGCTCGCTCTCGGCAGAAACTTTTTCTGAAAAGGCAAACGTCCGGCTCCTTCTCCCACAAGGAAGCTGCCAGCCCTGAAATCTCTTGCAGGTCTGCACTATCCCACTGCAGCCTATCCACAGGCACAACAGCACTGGGGATCTCTGCTTTCCCAGAGACTCAGCATGTCACACTGCTTGTTCGCGGCAGAAACTTTTTCTGAAAAGGCAAACGTCTGGCTCCTTCTCCCACAAGGAAGCTGCCAGCCCTGAAAGACCTCGCTGGTCTTCACTATCCCTCTGCAGCCAATCTTTAGCCGCAGCAGCACTGGGGATCTCTGCTTTCCCAGAGACTCAGCATGTCACCGTGCTTGTTCGCGGCAGAAACTTTTTCTGAAAAGGCAAACGTCTGACTCCTTCTCCCACAAGGAAGCTGCCAGCCCTGAAAGACCTCGCTGGTCTTCACTATCCCTCTGCAGCCAATCTTTAGCCGCAGCAGCACTGGGGATCTCTGCTTTCCCAGAGACTCAGCATGTCACACTGCTTGTTCGCGGCAGAAACTTTTTCTGAAAAGGCAAACGTCTGGCTCCTTCTCCCACAAGGAAGCTGCCAGCCCTGAAATCTCTTGCAGGTCTGCACTATCCCTCTGCAGCCAATCTTTAGCCGCAGCAGCACTGGGGATCTCTGCTTTCCCAGAGACCCAGCATGTCACAGTGCTCGCTCTCGGCAGAATCTTTTTTAAAAAGGCAAACGTCTGGCTCCTTCTCCCACAAGGAAGCTGCCAGCCCTGAAAGATCTTGCTGGTCTTCACTATCCCACTGCAGCCTATCCACAGGCACAACAGCACTGGGGATCTCTGCTTTCCCAGAGACTCAGCATGTCACACTACTTGTTCGCAGCAGAAACTTTTTCTGAAAAGGCAAACGTCTGGCTCTTTCTCCCACAAGGTAGGTGCCAGCCCTGAAATCTCTTGCAGGTCTGCACTATCCCACTGCAGCCTATCCACAGGCACAACAGCACTGGGGATCTCTGCTTTCCCAGAGACTCAGCATGTCACACTGCTTGTTCGCGGCAGAAACTTTTTCTGAAAAGGCAAACGTCTGGCTCCTTCTCCCACAAGGAAGCTGCCAGCCCTGAAAGATCTTGCTGGTCTTCACTATTCCACTGCAGCCTATCCACAGGCACAACAGCACTGGGGATCTCTGCTTTCCCAGAGACTCAGCATGTCACACTGCTTGTTCGCAGCAGAAACTTTTTCTGAAAAGGCAAACGTCTGGCTCCTTCTCCCACAAGGAAGCTGGCAGCCCTGAAAGATCTTGCTGGTCTTCACTATCCCTCTGCAGCCTATCTTTAGCCGCAGCAGCAGTGGGGATCTCTGCTTTCCCAGAGACTCAGCATGTCACGGTGCTTGTTCGCAGCAGAAACTTTTTTTAAAAAGGCAAACGTCTGGCTCCTTCTCCCACAAGGAAGCTGCCAGCCCTGAAAGATCTTGCTGGTCTTCACTATCCCACTGCAGCCTATCCACAGGCACAACAGCACTGGGGATCTCTGCTTTCCCAGAGACTCAGCATGTCACACTGCTTGTTCGCGGCAGAAACTTTTTCTGAATAGGCAAACGTCTGACTCCTTCTCCCACAAGGAAGCTGCCAGCCCTGAAATCTATTGCAGGTCTGCACTATCCCTCTGCAGCCAATCTTTAGCCGCAGCAGCACTGGGGATCTCTGCTTTCCCAGAGACCCAGCATGTCACAGTGCTCGCTCTCGGCAGAAACTTTTTTAAAAAGGCAAACGTCTGGCTCCTTCTCCCACAAGGAAGCTGCCAGCCCTGAAAGATCTTGCTGGTCTTCACTATCCCACTGCAGCCTATCCACAGGCACAACAGCACTGGGGATCTCTGCTTTCCCAGAGACTCAGCATGTCACGGTGCTTGTTCGCGGCAGAAACTTTTTTTAAAAAGGCAAACGTCTGGCTCCTTCTCCCACAAGGAAGCTGCCAGCCCTGAAAGATCTTGCAGGTCTGCACTATCCCTCTGCAGCCAATCTTTAGCCGCAGCAGCACTGGGGATCTCTGCTTTCCCAGAGACCCAGCATGTCACAGTGCTCGCTCTCGGCAGAAACTTTTTCTGAAAAGGCAAACGTCCGGCTCCTTCTCCCACAAGGAAGCTGCCAGCCCTGAAATCTCTTGCAGGTCTGCACTATCCCACTGCAGCCTATCCACAGGCACAACAGCACTGGGGATCTCTGCTTTCCCAGAGACTCAGCATGTCACACTGCTTGTTCGCGGCAGAAACTTTTTCTGAAAAGGCAAACGTCTGACTCCTTCTCCCACAAGGAAGCTGCCGGCCCTGAAAGACCTCGCTGGTCTTCACTATCCCTCTGCAGCCAATCTTTAGCCGCAGCAGCACTGGGGATCTCTGCTTTCCCAGAGACTCAGCATGTCACCGTGCTTGTTCGCGGCAGAAACTTTTTCTGAAAAGGCAAACGTCTGACTCCTTCTCCCACAAGGATGCTGCCAGCCCTGAAAGATCTTGCTGGTCTTCACTATCCCACTGCAGCCTATCCACAGGCACAACAGCACTGGGGATCTCTGCTTTCCCAGAGACTCAGCATGTCACACTGCTTGTTCGCGGCAGAAACTTTTTCTGAATAGGCAAACGTCTGACTCCTTCTCCCACAAGGAAGCTGCCAGCCCTGAAATCTCTTGCAGGTCTGCACTATCCCTCTGCAGCCAATCTTTAGCCGCAGCAGCACTGGGGATCTCTGCTTCCCCAGAGACCCAGCATGTCACAGTGCTCCCTCTCGGCAGAAAATTTTTAAAAAGGCAAACGTCTGGCTCCTTCTCCCACAAGGAAGCTGCCAGCCCTGAAAGATCTTGCTGGTCTTCACTATCCCACTGCAGCCTATCCACAGGCACAACAGCACTGGGGATCTCTGCTTTCCCAGAGACTCAGCATGTCACACTGCTTGTTCACGGCAGAAACTTTTTCTGAAAAGGCAAACGTCTGGCTCCTTCTCCCACAAGGAAGCTGCCAGCCCTGTAATCTCTAGCAGGTCTGCACTATCCCACTGCAGCCTATCCACAGGCACAACAGCACTGGGGATCTCTGCTTTCCCAGAGACTCAGCATGTCACACTGCTTGTTCGCAGCAGAAACTTTTTCTGAAAAGACAAACGTCCGGCTCCTTCCCCCACAAGGAAGCTGCCAGCCCTGAAAGATCTTGCTGGTCTTCACTATCCCTCTGCAGCCTATCTTTAGCTGCAGCAGCACTGGGGATCTCTGCTTTCCCAGAGACTCAGCATGTCACGGTGCTCGCTCTCGGCAGAAACTTTTTTAAAAGGCAAACGTCTGGCTCCTTCTCCCACAAGGAAGCTGCCAGCCCTGAAAGATCTGCTGGTCTGCACTATCCCACTGCAGCCTATCCACAGGCACAACAGCACTGGGGATCTCTGCTTTCCCAGAGACCAGCATGTACACTGCTTGTTCGCAGCAGAAACTTTTTCTGAAAAGGCAAACGTCTGGCTCCTTCTCCCACAAGGAAGCTGCCAGCCCTGAAATCTCTTGCAGGTCTGCACTATCCCACTGCAGCCTATCCACAGGCACAACAGCACTGGGGATCTCTGCTTTCCCAGAGACTCAGCATGTCACACTGCTTGTTCGCGGCAGAAACTTTTTCTGAAAAGGCAAACGTCTGACTCCTTCTCCCACAAGGAAGCTGCCAGCCCTGAAAGACCTCGCTGGTCTGCACTATCCCTCTGCAGCCAATCTTTAGCCGCAGCAGCACTGGGGATCTCTGCTTTCCCAGAGACTCAGCATGTCACCGTGCTTGTTCGCGGCAGAAACTTTTTCTGAAAAGGCAAACGTCTGACTCCTTCTCCCACAAGGAAGCTGCCAGCCCTGAAAGACCTCGCTGGTCTTCACTATCCCTCTGCAGCCAATCTTTAGCCGCAGCAGCACTGGGGATCTCTGCTTTCCCAGAGACTCAGCATGTCACACTGCTTGTTCGCGGCAGAAACTTTTTCTGAAAAGGCAAACGTCTGGCTCCTTCTCCCACAAGGAAGCTGCCAGCCCTGAAATATCTTGCAGGTCTGCACTATCCCTCTGCAGCCAATCTTTAGCCACAGCAGCACTGGGGATCTCTGCTTTCCCAGAGACCCAGCATGTCACAGTGCTCGCTCTCGGCAGAACCTTTTTTAAAAAGGCAAACGTCTGGCTCCTTCTCCCACAAGGAAGCTGCCAGCCCTGAAAGATCTTGCTGGTCTTCACTATCCCACTGCAGCCTATCCACAGGCACAACAGCACTGGGGATCTCTGCTTTCCCAGAGACTCAGCATGTCACACTGCTTGTTCGCAGCAGAAACATTTTCTGAAAAGGCAAACGTCTGGCTCCTTCTCCCACAAGGAAGCTGCCAGCCCTGAAATCTCTTGCAGGTCTGCACTATCCCACTGCAGCCTATCCACAGGCACAACAGCACTGGGGATCTCTGCTTTCCCAGAGACTCAGCATGTCACACTACTTGTTCGCAGCAGAAACTTTTTCTGAAAAGGCAAACGTCTGGCTCTTTCTCCCACAAGGTAGGTGCCAGCCCTGAAATCTCTTGCAGGTCTGCACTATCCCACTGCAGCCTATCCACAGGCACAACAGCACTGGGGATCTCTGCTTTCCCAGAGACTCAGCATGTCACACTGCTTGTTCGCGGCAGAAACTTTTTCTGAAAAGGCAAACGTCTGGCTCCTTCTCCCACAAGGAAGCTGCCAGCCCTGAAAGATCTTGCTGGTCTTCACTATTCCACTGCAGCCTATCCACAGGCACAACAGCACTGGGGATCTCTGCTTTCCCAGAGACTCAGCATGTCACACTGCTTGTTCGCGGCAGAAACTTTTTCTGAAAAGGCAAACGTCTGGCTCCTTCTCCCACAAGGAAGCTGGCAGCCCTGAAAGATCTTGCTGGTCTTCACTATCCCTCTGCAGCCTATCTTTAGCCGCAGCAGCAGTGGGGATCTCTGCTTTCCCAGAGACTCAGCATGTCACGGTGCTTGTTCGCAGCAGAAACTTTTTTTAAAAAGGCAAACGTCTGGCTCCTTCTCCCACAAGGAAGCTGCCAGCCCTGAAAGATCTTGCTGGTCTTCACTATCCCACTGCAGCCTATCCACAGGCACAACAGCACTGGGGATCTCTGCTTTCCCAGAGACTCAGCATGTCACACTGCTTGTTCGCGGCAGAAACTTTTTCTGAATAGGCAAACGTCTGACTCCTTCTCCCACAAGGAAGCTGCCAGCCCTGAAATCTATTGCAGGTCTGCACTATCCCTCTGCAGCCAATCTTTAGCCGCAGCAGCACTGGGGATCTCTGCTTTCCCAGAGACCCAGCATGTCACAGTGCTCGCTCTCGGCAGAAACTTTTTTAAAAAGGCAAACGTCTGGCTCCTTCTCCCACAAGGAAGCTGCCAGCCCTGAAAGATCTTGCTGGTCTTCACTATCCCACTGCAGCCTATCCACAGGCACAACAGCACTGGGGATCTCTGCTTTCCCAGAGACTCAGCATGTCACGGTGCTTGTTCGCGGCAGAAACTTTTTTTAAAAAGGCAAACGTCTGGCTCCTTCTCCCACAAGGAAGCTGCCAGCCCTGAAAGATCTTGCAGGTCTGCACTATCCCTCTGCAGCCAATCTTTAGCCGCAGCAGCACTGGGGATCTCTGCTTTCCCAGAGACCCAGCATGTCACAGTGCTCGCTCTCGGCAGAAACTTTTTCTGAAAAGGCAAACGTCCGGCTCCTTCTCCCACAAGGAAGCTGCCAGCCCTGAAATATCTTGCAGGTCTGCACTATCCCTCTGCAGCCAATCTTTAGCCACAGCAGCACTGGGGATCTCTGCTTTCCCAGAGACCCAGCATGTCACAGTGCTCGCTCTCGGCAGAAACTTTTTTAAAAAGGCAAACGTCTGGCTCCTTCTCCCACAAGGAAGCTGCCAGCCCTGAAAGATCTTGCTGGTCTTCACTATCCCACTGCAGCCTATCCACAGGCACAACAGCACTGGGGATCTCTGCTTTCCCAGAGACTCAGCATGTCACACTGCTTGTTCGCAGCAGAAACTTTTTCTGAAAAGGCAAACGTCTGGCTCCTTCTCCCACAAGGAAGCTGCCAGCCCTGAAATCTCTTGCAGGTCTGCACTATCCCACTGCAGCCTATCCACAGGCACAACAGCACTGGGGATCTCTGCTTTCCCAGAGACTCAGCATGTCACACTGCTTGTTCGCGGCAGAAACTTTTTCTGAAAAGGCAAACGTCTGGCTCCTTCTCCCACAAGGAAGCTGCCAGCCCTGAAAGATCTTGCAGGTCTGCACTATCCCTCTGCAGCCTATCTTTAGCCGCAGCAGCACTGGGGATCTCTGCTTTCCCAGAGACCCAGCATGTCACAGTGCTCGCTCTCGGCAGAATCTTTTTTAAAAAGGCAAACGTCTGGCTCCTTCTCCCACAAGGAAGCTGCCAGCCCTGAAAGATCTTGCTGGTCTTCACTATCCCACTGCAGCCTATCCACAGGCACAACAGCACTGGGGATCTCTGCTTTCCCAGAGACTCAGCATGTCACACTACTTGTTCGCAGCAGAAACTTTTTCTGAAAAGGCAAACGTCTGGCTCTTTCTCCCACAAGGTAGGTGCCAGCCCTGAAATCTCTTGCAGGTCTGCACTATCCCACTGCAGCCTATCCACAGGCACAACAGCACTGGGGATCTCTGCTTTCCCAGAGACTCAGCATGTCACACTGCTTGTTCGCGGCAGAAAGTTTTTCTGAAAAGGCAAACGTCTGGCTCCTTCTCCCACAAGGAAGCTGCCAGCCCTGAAAGATCTTGCTGGTCTTCACTATTCCACTGCAGCCTATCCACAGGCACAACAGCACTGGGGATCTCTGCTTTCCCAGAGA